>NC_090446.1:912474672-912782941 GCF_031143425.1 Pleurodeles waltl
TACGGGGGCCCCTGCCGTGCCCATGCCATTGGCATGGGCACGGCAGGGGCCCCCAGGGGCCCCGCGGCACCCCCTACCGCCATCCTGTTCCTGGCGGGCGAACCGCCAGGAACAGGATGGCGGTAGGGGGTGTCAGAATCCCCCATGGCGGCGCAGCAAGCTGCGCCGCCATGGGGGATTCTAAGGGCAACGGTAAACCGGCGGGAGACCGCCAGTTTGCCTCTTCTGACCGCGGCCGAACCGCCGCGGTCAGAATGCCCTGCGGGGCACCGCCGGCCTGTCGGCGGTGCTCCCGCCGACCCTGGCCCCGGCGGTCTTAGACCGCTGGGGTCAGAATGACCCCCTAAATGTACTGGCACACTTTGTGACTGTGGTTCTTATAGTGTGTGCGATACAGTTTTAAAATAGGACTTGCATACCTACAGTGCATTTGCTCAAAGACTGGGACTTCAGAACACATAGCCACATCTCAAACACGGACGGGCTGTAAACGTAGCAGGAGTTAATTGTTTGATGTTGGCTTGATTTATCTCCCTATTGGAATTAGCCTGCAAAGATTCTCATTCTTTCACTCTTTGTTTTATAAAGTAGTACCAATCTGTCACCAAATTGTAATTTTGTATATTTAAGTCCATCTCTGCAACAAAGGAAGAGAAACAAATATTAAGTAGATTATAGTATCTCCAGAAGATCACAATTCAAAATGGGGTAAGTTGCTCCCCAAATAGTGTTTGTGAGTCTGGGTGCCAAGGAAGGAGATCAATTCAAGTGAGGGAGGCCTCTCAAAGATATTTTTAGCCTCCTCCTGAATGTTGGTAGATTGCAGTCCGAGGAGTCCTGGGTCTAAATAATTGAACAATCTGCTCTTTTGATGGTTCTAGACCCATGTTTGGAATCATCAAAGTAAGTCTGTTGACTGATCTGGAACCAAAAGGGTCCAAGTGGGCAAGGTGGGATGTCATGAGGCGTAAGTATCTGTAGGTCTCCCGGTCAGGACTTATGTACGCTCTATACATATTGCATCCTTGTTAGAAACGGTTCTTTGGTTGGCAGTCAGGTTACACCCTGTCCAAGCAAGGACCCTCACTCTAGTCAGGGTAAAGGAGAATTACCCTTAGTTAATCCCCGATCATCCCCTTGTTAGCCTGGCACGAGCAGGCAGGCTTAACTCCAGAAGCAATGTGTCAAGTATTTCTACTAACACACACAGTAATACAGTGACAGTACAAAATGGACACCACACCAGTTTAGAAAAATAGGGAATATTTATCTAAATTAAACAAGACCAAAATGACAAAAATCCAACATACACAAATCAAGATATGAATTTAAAAAAGAATAAGAGTCTTAATCCTTAGAAAACAGTGAGAATGCTATTACACAAAGTACCTGATCAGTGTAAAAAATAAAGCCGCACGGGCGAGCGTGCGTTGAAAAAGGCTAGCGATGTGTCAATTTTTCACTCGCAAGCGAGACCATGCGTCAGTCCTTCTCTGGTCAGATCGGCATGAGTCGTTTCCTCTCTCCCACAAGAGAGCGATGGGTTGAGTCCCAGATGGGCACCTTGGGTCCAGGCAGGCTTTGCATTGATTTTTCACGCACAGCGATATTGCGTTTGAAATGCGGTCGCACAGTGTCAGGAAACCATGTTGCGTGGGGCTTGCATCGTTATCAGCAGCCGCTAGCAATGCAGGTGGAGCACTGATTTTAGCTGAAAGGCCGGCGGCACATTATTTATCAACTGCATTGTTGATGGTGCGTCAAAAGTTTCCCCGCACGGCGGTCTGTGCGTGGATTTCTGTCCTTTTCCACCAGTTTCACCTGTCAAGGGCCCAGTGACAGGTTAGGGCACCACTTGGCAGGGCAGGAGTCTCAGCAGAGAGTCCAGGTGCTGGCAGAGAAAAGTCTTTGATGTCCCAGTGACTTCAACAATAGAAGGCAAGCTCAGTTCAAGCCCTTGGAGATTCTTCACCAGTAGGAAGTCACACAAAAGTCAGTCTTTGTCCTCTTTAACCCCTTCTGTGCCTTGGACGAGATGATCTCGTCCAAGGCTACAGTTCCCCTGTGCCTTGGACGAGATCATCTCGTCCTAGGCACAGGGGAACTTGGGGGCGCGCTAGCGCGCCCCCCGTGCACCCCCCTTCCCCCCCCCCAAGTCGGGATGGAAGGGGAAGACCTTCCCCTTCCACCCCGACCCCCCCACACCCCCCTGTGACGTCAGCGCGCAAGCGCGCGCTGATTTGTCACAGGGGCCTCCCTAGTCGCCCTGGAAGCTCTGCTTCCAGCGCGATTGAAAAAGAAATGCAAAAGCATTTCTTTTTCAATCACTTGGGAGGCCCGGAGGGGCTTCAAAGGGAAGGAAAAGTATTTCCTTCCCTTTGAAGTCCCTCCGAGGGTTTCAAATCCGAGGGTTTCAAATGCTTGCAATCCGGCTTTTGAAACCCCACTAGACACCAGGGATTTTTTTTTTTTTTATTGAAACAGACAAAAGGGAGCGACCCCTTGGGCAAGGGTCGCTCCCAGGGGGGGCATTTTTTTGAGAAGGCCTTTTCTGCCCCCCCCTGGGGGCAGAAACCTCTAGGCACCAGGGACCATTTTTTTTTTTTTTTTTTTTTTTTTATGTTTCATTTCTTTTTTTTTTGGTGGGGAGCGACCCCTTAGGCAAGGGTCGCTCCCCTTGGGGGAAAATTATATTTTGGCCATTTCTGCCCCCCTTGGGGGCAGATTGGACTATTTTGATGAGGCCAATCTGCCCCCAAGGGGGGTAGAAACCACTAGACACCAGGGATTTTTTTCTTTGCGTGAATTTCACGCAAAGGGAGCAACCCCTTAGGCAAGGGTCGCTCCCTGGGGGGGAGGGCAATTTATTTTAGGCCATTTCTGCCCCCAGGGGGGGCAGAAACCTCTAGGCACCAGGGCAAATTTTTTTTTGTGTTTTTTTTTTTTTGTTGTTTCTTTTTTTCGAGATGGGGAGCGACCCATCAGGCAAGGGTCGCTCCCCTGGGGGGCAAATTGTATTTAGGCCATTTCTGCCCCCTTGGGGGCAGATTGGCAGATTTTAGGTCAATCTGCCCCCAAGGGGGCAGAAACCACTAGGCACCGGGGATTTGTTTTTTGGCGCCAATGTCACGCAGGGGGAGCGACCCCGTAGGCAAGGGTCGCTCCCGGGGGGGGGGTGGGGGCTGGGGGGGGGACATTTATTTTAGGCCATTTCTGCCCCCCCTGGGGGCAGATCGGCCTATTATTAGGCCAAACTGCCCCCAGGGGGGGCAGAACCCTCTAGGCACCAGGGCAAATTTTTTTGTTGTGTTTTCTTTTTTGTTTGTTTTTTTCGAGATGGGGAGCGACCCATCAGGCAAGGGTCGCTCCCCTGGGGGGCAAATTGTATTTAGGCCATTTCTGCCCCCCTTGGGGGCAGATTGGCAGATTTTAGGTCAATCTGCCCCCAAGGGGGCAGAAACCACTAGGCACCTGGGATTTGATTTTTGGCGCCAATGTCACGCAGGGGGAGCGACCCCGTAGGCAAGGGTCGCTCCCGGGGGGGGGGGGGGGGGGGGGGGGGGGCTGGGGCAAATTTATTTTAGGGCATTTCTGCCCCCCCCCTCCCGGGGCCGGCTGAGCTAGAGGCCAAACTCCACAGGTAGGCACTTTGCAAAAAACACCTCTGTTTTCTGTGAAAAAATATGTTCTGTCCACGTTGTGTTTTGGCCCATTTCCTTTCGTGGGCGCTAGTCCTACCCACAGAAGTGAGGTACCATTTTTATTGAGAGACTTAGGGGAACGCTGGGTGGAAGGAAATTTGTGGCTCCTCTCAGATTCCAGAACTTTCTGCCACAGAAATGTGAGGAACATGTGTTTTTTTTAGCCACATTTTGAGGTTTGCAAAGGATTCTGGGTAACAGAACCTGGTCCGAGCCCCGCAAGTCACCCCATCTTGGATTCCCCTAGGTCTCTAGTTTTCAGAAATGCACAGGTTTGGTAGGTTTCCCTAGGTGCCGGGTGAGCTACAGGCCAAAATCCACAGGTAGGCACTGTTTTCTTTCAAAAAATGGGATGTGTCCACGTTGCGTTTTGGGGCGTTTCCTGTTGCGGGCGCTAGGCCTACCCACGCAAGTGAGGTATCATTTTTATCGGGAGACTTGGGGGAACGCTGCGTGGAAGGAAATTTGTAGCTCCTCTCAGATTCCAGAACTTTCTGCCACAAAAATGTGAGGAGCATGTGTTTTGTTAGCCAAATTTTGAGGTTTGCAAAGGATTCTGGGTAACAGAACCTGGTCCGAGCCCCGCAAGTCACCCCTCCTTGGATTCCACTAGGTCTCTAGTTTTCAGAAATGCACAGGTTTGGTAGGTTTCCCTAGGTGCCGGCTGAGCTAGAGGCCAAAATCTATAGGTAGGCACTTCGCAAAAAACACCTCTGTTTTTTTCCAAAATTTAGGATGTGTCCACGTTGCGCTTTGGGGTGTTTCCTGTCGCCGGCGCTAGGCCTACCCACGCAAGTGAGGTATCATTTTTATCGGGAGACTTGGGGGAACGCTGGGTGGAAGGAAATTTGTAGCTCCTCTCAGATTCCAGAACTTTCTGCCACAGAAATGTGAGGAACATGTGTTTTTTTAGCCAAATTTTGAGGTTTGCAAAGGATTCTGGGTAACAGAACCTGGTCCGAGCCCCGCAAGTCACCCCTCCTTGGATTCCCCTAGGTCTCTAGTTTTCAGAAATGCACAGGTTTGGTAGGTTTCCCTAGGTGCCGGCTGAGCTAGAGGCCAAAGTCTACAGGTAGGCACTTCGCAAAAAACACCTGTTTTTTTCCAAAATTTAGGATGTGTCCACGTTGCGCTTTGGGGTGTTTCCTGTCGCCGGCGCTAGGCCTCACCACGCAAGTGAGGTATCATTTTTATCGGGAGACTTGGGGGAACGCTGGGTGGAAGGAAATTTGTAGCTCCTCTCAGATTCCAGAACTTTCTGCCACAGAAATGTGAGGGACATGTGTTTTTTTAGCCAAATTTTGAGGTTTGCAAAGGATTCTGGGTAACAGAACCTGGTCCGAGCCCCGCAAGTCACCCCTCCTTGGATTCCCCTAGGTCTCTAGTTTTCAGAAATGCACAGGTTTGGTAGGTTTCCCTAGGTGCCGGCTGAGCTAGAGGCCAAAATCTACAGGTAGGCACTTAGCAAAAAACACCTCTGTTTTTTTCCAAAATTTAGGATGTGTCCACGTTGCGCTTTGGGGTGTTTCCTGTCGCCGGCGCTAGGCCTACCCACGCAAGTGAGGTATCATTTTTATCGGGAGACTTGGGGGAACGCTGGGTGGAAGGAAATTTGTAGCTCCTCTCAGATTCCAGAACTTTCTGCCACAGAAATGTGAGGAACATGTGTTTTTTTAGCCAAATTTTGAGGTTTGCAAAGGATTCTGGGTAACAGAACCTGGTCCGAGCCCCGCAAGTCACCCCTCCTTGGATTCCCCTAGGTCTCTAGTTTTCAGAAATGCACAGGTTTGGTAGGTTTCCCTAGGTGCCAGCTGAGCTAGAGGCCAAAATCTACAGGTAGGCACTTCGCAAAAAACACCTCTGTTTTCTCCCAAAATTTTGGATGTGTCCACGTTGCGCTTTGGGGCGTTTCCTGTCGCGGGCGCTAGGCCTACCCACACAAGTGAGGTATCATTTTTATCGGGAGACTTGGGGGAACATAGATTAGCAAAACAAGTGCTATTGCCCCTTGTCTTTCTCTACATTTTTTCCTTCCAAATATAGGAGAGTGTGTAAAAAAGACATCTATTTGAGAAATTCCCTATAATTCACATGCTTGTATGGTCACCCCGGAATTCAGAGATGTGCAAATAACCACTGCTCCTCAGCACCTTATCTTGTGCCCTTTTTGGAAATGCAAAGGTTTTCTTGATAGCAATTTTTTACTCTTTATATTTCAGCAAATGAATTGCTGTATACCCGGTATAGAATGAAAACGCACTGCAGGGTGCAGCTCATTTATTGGCTCTGGGTTCCTCGGGTTCTTGATGAAAATACAAGCCCTATATATCCCCGCAACCAGAGGAGTCCAGCAGACGTAACAGTATATTGCTTTCCATAATCTGACATTGCAGGGAAAAGTTACAGAATAAAACGTAGAGAAAAATTGATGTTTGTTTCACCTCAATTTCAATATTTTTCTTTTTCAGCTGTTATTTTCTGTAGGAAACCCTTGTAGGATCTACACAAATGACCCCTTGCTGAATTCAGAATTTTGTCTACTTTTCAGAAATGGTTAGGTTTCTGGGATCCAGCATTGGTTTCATGCCCATTCCTGTCACTGACTGGAAGGAGGCTGAAAGCACAAAAAATTGCAAAAATGGGGTATGCCCCAGTAAAATGCCAAAATTGTGTTGAAAAATTGGGTTTTCTGATTCAAGTCTGCCTGTTCCTGAAAGCTAGGAAGCTGCTGAGTTTAGCACTGCAAACCCTTTGTTGATGCCATTTTCAGGGGGAAATCCACAAGCCTTCTTCTGCAGCCACTTTTTCCAATTTTTTTGAAAAAAACGAAATTTTCACTGTATTTTGGCCAATTTATTGGCCTCCTTCAAGGGAACCCACAAAGTCTGGGTACCTCTAGAATCCCTAGGATGTTGGAAAAAAAGGACGCAAATTTGGCTTGGTTAGCTTATGTGGACAAAAAGTTATGAGGGCCTAAGCGCGAACTGCCCCAAATAGGCAAAAAAAGGCCTGGCACAGGAGGGGGAAAAGGCCTGGCAGCGAAGGGGTTAAGGCAGAAGCAGCTACTGCACGCCAACCCAGCAAAGCACAGACACAGGCAAAGGGGCGGTACTTCTCCTCCAGCACTCCAGCTCTTCTCTTTGGCAGAGGTTCCTCTTGGTTCCAGAAGTAATCAGATTTTCAGGGGTTTTGGGTCCAATACTTATACCCCTTTCTGCCTTTGAAATAGGCCTACTTCAAAGGAAAGCCTCTGTTGCTAACAAGATCCTGCCTTGCCCAGGCCAGGCCCCAGACAAATACCAGGGGGTTGGAGACTGCATTGTAAGAGGGCAGGCACAGCCCATTCAGGTGAAGGGACCACTTCTCTCTCCACTCTAGCACCGATGGCTCATCAGGATATGCAGGTTACGCCCAGCTCCCTTTGTCTCACTGTATAGAGAGGATTCACAAACAGCTCAACTGTCAAAATGACCCATACAGGCAATCCACAACCAGGCAGAGTCACAGAATGGCTTAAGCAAGAAAATGCCTACTTTTTAAAAGTGGCATTTTCAAACTAACAATCTAAAAAACAACTTCACTAAAAGATGTATTTTAATTGTGAGTTCAGAGACCCTAAACTGCCTATTTCTATCTGCTCTCAAAAGGTATCTGCACTTTAAAGTTATTTAAAGGAAGCCCCCATGTTAACATATGAAAGAGATAGGCCTTGCAACAGTGAAGACTGGATTTGGCAGTATTTCACTGTTAGGATATGTAACACAAATCTATATATGTCCCACCTTTAACATACACTGCACCCTGCCCATATGGCTACCTAAAGCCTACCTTAGGGGTGCTTTACATGTATAGAAAGGGAAGCTTAAGGCCTGGCAAGTGGCGTTTAAAACTGCACCCACAGACAGTGCAGTGACAGGTCTGAACCATGTTTACAGGGCTACTCGTGTGGGTAGCACAACCTGCAGGTCCACTAGTAGCATTTGATTTACAGACCCTAGGCACCTCTCGTGCACTTTACTAGGGACTTAATAGTAAATCAAATATGCCAATCATAGAAAGCAAATTACACATGGAACACTTACACTTTAGCACTGGTCAGCAGTGGTAAAGTGCCCAGAGCAAACAAAACAGCAAAAACAGAGCACACAGAAACAACCAACCTGGGGAGCAGAGGCAAAAATTTAGGGGAGACCACGCCAAGGATGCCAAGTCTAACACATGTCCCCCCCAGCTGAAAGTGGGGAGCAACTACCCAGCCTCATGGGAGTTCTCATCACTAAGACGGAAGAATCTGGACAGACCATCAGCATTGGCGTGTTCTGTGCCGGGCGGTGTCCCACCATAAAGTCCATTCCCTGTAGGGAAATGGACCACCTCAACAATTTGGGATTCTCACCCCTCATCTGTATTAACAATCTCAGGGGCCTGTGGTCTTGTCTGAACCCGGAAGTGAGTCCCAAACAAGTAGGGTCTTCGCTTCTCCAGTGCCCAGACCACAGCAAAAGCTTCACGCTCAATTGCACTACACCTACGTTCCCTGGGAAGTAACCTCCTGCTAATGACGGGTACAGGTTGATCTAGGCCCTCTTCATTTAGCTGTGATAGCACTGCTCCTATACCATGCTCCGAAGCATCAGTTTGCACAACAAACTTCTTGAGGTGTGGTGTACATGGCTGCCTTCCGGGCATCAAACCTTGTCTGGCAAGACTCACTCCAGATCACATTTCTGGGCTGCTTTTTGGAAAGTCAACTCAGTCAAGGGAGCAATAATAGTGCCATACCCTTCAACAAACCTCCTATAGCATCCAGTGAGACCTAAAAAGGCTCTGACTTCAGTGTGGGTCTTGGGAGGCTCCCAAGCCAGAATGGTGTCGATATTTGGCTGTAGGGATGCCACCTGGCCTCTCCCCACCTGGTGTCCCAAGTAAACCACAGAACCCTGCCCTATTTGGCACTTGCTTGCCTTAATAGTGAGGCCTGCCTTTTGCAGGGCCTCCAACACTTTTCAGAGGTGCTGTAAGTGCCGCTCCCAAGTGGGACAGCAATGTCATCCAGGTAGGCTGCACTGAAATAATCAAGCCCAGCCAACACCTGATTGACCAACCTCTGAAAGGTGGCAGGGGCATTCTTCATCCCAAAGGGCATCACCCTAAACTAACAGTGCCTATCTGGTGTGGAGAATGCAGACCTCTCCTTAGTCCCCTGGGTATTGGTATCTGCCAATACTCAGAGGTAAGATCAAATGTACTAAGGTATTTGACACCCGCCAACCAGTTGATGAGCTCATCAGCTAGGTGTATGGGGTGCGCGTCAGTCTTGGTGACCGCATTGAGTCCCCGGTAATCCACACAGATCTGGAGTGGCACCAGGAGCAGCAGCTTTTGGGATCAAGACCACAGGGCTGGCCCAAGGGCTACTGGAAAACTCAATAACACCTAATGCTAACATCTGTGAAACTTCATCTTTGATGTTAGCCCTAACCTTGTGAATCACTCTGAAAAACTTTATGTTTAACAAGAGGACGGTCCCCAGTGTCCACATCATGTGTGCACAAGTGTATGAACCCCTGGAATCAAGGAGAACATAGAGGCGAACTGACCAAACATCTGGCGACAGTCCCTCTATTGTTCTGGGGTAAGGGAGGAGGAGATGTTCACACCCTCCACAGACCTGTCCTTCTCCTTAGCAAACAGGAGGTCAGGAAGAGGCTCACTCTCTTCCTCCACCTCATCATCTGTTGCTCGGAGCACTGTTAACTCAGTTCAGTCAAAGTGTGGCTTGAGGCAGTTCACCTGCGGGACCAACAAGGGGTTCCTGGGAGTGCGCAAGTCCACCAGGTAGGTGACGTCACTCTTGCTCTCCATCACATCAAATGGCCCAGTCCATTTGTCCTGGAGTGGCCTAGGCTCCAGTGGCGCCATCACCCACACTTTCTGGCCAGGCTGAAACTCGTCCAGAGTGGCATTGCTGGCTTGCTTCTAGGTTCTCTTGTGGGAGAACCCCAAAGCAGGCAGTCTGTTTTCTAAGAGCCAGCATGTAGCTGAAAACATCTTGGGGGGGGGGGGGGGGGGGGGGGGGTTACTGGTGGCTTTCTCCAAAGCCTCCTTTACCAGGCTCAAAGTTCCCCTGACAGGGTGGCCATACGATAGCTCAAAAAGACTAAATCCAAGCCCTTTTTGAGGCACCTCCCTGTAGGCGAACAGAAGGCATGCCAAGTGGATGTCTCATTTACACCTCAAGGGGTCTGATAGGCCCATAATCATGCCCTTCAAGGTGCGGTTGAACCTCCCAACCAGACCATTGCTTTGGGGGGTGGTAAGGAGTGGTGACCTTATACGTTACTCCACACTCCCTCCACAGAGACTTCATATATATGTTGATATGAAGTGGGTACCTATTAGACCTGACAGCCGTAGGGTGGTCACCCCTAACTTTTTGCCTGCCTCCCTCCATTTTTTGGACACTGTTTTTGCTGGTTTTAGGGCTCTGCACACTTTACCACTCCTAAACAGTGCTAACGTGCATATGCTCTCTCCCTTTAAACATGATGGCATTGGATCATACCCAATTGGATTATTTAATGTACTTTTAAGTCCTTAGTAAAGTGCACTATATGTGCCCAGGGCCTGTAGATTAAATGCTACTAGTGGGTCTGCAGCACTGATTGTGCCACCCACTTAAGTAGCCCCTTAACCATGTCTCAGGCCTGGCATTACACAGTCTCTGTGTGCAGTTTCACTGCCAATTCGACTTGGCATTTAAAAGTACTTGCCAAGCCCAAAAGTCCTCTTTTCCTACATATAAGTCACCCCTAAAGTAGGCCTTAGGTAACCCATAGGGAAGGGTGCTGTATAAACAAAAGGCAGGACATGTACCTGTGTAGTTTATATATCCTGGTAGTGTAAAACTCCTAAATTCGTTTTGCACTACTGTGAGCTCTGCTCCTTTCATAGGCTAAAATTAGGGATACCCTCATATACTGTTTGAGTGGTAGCTGCTGATCTGAAAGGAGTAGGAAGGTCATATTTAGTATGGCCAGAACAGTAATAAAAAATCCTGCTGACTGGTGAAGTTGGATTTAATATTACTATTTAAGAAATGCCACTTTTAGAAAGTTAGCATTTCTCTGCACTTAAATCCTTCCGTGCCTTACAATCCACACCTGGCTAGGTGTAGTTGACAGCTCCCTTGTGAATTCACTCAGACAAATCCAAAACACAGGATGCTCAGCCTCACTTGCATGCATCTGCATATTGAATGGGTCTTCCTGGGCTGCGAGGGTGGAGGGCCTGACACTTACATGTCAAAGGACAGTAGCCTGCCCTCACACAAAGACTGCCACATCCCCTACTGGGACCCTGGCAGACAGGATTGAACTGAAAGGGGACCTTGCGCACTTCCAAGCCGCTATTTTAAGTCTCCCCACTTCAAAGGCATATTTGGATATTTAAACAGGGCCTCTGTCCCTACCAACTCAGACACTTCCTGGAGAAGAACCTGAACCAGAACCAGAACCTGCAACTTGCCAAGAAGAACTGCCTGGCTGCCCAAAGGATTCACCGGACTGCTTTTTGAGAAGGACTGCTGCCTTGCTGTTGTCCTGCTGCCTTGCTGCTCTCTGGCTGTGCTGAAGAAGTGTTCACCAAGGGCTTGGATAGAGCTTGCCTCCTGTTCCCTGAAGTCTCAGGACCAAAAAGGCTTAATTCCTGCAAGAAGAACTCCCTGTGCGACGAAAATCGACGCACAGTCTGCCAGAAACGACGCACAGCCTGCATCGCGATGAGAAAATCACTGCACACCGAACTGGAACAACGAAGCCCAACTTCGCAAGGAGCAGATCGACTCAGTGCCAGCGTTGCGACCGGGAATTCGACGCACGGCCCACTGGATCGACGCAAAGCCGAGCCGGAATGATGCAACCTGACTTCGTGAGAGGAATCGACAGCGCCTGCCGTGAGGTAGAAATTTCCCGGCAACACCCACCGGATCGACGCAGCCCCTGGGACTTCGTCCTGCCAGTGCCGGATTTCAACACATCGTACCCGGGGCGTCTGAAAACCCCGCAACCCGAAGAGGATCCAAGACCGCGCACCGGAAATTTACGCAAAGCCTTCCCTGCATGAAAATGAAATGAGGCATCCCCGTGTGCGGACCGAGAAATCAACGCACACCTACCTGTTTTCCATACATCTCCTCCTCTGCAAACCAGGTACTTTATGCTTGCAAGAGACATCTGTTGCTTTTAAGAGACTAAAGACACTTTATATAATTTTTACAGGATATTCAAACATATACTTATTGCATCTTAATAATTTTGACCTGCATTTATCCAGATAAATATTACATATATTTTTCTAAACACTGTGTGGTGTTCTACTGTGTTCTTGCATGATTTACTGCACAAATACGTTACACATTGCCTTCTAAGTTAAGCCAGACTGCTCAGTGCCAAGCTGCCAGAGGGTGGGCACATGGTAATTTGAATTGTGTGTGACTTACCCGGACTAGAGTGAGGGTCGTTGCTTGGCAGGAGGTAACCTGACAGCCAACCAAAGACCCATTTCTAACAGTACCCCTATCAGGTACCACTTCCTTGGGGAGCCCCATGCGGGTAAAAACACCTAGCAATGCATGTCCCACCACACAGGAGGTGACTGAGATCAGAGGAATGGCTTCTGGGTAGCGGGTGGCATGGTCCACCAAGACTAGGATAAACCTGTTGCCAATGGCTGTCTTGGGATCCAGATGCCCCATAATACCAACCCTTTCAAAAGGGGTACTAACCACAGGAAAAGGTTGGAGGGTAGCCTTGCATTTCCCACCCACTCTTGCCACTTGCCTGACAAGTTTGGCAAGAACTACAGTGAGCATCCGAGTGTCTGCACATTTGGGGCAAGGAAAAGTGGGTGACAAGCCACTCAAAGGTGCAGTCCTGTCCCAAATGACCAGCTAAAGGCACAAAATGAGCCAGACCCAGTAGGAAGGCTCTGAAGCACTAGGGTAACACCAGCACCCGGGCTGACCCATGCTTAGGAACCTTAGGCTCACTGTATAGGAGGTCATCCTCCCAGTAAATCAAATGTGATCCAGGCTCCTTGGGAGACGCCTGGTCTGCAGTCGGCTTCTGCAAACCCTCCAGAATAGGGCATACTTTCTGTCCTCCCAGAATGCCTCACTGGTGGGCCTCCCTTCCTGCTGCCACTGTGACAGCTCAGGGAACTCCCGCAGTTCAGCCACCTGCTCCCCTGTAGGCTCCAGGGCCTCCTCCTTAGGTTCAGCCTCCTCCAGGACAATGGGAACTTTCGGGGCAGGTTTCCCGTGCCCCTTGCCCTTCCTCCTTCTGGCAGACACCTGGGCCACTCTTTCAGGCGCCAGGGTCCACGGTCTCCTAATCACCCTGACAGACTGCCATGGACCGGGCAGACACACACATAGACCCCCACCCACCCAGGCAGACTCAACGTCTCCAAGTGTGACCTGTGTTCCACTTCCTTCCAAGGGGAATCCTCCAGGTCATTGTCAAGCAAACTATCCACTGGCATAGTTGGACTCACAGTGACCTTCAAGGAACGTGAGACTCACCTCTAACCCCCCCCCCCCCCCCCTAGTCAAAGAGAACCTGTACCACTCTGCACAGGCGCTCTAAGTTGTCACTGCAACTATTTGGTGAAGTACACAGGGATCAATTTGCTCTTCAGACACCAGGTGACTCCTCACTGTAGTCACACTGGCTCCTTTGTCTCTCAGAGCCTCCACCCTCTGTCCATTGATGGTCACCCACCGCCTGTACTTCTTATTTCTCAGGCACTAGGGTTCTCTTGACCATCTCACAGTCCCCTAGTGAGACAAGGGTCATCTCAACTGGTTCCCACCCACCTGAAACCAACTCCTCCCCAAGCGGTAAGCTGGCCAAACCCTGTGACTCAGCACTAGTGTGTGCTGGGTGTCCACGTGGGACATTTAGGGTCCCCCCCTCATGTGACCCTCCTGATCACATGAAAAGCACTTGCATGGACCCTTCTCTGCAGGTTTCCTTGTAGAGACCCATGGTTTCTTTTCTACTGAGGGCTGGGATTCCTTACCCTGGGAACTAGGTTGGGGCCCTTTAGAAAACTCCCTGTTTACCCTTATCCCCCACTTCTTCTGTGGCCCACCCTTGGCATGATCTCCCCCATACCTCTTTTGGACACTGATGGTCTCACAAAGGTCTGCTTCCTGCACAAGATTCCTGGGGTCAGTCAGCATGCGGTCAATCAGGTGCTGGCACAGCTCTGGAAAACAAAGACTATACAAATGCTCCAAACTAATCAAATTGTACAGCCCTTCAAAGGTTGTTACCTAACTGCCCTTCACTCAACCATTCATTGACCTACAAAAGCAATCTACACTCTTCTACCAAGTTTGTGACTCTTTCTTTTTGTACGACCTAAACTTGTCCTTATATTGCTCAAGGGTCAGACCATAGCTTGTCAGTAAAGCGTCTTTCATTATGGAGTAGGTGAGTCCCTCTGGATTCCCCCAAGGATGTCAAGGTGTCCGTCCCCTCTACCTCAAAGTGCTTCCACAGACCCACCCCCCAATGTGCCTCTGGGACTAGGTTCATATGGAGAGCAGATGCCTTGAAACACACGTATATATCACTCTCCCTTTTATAATCCTTCACTAAGTCCCTCACTAAGTCCTTTGGAAGGTGTACCCCCTCGAAGGCTGCACTGTGGTATTGCTGCCCCCATCACTACTAGACTGCCTCCTATGATCTAGTTTCCTCAAACTAAGCTCATGAGCCAGTAGGATCTTCTTCTCTAGCTCCAACTGGTGAGTCCTCTCTGTCTGTCTGTTCTGCAACTCTTTAGAAGTCAGACCCTTGGATGACACACAGCTACCTGCCCTGGAGACCCTCCCCCAAGGCATAACAGGTCCACCCACTACACCACTGTGTATACTCTGTGCTGCCTCATCCCCATCCTCATCCTCTGTGTGCCCCCCCAGCTTCCTTGGTTGTCACCCAGGCCCTCAGTGCCTTTTGCAGCTCTTCCTTCCTGTTGGAGCTCCTTATGGGACAGGCAAGATCCTTACAGAACTGTTTCAACTGAGCAACTGTGTAACTTTCCAGTTTCCCTAATTCAAAAACGGCTCCAGCTGGTGTATCTCCGGATTGAGACATGATGGCATTATAAAGTGCAAAGGTCCAAGGCAGAAAAAGATTCCCAGTGAAGAGTTCAAGAATCAATAAAAAAAGATCACCAAAAATATAGAAGCAGAAAAAAGTCCAAAAAGGGAAAAATCTAAATCACAAAGACAAGTAGTATGTGGTCACGTAATGGTCTGCACTGAAAACAGTAGTGTACACGTAATCACTGTATGTCAAGTATGAATACAAGTGCAATCCCAACCGCTGATCACCAATGTTAGGAATGGGGTCTTTGGTTGGCAGTCAGTTTACCCCCGTCCAAGCAAGGACCATGACTCTAGTCAGTGTAAAGGAGAATCACCCTCAGTTAAACCCCGATCACCCCCTTGGTAGCTTGGCACGAGCAGGCAGGCTTAACTTCAGAAGCAATGTGTAAAGTATTTGTACCAACACACACAGTAGTACAGTGATACTACAAAATGGAAACCACACCAGTTTAGAAAAATCAGTAATATTTATCTAAATCAAACAAGACGAAAACGACAAAAATCCAACATACAAAAGTCAAGATATACATTTTAAAAAGAATAAGAGTCTTAATGCTTAGAAAAGACTGAGAATGCTGTTGTTACACAAAGTACCTGGTTAGTGTCAATAATAAAGCTACACGGGCGAGCATGCATCGAAAAAGGCCAGTGATGTGTCGATTTCTCACTCGCAAGCGAGACCGTGCATTGTTCCGTCTCCAGTCGGGGTGCGTCGTTTCCTCTCTCCTGCAAGAGAACGATGCGTTGATTCCCAGAAGGGCACCTTGGGTCCAGGCAAGTTTGCGTTGATTTGTCCCGCACAGCGATATAGCGTTCAAAACAGGAAACCGTGTTCCGTTGGGCTTGCATAGGTATCAGCAGCCGCTAGCGGGGGTTGCACATCCTTTCTCCAGTCACGATGCGTTGATCACCCAGCAGCGATGCAGGTGGAGCGTGAATTTTAGCCGCGAGGCCAGCAGTGTGTCATTTATCAGCCCCGTTGCAGATGGTGCGTCAAAAGTTTCCCCGCGCAGCAGTCAGTGCATGAATTCCTGTTCTTTTCCACCAGCTACATCTTTCAAGGGCCTAGAGACAGGTTAGGGCGTCACTTGGCATGGCAAGAGTCTCAGCAGAGTCCAGGTGCTGGCAGAGAGAAGTCTTTGATGTTCCTGAGACTTCAACAACAGAAGGCAAGCTCAGTTCAAGCCCTTGGAGATTCTTCACCTGTAGAAAGTCACACAAAAGTCAGTCTTTGTCCTCTTTCAGGCAGAAGCAGCTACTGCAGGCCAAGCCAGCAAAGCACAGACACAGGCAAAGGGGCAGTACTCCTCCTCCAGCTCTCTGGCTCTTCTCCTTGGCAGAGGTTTCTCTTGGTTCCAGACGCAATCTTGAAGAAATCTGATTTTCAGGGGTTTAGGTCCAATACTCATATCCCTTTCTGCCTTTGAAGTAGGCCTACTTCAAAGGAATGTCTCTGTTGTTCACAAGATCCTGCCTTGCCCAGGCCAGGCCCCACATACATGGGGCGTTGTAGACTGCATTGTGAGAGGGTAGGCACAGCCCATTCAGGTGCAAGTGACCACTCCTCCCTCCACTCTGGCACAGATGGCTCATCAGGATATGCAGGCTACACCCGAGCTCCTTTTGTCTCACTATCAAGAGAGGATTCACAAACAGCCCAACTGTCAAACTGACCCAGACAGGGAATCCACAAACATGCAGAGTGACAGAATGGTTTAAGCAAGAAAGTGCCTACTTTCTAAAAGTGGTATTTTCAAACTAACAGTCTAAACACCGACTTCACTGCAAGATGTATTGTTAAATTTTGAGTTCAGAGACCCTAAACACCATAATTCTATCTCCTCCCAAAGGGAATCTCGCTTTAATAATATTTAAAGGCAGCCCCCATTTTAACCTAAGAGAGATAGACCTTGCAACATTGAAAACTGGATTTAGCAGTATTTCAATGTTAGGACATGTAACACACATCAGTACATGTCCCACCTTTAACATAGACTGCACCCTACCCACCTAGGGCCTACCTTAGGGGTGTCTTACATGTATAAAAAGGGAAAGTTTAGGCCTGTCAAGTGGGTACACTTGCCAAGTTGAATTGGCAGTGTGATACTGCACACACAGACACTGCAGGGGCAGGTCTGAACCATGTTTACACGGCTACTTATGTGGGTGGCACAACCAGTGCTGTAAGCTCACTAGTAGCATTTGATTTACAGGCCATAGGCATCTCTAGTGCACTTTACTAGAGACTTACTAGTAAATCAAATATGTCAATCATGGAAAGCCAGTTAGACATATAATTTATACAGGGAACACTTACACTTTAGCACTGGTCAGCAGTAGGAACGTGTCCAGAGCAAATAAAACAGCAAAAACAGAGTCCAGCACACAGAAACAACCTGGGGAGCAGAGGCATAAAGTTAGGGGAGACCAAGCCAAGGATGCCAAATCTAACAATCCTAATAGACAGCCCAATTATTAATGATTTCGGAGCAAAATATATATGTGAAGAGATTGCATTAGTCTTTCAGTATTGGTTTAAAAATACTAGTTTTTGGATTTCTGTTTTTAGGGTGTATACACAAATACTACTGCAGCAATAGCTTAATCAGAACTGAATCAAAGGCCTAGATGCTTCTGTCTAGGGATTTGTCCTCTGACAGGAATCGTCATCTTTAGAAACATCAAATGAAAAATTATTTCTTGACAATAACTTCATCAGGACACTCAGCCAAAGAAAAAGGTTCTGCTACGTTTTAAACCAAAGTTTTTTTGTTGGTACAGGGTTACACTGCCTTCACAGTCTACAGTGACAATATTCATGAGGTCAATAGTGAGATGATCTGTCAAGTTAATTATTTCATATGTGGCATGATGTTTAAGGTCAAGAGCAGTGCACTGAAGATGAATTGTGGGTATTTGGATAGCCACAACTTGCACATTTTGTGTTTTAGACTGACAACTGTATACACAAATCAACTGAAGGGATTTCTATGCTTTTAAGTAACTGTTTTTAAAAACTCTGAGCGCATGACCATAACGTTTGTTTAATGTATTCTCTTGCCTACACCATGTTCCTATTCCAACAAAACCAGACCAACTCTATCTCTGGACATATTGCTGCAACCTAGGGGCAAAGCCAGGCAATTAGTACTAGCCACTTTCAACCCAAGCCAGTTGGCCATGCAAATTAGAAATCTTCATCTCACTGAAACCAGCTGCACAAAGCTTTAAGTTGTGTGGAGTAGTCCCTGTGCCCACCTTCATCTCAAACATGCTACACACAGACTGTGTTTATGACTGATGACCTCTGGGCACAGGTTCTTGCCTTCTACTTCCAGCACTCATGTGAACATAATAATTTAATGTCCACTTTTGATGCAGATTAATCAAATTGTGGCAGAGGCTGGGTACATCAGTAGTTATGTGAGGGTCCAGCTCATGGCGGCCACAGACACCACTGCACACAAATCTTTGCCATGCTCTGCTCCACCATGAGGTGGTAATTGGATGGGGGCATGGAGGGGATTAGTGTGGATTGGTTCCCACACAATGGGTGAATCTGTCCAAATTTCAAAGAAATAGTTTCAAACCTAAATAATTTTGTCCACCTGAATACGTACCACTCTCATTTTCACTGTCTTCAAATATTGTTTTCCTTTTTTCGTTTTTTTAACATGCCAGGTTTGGGAATTTGCACTGTATCTGTAAAATCAGTGTGATAAAGATATTGTTTTTATCACAACAAAAAGATAAATTCCACTCCAACAGGGACTATTTTCACACCCGCTTTCTCTTCTCCCCCCCAACACATTTCCCTACAAAAATATCCAAACAAAATGCTAAATTCAAAAAGTCTACCCAAAATGAAGATGGTGGTAAGAAAAATAAAGTGAAGAATTTTCACCAACAAATTCTACATCTGAAAACAATACATATTTCATTGACAGAATTTGTGATTTCTGTATTTAACTTTCAAGCTAACTAGAAGGTACTCCTTTTCATAAAATAAACCATCTCCAAAGCTACAGAACAGACGTACCCCAAAACAAAACAAGCATATGCAATGTAATAGGTCTCACATTTTCTCGAGTTGGAGATACTGGCATTGTAAATTCAGAATTTGACTTTTCTTGCTACATAATTGGTCAACCCCCATCTCATAATTTTGTCTTTTTCTGCCATGTTTTGGTAGTCACCAGAAATTACAAGCCCTTGGTGAGAGACGAGATACTACACTACCTCGCGTTGTGCAAACGTCTTAATAGAAATTGTAAAATAAGGCTGGAAAAGTATTTTATTTTTATTTTAACAGAATGAAAAGTCTTGCTAGCATTCTGCCTCGCATTTCAAGGAACAGAGCAGCTCGAGAAGATTTATGGTACTGATAAAGGAGATAAGCAATGCCCTGTGTGCCAAGTCATGAGTGCCGGCAGGACCTGGAGAGAAAGAGACTTGAGATGCAATACGAGGCTAAGCAAGTTTCACATCATTGCTTCTAGGTTTAGCTACATTCTACCAGAAATGGCAATTTTGAGGCTTTTGTGAGCAGTGAGCTAAACAACAGGTGTATCTTTTGTAAAATACGCTCATTTTAGGAGCCAGAGGTAAATGAGGACAGCACTGGAATAAATCCAAAACAAATGACAGCGACATGGGAGGAGATGGGAGGAACGGGAAGCTGCCTAAAACATCCACAGAGAAAGGGGAGCACTAAAGAAATAACAAAAATAGTCTGCCACAGCAACAGATAAAGAAACCAAAGTGGAATAATACAGTAGTCGGTCACTGCTCTGAAACAGAAAAAGGAGGGAGAAAAAGGCAGAACTGACCACTAGGGAGCAAGAATTTTTAAAGGATACTGCAACCAACAAATTAATTTGCTTTAGGCCAGAAGAATTATACTAAATGTATACATGAGGTCGAATGCTTGCTCTCGACTTAAAAAGAGAATTCTGAGTAAACTTGATAACAGGTTTGCTGTAATTCCAAACAATACCTTTTGTGTAGTGAAGAACAAATATTTGTATTGTCCTAAACTGTTTATTGCCCCAGATTTCAAATGCACCCATGCGCCAAAAAAGGACCCAAGGATGCCTTTTGTGGCTCAAAAAAAAAAAAAGAAGAAAATAGCACTAATGCAACAGAACGTAAACAACAACAGCCACTCGCTAAGTTGGTTGTTCCTGTGCGTCTGCTGTAGGATTATTTTGCCGAATTACTTTTAATTATACAAACAGGTTGTAATTGTTTACTTTTCAGTAATCTATGGATAAAAGACTTACTAAGGAATCATTAAAATGTCACCCAGGCCTACTTTTTAAGTTCATATATGAGATTTTTTTTAAAAACTGTACATTGGAAATTTGATAACCAAAGTTAACCTTGTTTTTTCAGTAATTGTTGGTGTTTTTTTTTTTAATTATCATATACCGCCTCCATGAGTTCCTGGTACTCGGCTCTCCACTGGGGATCATCCCAGATCCACAAGGCCTTCACCCGTGTGCAGCTGAGGGTTCAACACATAACTTGGACTCTAGCCAGGCCCGGCGCTCCCCCATCCCTATAGTGAGAAGTTTCATGCAGATTTTGCGAACAGTGCCAAAGTTGTTAACAAACCAAAATAAATACCTTTCTATGGAAACTCCATCCATAACTACACTAATGCTGCTAGTGTAATATATATCACATACACACATATATTATAGGCGTATTTGCACCTCTATGGTAAAGGTGGACTAATTTGATTGCCTAGAATCTAACTAAGGATGTTCCTGCTGTCTCAGTACATTATTTACTACAATGCAGTATCGGGAGTCCTGATTCTGCATTATGCATAATTAGGTGGGTGAGTAGATCTCTATCCAAACCTACAGGATATGGCTGGGGGGAGATATCAAAATCATAAAAGGGTGTTTGTACCTTGCACTTGGCCATTACTAGGAATACAACTGAAGCAACCATTGGACCACGGCTAGGGTGTGCAAATTTAATACTCACTGGTCTTGCTAGAAAATATTTTTTTGACCTTGCGACTGGCCTACCCAAGGGTGAGCGTGGTGTGTCTACTGCCTCGCTGTCCTTGGCTAAGGAACAAGGAGATTTATGTGCCCCTTCTGCTCTGCCCAAGATATGGTGGTGATAGAACAAAAATGGCGATATTAATGCTGCACTGGGTTTAAGGGTTGTGAGGGTGTTCGATATGTTCAGTACACCCTCTAAATCCCTTCCACCCTCCTCATATCTTGTCCAAGAGAGAGGGGACGGTGATTTCTACACATTCAGGATTATTTCTTTTTTTTTTTTTTTATTCCTGGTTAGTAAAAACATGCAGCAAACTATGAGGTAAGCATGAGGTGCTGCTGCAATGTTTTAGAACACCCATATTTCCTGCAGACAAGTGAACAGTTCCGACTTAAGTTAAGAGACCACAAAAGGTACTTTACTTACCTATTTTTGTGATAAAACAAGGATGATATGCGTTATTCTTATACAAAATTGATGCCCACGTAGGTCTGCACTTTTGAAACTGATGATAATACCCATTCATTTTTTACTCTTTCTTTCATTTATTCTTACTATTGTTTCAGGAACTTCAACCCCAATTAGTGATGTGTAAATGGTATTGCATACTGCACACATTACAGTAATGGTGAAAACACGTGCAGAAATATTGTGGAATAGAACATTGTTTCCCCAAATTGTGGCTATTCGCAATATGGAAATGATAGAATACCCGAACTGGACATTCCCTTTCTGTGAGTATACTGAAATATTTTGAGACTTGATTATAGTGGATAAAGTAAAGGGAAAGGAAGAATTCCACCTGACCCCGAAGTGTAATAAAATAAATAAAATTCTAAAAGAACAGTAGTAGCACAGTACATTTGTCGGTCATGGGCTTCACAAACAGAGTTTAGGGTTTGAGTGGTACACGCAGACCCTAAGTAATTACAATGAGTTAATGGCAATTAGGACAGTGCAATTGACAAAGGGCACGAGTATATGCCCTAAGATATTTCGGCACGTTGCTAATTCTCCAGGCCTCGTGTGTGTGAAGATGGGCTTTTCCCACCTAAATCATTATTTCAAATTTCTTTTCATCCCACATGGTGTAGGTAGATGCAGTGATGACCTGTGTTTTTCGTAGGCTAAACAAGTCAATAGTGCATACTTGGGTTGCCATGATGCGCTCTGGATCATCTTTGCAGACCACAGGAGGCATCTCCCTGTCTTCTATTTCATCTGAATGATGCAATCAGGTACCACCGGAAATTACACTGACTACGTGCAAGAAAAGGTCCGATACAGGCCAACATTTATCACCCACCAGCTGAACCATAACAAGGGCTTACATACTGTGACTTTACTGCCCCTCACACAATATACAATGGGATTCAGAAATCACCTATTGTGGGCAAATCAATGAAAACAAGGTTTACTGTAGAAGCTGGGCCATTTAGTCCAGGAATTTGGTTTAAGGACACTCTGATAACACAACTTCCTTCATTCGTCTATTTCCACAAATGAGTGAATTTTGTTTTCAGTACATCTTCAGTCTTCTGTGATATCAAAGGGTTGCTGTGGCCTCAATCATTAAGTTCCAATTTACTAATTACCCAGCGGACAAACAACGAATGTGAAGCACAGAATTAACCATCAAGATGTTGGAAGTCTTGCGGAGCTCCTCACACAGCCAGGCTTCCTGGCAGATGACAATTTCTTTTAGTTCATTTCCGCACACCAAATGTGATTTAGGGTCTGGGCCTTTGAAGTTTTATGTTCAGGTACTGCTTCATTTGCAGTGCATACTTCTCTCCATCTTCCTTTTAAAAGGCTGTCCATCACAGCAGGAGGCTCTCTGAAGCCGAAAGTACCACAACACAGGCCATGGAAGTGGTAAGAGTTCACAACTGGATGTCGAGCACAGTGATATTTGGATCAAAAGGTTAATCCAGGACTTCCTATTATTCCCTTATAAGCTTCACCTCCTTCCAGAGAGTTGTCCAGGCCCTTTCCTTGTGATTTCTCACTGAATCAAAAAGCACGAAAGGAGTCTATGGGTGGTAGCGGTTTTCCAAAATCAAACCCAATGTCCCCCATGTAATGGTCCATTACAGGCACCCTTGCACTCGGGGTACATATGCAAAAAACACTGTCCAGCACTGTTCCTCCATGTATTGTACCAACCCAGGCACATACATTCACTCAGTATACACTGTTCAGTACTATAAGCTTTCTGCATTCTATCACTCTTAGGCACACATCTCACCAGCACACGCATTTACCATGTGCTCGCTGTGCTACACTACACCCTTCATGTATTGTATACTCCTCGCAGGTAAATGCACACACACAGTACATGCATTCACCATGTGCTCACTGCCTAACACTACATCTCTTATGTACCTCACTCCTCACTGTTAGACATACACACAGTATATGCATTCACAATGCACACATTGCACAGCACTGCACTGCTCCAATCCTGTACTCTTCATAGGCACACATACAACTGGTGCAGTCACTACAACAAAAAATATAATTATGTTTTGTCAGATCACAGGCCCAGTTTTCTACCTACCTCTGTTGGGCCACTGTCACCCCCAGGATCCACGTTCTTCCAGGCCCCATCTCCTTCACTGAATTCTTTTTCCCATTCCTGCTTCAATGCCACTCTCTTCTCAAGCCTCTTCCTGCTTTCTTTCCCACCCATTTTACTCCTCCTGCTCTCTTTCCTGCCTATTTCACTGTTACGCCTGCCCGTTTCCCCCCCGTTTTTCTTACTTTTCCGTATTGCTTCATTATCACCTTATTCATTCTTTTTTGCTCTCTTTTTGCATTTTACTGCCCTTTTAGTGCACTTTGGCTACTTTTTGCCATTTTTCTGTACCTTTCTTCCACTCCTACCACCTCCACCCTCCTGCACCTCCTCCCACTTTCCCATCTCCTTCCTGCCAGCTGTGCCCACAGCCTCCTAGCACCCTTGACAGGACCTATTTATTGGCAGAAGTGCAACTGGTGTGCCGAAGGTAAGCTGTTTGAACACATCCGCACCTGGACTGCTTCCAGCGGCAGGGACCCTAGTCTTACTATTGCCCACAGATATACTTCTACCGCCCTTTGCACCATCGACCCTGGCCACTGCCACAAACACTAATACTATGCCACAGCACGCTCCACAGTAGGACCTTTAACCTGCACCCTCTGCCAAAACACGCTTGCTCTCACCCCTTTCAGCAACACCCAGAACTTTGATGCACAATATCAGCTACCCACCACCAGCTTGCACCCTCTCCTCAACACTCACTAACTCAGCATACACGCCACCAAGTTCTGGGACCTTATCAACACTCTAGCACTCCACCTAGTCTTACTCACTGAGACCAGGCTCAATCCCACCTCAGCCCCTGACATGCCCACTGCCATACCAGCAGGATACAGAATCACGAACCGCCACCGTATCAAGATGCTGGGGGGCTCATCCGCACAGACTCCATCAAATGAACCAATGCCACAACACCGTTCCAGCAATGGAATACCCCAACTTCACTATCCAAATGGGCGAGAAATCCACTATTAGGGGAATGCTCGCATACCTTCCACCGGGACCTCGAACTACCTTCTATAAACCCATCACAGATTTCATCGCCCGCATTGCCATCGTCTCGAAGGACTACATGTTCCTGGGTGACTCAACTTCCACCTCAACAACACAACCAACCGTAACTCTGCCAACCTGAACAACATCAGCATCGCCCAACTCACGCACATCGCTGGGCACATGCTCGACCCAATACTCACCTTCAGCAACTGCACCAAATACAGCCACAGTACCAAACATACATGGACCGACCACTCAGTTGTCCATTTCATCATCATGACCACCGTGCCCTCGACTCCAATGCAAACCAATGCCACCTGTCACAGATGGAACAAGGCCTCAGGGACCAACACCCTCACCGTCAACTGGCCCAAACATCACAACAATGCGAACCAGGACATCAGAAGCTTGAGCAACTGGATAACTTCTGTGCTGACATGGTCATCCCCCTCAAGAACAAGAAACATAGGAGATCCCCCAAGCAAGCCTGATGGTACACCAAAGACCTCAAGACAGACAAGCACCTCTGCAAGCACCTCGAAAGAAGGTGGCGCACCAACAAAGACCCAGCCGACAGAACCTCCTACAAATTAGCATTCAAGCTATACCATCGCCAACTAAGTAGACAAAAGAAAAAAGCCTGGCATTGTGCATCAGAGCTAACCCCAACAACAGTAATGAGCTCTTCTGCATAGTCAAAGAATTAACCAACCCCACATTAGAGACAAGCAGCATATCTCCCTGTCAGGACCTATACGACTGCCTTACAGATTTCTTTCACTATGAAAATTACTAAAATCTACAGAAACTTCAACCCCTAATTCAAGCCTGAAGGCTTTTTCAACGGCCACACCTCCACACACATGACCATCGCAAGGTTAACCACCTGGAGCCACCTCACCACTCACAACACCATCACTGCCATTTATTTCTTCCAATCAGGGGCCCCATTCGACCCATGCCCCCACCGCATCTTCAACTTAGGAGCATCCAGCATCAGCTTTGAACTTTCCACCCTACTCAACACCTCACTGGATTCTGCCACCTTCCCAGAAGACTGGAAGCATGCAGAAATCAAACCCTTGCTGATGAAACTATCAGCAGATCCCAATAAACTCAACAACTACAGACCCATCTTTCTGCCCCCTTTCTAAGCCAAAGCCATCAGCCAACAACTCACCAGCTACCTGGAACACAATCACCTCCTGGACAACTCCCAATCTGGATTCTGCAGCTACCAGAGCACCGAGATGGCCGTGAAAATGGCCACAGATATCATTAGGGGACTCCCTGACAAAGAAGAGACAGCCGCCCTTCTCCTCCTCAATCTCTCAGCGGCCTTAGTCACAGTCTCCCACCACATTGCCAGACTTCACAACATAGGCATCCAAGGAGACGCCCCCAGATGGATTGCCTCCTTCCTCACTGACAGAATACAAGTCCACCTTCCACCCTCCACCTCTGATTACAAACCAATCATCTGCAGAGTCCCTCAAGGCTCATCACCCTCTTCAACATCTACATGTCCCCCTTGCCAACATAGTCAGATCCCACAGACTCAACATTATATCGCATGCCAAACACATACAGCTCAATCTCTCCCTGTCTGAAAAGTCTGCCAGCTAAACGAACTCCCACCAATGCATGACCATTGTCACCAATTGGACGAAGAATAACTGACTCAAGTTCAACACAGACATGACAGAAGTCTTGATCTTCAGCAATGACAACTCCCCCTAGGATGTCTCCTGGTGGACCACAGAACCATTGCCCACTTCAACCCAAGCTGACCGCGCCACAAACTCAGGATCATCCTGGACAGCAAACGCACCATGAGATCCCAAGTCAAGAGTGTCATTCTCCTGCTTCTTCATCCTGCGCATGTTGCGTAAGATTTTCAAGCGGCTTCTCCAAAATGTGAGATGTGGTATCACCCAAGCCCTCGTCACCAGTCAACTAGACAGTGGAAACACTCTCTATGTGTGAATCAAGGACCATCTAGTTCAAGACTACAGACCACCCTGAAGGCTGCAGCAAGACTCATCCTGGATCGCCCTCATTGCACCCACATCACTCTCTCCCCTCCTCCCCTCTCCACACACACACACACACCTCAAAAAAACTCTGGCTCCCGGTTCAGAAGAGATGACAGTTCAAGCTTCTCATCCATGTGTTCATGGCTCAGCATGCCTTCGGACCCGTCTATATAAACTACCGCCTGAGATTCTACAAACCCTCTCGACACCCCCAATCTGTCTCCCTTGCACTGGTCAATACATCCTGCATACAATGCAGCAGAGGAGGAGGAGGATGCCCCTACCTTACAACCAAAGGCCTGGAACAGACTCCACCTGCGCCTCAGGAACACCACTACTTTACAGGAGATCTGTAGGATACTGAAAATCTGGCTCTTTGGCTGAGGGCCTGGACCCTGGCAATGCCTGGTTATCCTCACAGGTAATAAGTTGCACTCTACAAGTCAACTCATTAATTGATTGATTGAAGTTCTCCGTTTTGGCCCCACATGACAACAGCACTAAAAAGTCCATGCAGAGCAGGGATCACAGTGGGATTTGCTTTTATGTGGCATCTTGACACCTGTAAGCATGACTTTTGAGTGCTTTTTTCCTGTCAGGATAGGAGGGAGCAAGCAATAAAGGAGAGGGTGGGTGGAGTAACCTAGAACAGGAGAGGGATAGACTGGACAAGCAACAATGCAGGAGGCATGGGGGGCAGGGCAAGCAACTTTGCAGGAAGGGTGGAGGAAGGGGGTGCAAGTAGCAGGTAGTAGTGCAAGGAGCAGTGGAAACAGTTCTAGGGCAATGCTCCAGGGTAGAGACAAACACACAAAGAGAAAGTAAAGTTAGCACTGGCAGACTAAAGAGAAGAAAGGAAACTAGAAGTGATGATGAAGCCAACCAATGGTAAACAACAGGAAGAGTCTAAGCCCCTTAAGTAATCACAACATCCCACAAGCGATAGCACATGCAGTGTCTCAGGCAAGTATAGGGTGTGGAGGGATGGGAGGGTGGGACTAAACTGTCAAAGAATTTAAGGTGCCCACCCAACATTGAAGGGTATGAAACAATTAATGCTCCCAAAATGTGTTCTGCCTGAGGGGGAAAAGCCTTTACCACACAGGTAAGCATTTCTACCTTTACCACGCAGTACTTCACCATGTAGGTACACCTGTTTTTAAAATAGCACACTTTTTACGATTTTAACGTTTAGGGGTGGGTAAGGGCAACTAAGATTCAGGGCTGGGTATGGTGAGCTGATGGTTCAGGGAGGGAAGCAATAGAGAGCTGAGGGCGACTTGAGGGTTGAGTGGAAGTAAAGGGAGGTGAGGGTGACTTGAGGGCTCAAGGGTGGGTAAAGGGATGTGAGAATGACTTGAGGGCTCGGGTGTTGGTCAGAAGTAAAGGAAGGTGAAGGGGATGTGAGGGCTCGGGGTGTGTAGCAATAAAAAGAGTTTGAGGATGATTTCAGGGCTCGGAGTGGATAAGTGAAGGAAGGTGGGGTAACTTGAGGATTGAGTGGTGGGTAAGGTAAAGGGAGGCAAGGGTGATTTGGAGGTTCAGTGGGAGTAGGAGAAAAGGGAGGTAAGGCTCACTTGAGGGGTCGGGGTGAGCAGAGATTAATAGAGGTGAGGGTGACTTGATTGGATAGTATGATATGGTACGACCTGTCATTTACGGTATGGTATGTTATGTTATTTTATGGTATGGTATGGACTGTTATTGTACTTCATGTTACAGTCTCTTATTGTATACTGTGGTATGGGGACTGTCATTGTATTGTATGGTATGGTTTGTTATTATATATTATGGTCTGCTATTGAAAAGTATGGTGTGGTGTGGTATGTCATGGCCAGTTACTGTATAGTATTTAATGTATGCCATGTTATCGAGGCCTACAACCTATGAACAGCATCCATTAAAGAAAGTTCTGAAAATAACCAGTTGGTACAATTTCAAAATATGTAACTGACATTGCTCTCCTAAATTGGGAAGGACGGCGCCATCACAAGGAATGTGACCAAAAGTAGGACGAGTACAAAATAAACGTACCCTTAGTGAATGCTGCAACATGTAGCTTTTTTTAAATGTAAAACTGTGGTGCGTAGTTATGCAGCTCAGATAAGATTTACCAGCAAAAAGTTGCTAACTGGAAAGTGAGCTTTTAAAAAATCTGGAAAGCAAACGAGCGAGAGGAGCAGCGTGCCCAGGACAAAAAAGTAAAAATGAAGGGGCATAGAAGCTGCTAAAACGCGAGATTGAACATGCTAGGGCTGTGTAAAAAGGACATACAATACCTGCTCACAAAAAAGTACCAAAGCACAAGCAGTGCGGAAAAACACTAATCAAGAAACCAATCAGTACTTGGTCCAGGGTAGAGGGAAGAAAAAAAAAGCACAAAGATGACGTAAAGCCTAAGTAAGGCTGGCATGCACAGACGTGATCACCAATTAAAAGTACGAAAATAAGAACATTGAAGGCAACCAAATGTAATGGTAAGTATGGAGCGGCCTAAAAGCCCCTTATTAGAGGTTTTTGTTTTAAAGAAACAATAGATTGTTGCAAGTGACAGCACATGTTCTCAGATTAGACCTAAAAAAAGGTCAAATTTTAGGGCACTGGAGCATTAAATTCCTAAATTGTTCAGAATAACCCAGGAGCTTATTAATAGGGGAGGGCATAATTTGCGTAACTTTCAGTAACGTAATTAAACGAAATTACAGCAAATTTACAGAAGGAGCATAATCCTGAATTAAACGTTATTTTCTTGGTGCAAAATGCACCCTCACTGCGAAAATATTGCTAAATGAAACAGAACACGACAGAAGCAGCCGCTTGAGCTCTGTTCCTGTACTTGTGGGTCGGCATTTCTGTTGCGAAATTTCACAAAATTACCTAGTCTGCCATTATGGTGTAATTTTCGTTAATTTTGCATCATGAGTGTAACACGAAATTACTTTGATTACTCTGCTGTAATACAAATTTTATCCAGGTCTACTTAAGAGATAAAGTTAGCATACAGAGAATAGGCAGAGTGTTCACCCATCTTCAGAAGCCTTCATGTGTCCCTCATTTTACTACAGTCTGGGCAGTGAACCAGAGATGCCATAAGGGTACGTAGAGCAGCTCGCGCTTGTGGATGCTTCCAAATCTGCATTATTTTCCCAGTCAGTCCAAGGGTTTATTCTTGTACAACACAGCCCTCAGACGAGGGAAAAACTCTTCTTTTGTTGAGGTGGTGGTCCACATGTAGCCCATCAAGATGGGCACATCATGTTCTATATAGACCGGATGTATTAGAAGCCTCTTGCAAATAAAGAACCTGACAAAGTGTGTTCAGTTCACAAACAAAGCGATGTACATTAGTTCAAAACTCGATGAGAGGCACCGCGTCAGACTTACTCTGTGACTGATTATTTAGGAAGCCTGAATGTAAGCCATGTAGCTATTGACTGTATAACAGAGCCTGTTCAGTCACCTATGTTGGAAATGACAGACAAGTGCTGGAGCTGAGCAGAGTAGTGCTTTTCTGAAGGAAGTCAGGGTGGGACTCCTCATATGGTAAGTATATACGAGATAAAGTACCCCCGGTCATACATTATGAGGATATTGCAAGTCACTAAGGAGTTCCGTGATCATATAGTGGAACGAGGTTGAAAGCAGGGTTCCTTTATAAGGGTTGGACCTCAAAAGTGATTCGCAATATACTTCTCATTTATGAGAGGGGTTAATATATTTCTTATAATATATGTTCACTCCATCACCTTTCCCTCAAACTACGTATCCCTTTCATATGAAAGCAATAACATTTGCAAACATGAAGAATAAAAATAGAATCTCTAGGGCAATATTACACATATAAAAAAGATGTAAAATGTTTGTTGCAAAAAGATATTAGAATCCGTTTAATCCAAATCAGTTTTTTTTTTTTAAATAGAAAACAAGAGTGCAGTAGAAACATTCTACATTTTATATAATTACCTAAGGAGTGGAAAAGAGTAACCACGTTGTCATAAAAATCTACTTTCTGGTTGTCACCGTACTGCTAGAAAAACAGAACAGTAGAAAGAAAAGCAAAGTTTTGTCTTTGTTCTTTAAACAGCTGTTTTAATTACGTTCAGCAGCTTGACCTGCCTTTCTCCCCGGTTGCTGGTTCTGACAGAACTCAAGTGCAATAGGTTATTACAGGTCAATTCAGGCTTCACTTCTTTAGAATAGGTGAAAGGGTGCAACTCAAGTCACCTATTATGATGAAATATACAAGGGTTGCGGAATCTGATATATTATAAGTACATAAAGAAATATTGACTGGTGCTGCTGCATATCTAGGCATGTTTGTGTATGTTTCTGTGTGTGAGAGGGGGAGGGATTGTGTTGTGTAATCCTAATTTAATGATGGTAATTCCTGGCATATTGTAGGCCTCCATGACATGATGATGCCCACTCTGTACGGGAGCATAGCTTCGGGGGGGAGGTGGGTATTTGGAGTGTTACACTCTACCCCAATAACTATATTTTCTGCTATATAGTTGGGTAAATGTGCTTCCAGTCGCGTATGGTGAGGTGTCTGTCGGATTTCAATATGAATTTTTACATAGACAATCGCACACACTTTCTTTCCCTCTCCTTTTTGAAATCTTGAACAAGGTTGGTTATTTTGCATTATAATGTATTTTATCTCTCTTACCCTACCAGTCCGCATTCATCTCCATCTGCCCTTTAGCCCCTCTCATACGCATTGCTTGCCACATAATTTATTTAATATTCCATTCCAGCGCCATTGTTGTGAGACCTGGGGCTTGCCCCTCCCTCCCCCCCCGCAATCCCCCTCAAAATCTTACTGACCAAGTTAAACCCCTGGCTCCGGTAAAATACTAGCCATGCATAATTGTGTTAGTACTTGGTATAGGCGTGGGGCCTCATAGACTGAGATTGTAAAACGTGGGCATGCACAACAGAATCTATTTATTATAAGGCACTATGGTAGAAGAAGCTCACACTTTCCATAGCCTATGTATATTGTGACCCTGGGAGGCAGGAGAATGAGAGAGTGTGTGTATCAAGTGATCTGGGGTGGGAAAGAACCACAGAATAGCTGAAAGACTTCAGGGGTCATTTATCTATAGACTGCTACATTAAAAGCCTGGCGGTCGGTAGCACCTTGGATCCCGGCGGTCTGGAGGCAGCCAAGATCCTAATCCACCAGGGCAGCGCTGCCCTGGGGATTACAACCTTGTTCCCCCCCCAGCCTTTTCATGACGGTGCAGACAGTGAACATTGAGAGGGTGCCGGTGCACCCTGCAGGTTACAGCACTGCCGCCAGGGGGGGGGGGGGGGGGGGGGGGGGGGGTGTGTGTGTGTGTGTGTGTGTGTGTGTGTGTGTGTGTGTGTGTGTGTGTGTGTGTGGTGGAGAAGTGAAGATGCATAAAAAGAAGAGGGCATAGGAGAAAACCGTGTAAGTGGCTAAAGCATAGGGAAATGATAGTCGTATTACAATGATGAACAATGCGTATTCCGTTAGCAGTGCCAAATGCTCAGGAAAGCCCATCAAATTTTAGCACCCAGGCCCACAAACGTTTGTGTCACTTCTGCATATGTACTGGAATGGAGACTATGGGTTCTGAGTAATGGGATGTAAGGCTAGATATTTAAAGAGTACTTCCTTTTTTATGGGCGAGCACAAAGTGCTCCGTCCATTCTGTAATCTCTCTTTGGGCTTTAAACCACACCGACGCCACGTCAGTCACTTAGATTGGTTCGTGGGCTTGCCTTTTAAAATCCGCTTGCTTTCATTTGTGAAAGGCATGCATACGTCATGCCTTTTCTGGTGTTTAGCCCACCTACCCAGCACCGGTAAAGTACCAAAAACATACAAGGCTCGATGTTTTCAGCCTGGAGTTCGGACTACTTTATCTGTTTATTTAAACGTAGCACCTTTTTCTTTTTGCTTTACAACGCTAATAGCTCTAACTCAAACAAATGCGAGACCCGTTGCATTGAAAATGCCTGTTTCTCATTCCAGTCTTTAGAAATCATACCCAAGTACCATGCTTTCGCTTCGACCAGATGAAACAGATAACACAATAGACAGAAAAACAAATTTGTGCCCTAATGATGGACTTGCCCTGCATCTGGAACCTTAATTCTGACTAAAGAAAGAATATTGCAAAGGCCAGGGCAGAAATGCAAGGCTAAAGGCTATGACAAGCGCTATAACACTGACAAAGACCATCACTGTGGAGGGAGACCGTTCGTATACAATAGAAACACTTATCTTCCTCATGAGAGAGTAATGGTGAGGAAAAAGATGAGAGGACAATCCCCTCCTGAGAAAGAAAGGAGGGCACACTGTGGAAAAAGAAAGACTTGCCTGAGACTAAGTCTAAATGCAAAAAGAGTGAGGCAAAGCATCCATTAACAAACGAACCCAACTCATCTAGTGAGGTGTAGGGGGGCGTTAGACAAACGCAGTCGTAGTAACGCAGCCCACAACTTCCACGCAGAGAGATGAAACCAACAGCCTAATTTTACTGTCGACAAAGGGAAATTGAAGCCATCTTTAGTCCAAAAACACCACTATCACTTGGATAGACCTCAGCACAAGATGGGACTGAGGGGACAAAGAGCAGCAGATCCAGGTAAGGAACTCCAATAGTACTACACAACTCTCTCCAATTTGGAAGCTGAGCAACAAGGGAGAAAATAAGAGCAGTACACCGGCCCTATAATGCAGTCCCAAACCCTATTAGATTATCTAGGAATGAAACATACAGGTTGATTATAGTCATTCAGACTCCACCCCGGCTTAGTGCACCCTTGAGGATTCATAAATACCGGTTTGGTTGGATCTCAAATTCGGGAGAAAGGGAGGATGATCATCTCCATAACCATTTTCTCTCAGGTAAGCACTGGGTAACACAGCAGAACTGAGACCCTAAGCCTGTGCACCTCCAGCTGCACTACGAGTTTGTAAAATGTCCAGTAGTCTAGCGGCACCCCACGTCTCGTCACCCGAGGGACTGATATCCCCTTTCTACCCTGAACTGGCATACCTTGTTTGCTTCATGTTTACTGTCTTCTTATTTTCTTTTGTTACATATTTTAAAGTACCTGCACCTACCAAATATCAACTTGCAATGATTGCTACTAAGAGTCATGTACTTATCCTGTACGCTTTGTATTTCAATTTTTACATTTGATATGATATTTTTGAGCAAATCGTGTCTATTTCACCCCAACTTTCAATAAAAAGAGTATGAGTAAAGAAAGAGAGACTAGTGTGGTTGGGCCTGCTGGGTCTATGTAAATGGAAATGAGGAGCTATGCTCAACCTCGTATCAAACTGCTGCTCTTCTGTCTCCAGGGACGTCGCTCTGGAGGGTCCTGGATACTACGACAGATTGCCAATTTAAATTATCAATTCCAGGTATATTCTGATCACCTTTTTAACCTAGGCCAAGTGGAGGACTTGAGAACCCCGTGACCTAGGGCCTTAATACCCCAAAAAGTGTGCATCAGCAAGAATGAATATTTAAGCAAAACAGAAGGAAGGTTTGAGTGAAAATCAGTAGGACCACCGGAGAATCTGTGCATGGAGACAACATATGGTATGATGGGGAGTAAGAACATGCAACAAAACAATGGTACTTCATTGCCCTCCACTAGAATGGTTCTGATACCCATCAAAAAAGCATCAAGTTTCATAAAGCTCTGCAGTGCATGCCATTCGTGAAGAGGACTGTAGGCAACAGGCAAGGTCTCTTCCAAAGGGAAAACACTGGCAGTAAAATAATTTGAGATATATACAATGGTTTAAACCGTGATATATGAAGGAACGAAGGTCCTCACACTTTTCAGGAAGTTGTGCCTGCCTATACTTTTTGCTTTCAGATATGCTTGTGGTTTTAATTTCTGCAAACTCGACATCTGTGAACATACCGAAGATGGCTCGTTTTGCTCATCCAGAAGGGCTCAATGCTGAACTGGACCTAAAGCATCCATCCATCCATCCATAGTAAAGGGTGGTTCCTAGCCTCTTACCAGACTGAAGGAAGTCTGATAGGCGCTGGTGGCTGAATCTAGGTACGAGACAAAGGTATTTTGACTCTCTAACATTCCCTGTGGATGATCACTGTCTGTCCCGGTTGTGATAACGACCCTAGGACTCATGCCACCAGACTGAAACATTAAGTAGCAACAAGTGAATCATTGACTGAACTAGACTCAGCTAACTTTAGATTTTCTCCTTTTGGACTCACTCGGTCAATCATTGTTTGGTTGCTTGCTTTATGCCCTAGCTATAATTGTTTTCATGAGCCTTCCATGTGACCATATACTTATGTGCATGAAGCACTGAAAATTGCACCATTTACACTTAAGACATGAAAGTAGATCTTGGCAAATTATTAAAAAACACTCTCCGCACTCCATATATGGTGTGTTGCAAGATTTTCATAGCAATGCATTTTTAAAAATGTGTATTTAAGAAGAGACCATTTGGCTATTGTTTGATAGCTTTATGCCACTATTTGTCACTATAGCATTTTTGAGGAAATCAGTTTCTGCTGAACAAACCTCAAAATTAGTCCAGAGGAAATGGACAACAATCTCAAGACTTCGCTGACTCACAAATATATGGATGAAGACTTGAGGGAGAGAGAGGGACGAGGCGCTCAGGGGATCTACAGAACAGTTGGGGGCTGAAAATGTGAAGATGATCACAATCTACATCAGAGGAGAGTGAAAGACATGTTCATCTTCCATCCATTCAAAATGCTCCATTATGGACCTTCTCGTTTAGACACTTTCAGACTCTGATCCTGTTGGCTTGATCATCACACTTCCTTACGCTGATTCCGGATTTCCACCCAAGCTGTAACCACCAGCAAATACAAAATATCTGAACAATGGTGAAAGATCTTAAAAACATTGGCCCAAAAACTTTAACACTTGTGCCCCAGTTGCTGGAGACTATGGTAGGGACTTCTATGCTCCCAGCATCTGGCACAGCATGGCCTCATCAATCAAAACGACCCTATTCTGCTCCTATTTAGGAAACATTTGAAGACTTTTTAAAGGCCACTTCATCACAATGCAGTAATCATATACACCTGCTCTCAAAACCCAGCTCGCTCTTGTAAACCTTGCTGACTGTATGCTTGCCTTTGGCCTTGAACACTGCTTTGGTGCCTTTCGGCTACGTTTATACTATGCAAATGTTGCATACATACAGATCATGGAAAATGGTGGTCTCTAAAAACTACAATGAAAAACCATATAAAAATCCCAAAAGTGGGCAATAGTACTCTGGAAGTCTGAACAAGGAAAGAAAAACTGAGTGACAAAGGACATAAAGTACCAAAATCTCTACTAGACGATTGTGCAAGCTGATCTGCAAGAGACTGACTCCTTACGTAACTAGGCTTGTGCACGCCATCAGAATGAGCTTCACCCTAGCCGCGGCACGTACATCAATCTGCATAGGCTGTTCCTATTGATGGATGCAGCACAGCAAACACAGAGCATCCCCGCTCTGGCCTCCGTAGACATTGAGAAAGCTTTGATACATTGTTGTGGCCCTTTCTGTTGGCAGTTTGGGGAATGATAGAGATTGGAGAAAGTTACTGAGGTGGATATAGCTACTGTACACTAAACCCTTGGCGAGGGCTTTCACAGGGCAGATATTCTCTAGACAATGTGAAATTAGATGTGGCACGAGACAGGGTACTCTCGCTCGATGATGCTCTCTTTGCTCTGGAGTCCATGGTGTAAATCTTCAGGTGGAGAGCAAGAGATTGGGGTTTAGGCTTATACAGTGATGCACATGAGATTTCGCTATGTGCGGATGGCACACTTATTTCAAAGAGACTAAGAAGTTAGTCTCCCAGAGGTCATGGCCATTTGGCAACGGTTTGAGGATGTGTCAGACTCAAAATAAAATGGGACAAGTCGTGCTTGTTCCCCTTTACACCATGCCATTACCAGACAGTGGTAGGTTGGACATTTCCCCACTCTAACGGGATGCAGAAATATTTAAATAAACAGGTATACCATGACGTTGACAAACTGCGGGCAGGAAATTTGGGCAGGTTATTGACACCTGCAAAGGGCTCTCTTCCCATTTTTGACGGATTGCCTTTTTCACCGATGGGACAAGAGGCTACAGAGAAAATGTTGCTACTGACAGGGCTGCTGTACCATTTTGTGGTGCTTGCCGTGGTGCTGTGTGGACATGTTTCACAGAGCTGAATGGGCTATTGTCTTAATGAAATGTGGGGTCACAGCTGAAGGAGGGTCACAATAGTCAAAGTTATGTGTCCCTGCGAGGAATCGGGATTCCTAACTTCGAAGTGTATTACTTGGCAGCACAATTGGTGTGCCCCATCAGGTGGTCCTTCATTATCGAAGGGCGAGAGGTGAAGATCATAAGGAGGAACAGTAGTCGTGGTGTTTTCGGGACTGGCCCCATGCCTGAGGACATGCCCCAAATCCTTCAGAACAGTAGAACATTGCTGGAAGAGATATGCAAAGAAGGCAGCAGTGACACTGGTTTACACATTGGAAATTTCCCTCTGGAGTCTACCGAGACTACAGGACTCGATAAGAGTGTGGGAGATATCACCATTATTGCAGGTGGGGTCATTTTTATGAAAGGTTCTCTCCTTTCCTTTGAGGACCGCATGCAGGATCATGAGCTTCATGCTGAGGTACTTCTGGCATACAATGCTGTGACCCACAGAGTAAATATGTAGTCAGAAGTAACTGAGCCAGACAGGTTGACAATGCTGATGGTTTTATTATCACACATAGGAAGGGATGCATGCATAGATGTGATGGTTTCACAGATTTTGCCAGTCTTCTGTTACAGACATGACAAAAGTCCAACAAGTGGAAACACACGCTGCAACGCAAAAATTATGTGACTAGGAATTACAGAATCCAATTCACATAACTAAATTGCCTACACCAGATCTCCATCATCAGTGCTAATAGTCAAAATGTATCCAGAATGGTTGATGAGTATCCCTGATGTCGGCAGACTAATGCCGAGTTCTTCCACTTGGCAGGGGAGTGTGCCCAAATCAGAAAGTTTGGACGGAGGTAGTGGATATGACATGCATGATGGGTCACATGCCAAGAAATATTTAAATGAAATAGCTTTGTACCAGGATAGATCTGACTACAGCATTAGCTAAGCATGGTATAGCCATGAATCGGAAGGTACCCAAGTGACAAAAGGTTACAGGATGTGAAACAAGCATTGGCAAAACCAGTAGGTCTAGCCTATGCAAGAGCTATTGGCTTTGACAATGTGTTTTACAGGGGTGTAGAATTCCTATAGCCCAACTCCTAGGACATATTGTTTGGGGCCAAGGGCAACATGCTTTCTTGTTTGTTTTGCCCTTGGGACAGGTAGGCCCAACCCCCTACAGCACAAACCCGTTGGGCAGTTTACAATCCCACATCAAGGATCCCTGAAGGGCAATGTCTGCAGTTAGAGTAATAGTTGTGTCTTTAAGTTAATGCTGTTTGACCTTGTATTTATGGTTCATTAATGCAAAGCCTTTATTATTAGGGTGGGTGCTGTAAGGAAATGTTGTACGCTCCGACTGCACTGCTGACAGCGGTCCCAGAATAAAAATGTGTAGGCACGTTTGCAAAGTTTAACAATATGAGGCTAAGTATAGTGCTTCAAGAATGCTCTCTGATTAGATGCAAATATCTGCATAAGCTTCAAAGCAAGATTGGTGAGTCTCTGCTTTCAAATTAACTGTTAACAAAAAAAGCAACTTGAGAAAAAAACATTTTGCTAAGCTAATGTGTAATTTTAGGTAGCATTTCATTGAAGCATCATCATGTGTTGATGCATGATAGCAGTCCCAAAAATATTCGTAATGGAAAATCAGTGCAACCAGTGGAAACAAGACTATGGAAAATATGAAAATAAACCATCATTAGCAAAGTCAATAGGTCTGACATTGGGGGGTCAGACTTTTAGTTTTGTCAGTGCATGTCTAGGTTGGACATTGTTTTTGTAAAACATTATTGTTGTAGGTGCTGCCAGGCCCTCACCATTATAATAAGCATTGCAAACAGCAATATTATTTTTGTCTCAAAAAGCATACTTTGCCAGAGTAGTTTTTGGCACGCAACAAAACTACTTTGTGTGACCATATCTGCCTTGTAAAACAGCAGAATGCTGTTATAGTGAAGCAGTATAGATATGAATATATAGAGAGACAGAAAAATGTCTTAGTTAACCCAAGACCTAATTAGGGGTCCAATCCCTAAATAAAAGCACAACGTGCACCCATGGAATATTCACAATAATTTACAGAAGTAGGTCAGGAAACTGTACCTCTAGAAAGTATTTGTGAACTGCAATTTAGCAAGAGCAAATATGCATGTGTAGATTTTGCTCATGAGAAAATCTGTTAAGTGTTTACAAGTTCATTTGCGCTCTAACCACTTTTTTCACCCCCAAACTGGAAGAATTTTTATTTCTGCCCTTGTGAGGAGCAAACTTCCAACCTTTCCTAGTATGGGAAAATATTAGAAAAAAAGAGTTCGTGCAAACCTCTAAAACATCCCAGTTAGTAGGTTTGCACAGACTCCAATGCACATCCCAGCCCTAGAACCACTGCTCAGTACTATCTCAAGCTCCATGGATCTGTGGAAAGGTGACAAAATACAGGAATTACTAGAATTCAAACCACACGATGGTATGAGCCCTGGAATAGTCAGAGGGGCTATTATCAGACCTCTTACAAAAGGAGATTGCTGCCCTAATTTATCACTGCACAATGTGGCACCACAGGGCAAGTGGATTTTCTTTTACAGGACAAACATATTTACAAAGCAACTTGTTCAATGGACAAGTAGATATTTTATTAAATTCCACACTCTTGGTTTTAGCCATGTTGTACACCAACGTGGCTGCTGTTCAGCATGGCTAAAAGTTTGTGGCGCAGAGAAGAATGGCTTTAGGTGGAGGGTTGAGGATTAGAGTGGAGTGTAGTGTCATGGATTAGAGTGGAGTAGAGAGAAGTGGAGCATTGTAGAGTGGAGGGGCGTAGAGCGGGTTGGAGGGGCATAGGGTGGAGTGGAGGAGCAGGGTGGAGGGGTTTACAGTGGAGTAGGGTGGTGTAGCGCAGAGTAGTGTGTCATGGAGGGGCAAAGAGTGGAGTAAAGTGTGTAAAGAGTGGAGCATCGTAAAGTGGCATAGTGCAAAGAGTAGTATCAAGGAGAGTGGGATTGAGTGGAGTATAGTGGGGTGAAGTAGACCGGAAGGGAGTAGAGTGGACTGGCGTAAAATGGAGTTGCACAAAGTGGAGTATGCATTGTGTGGTAGCACACTGCCATTACAGACAACACATGTTCAATTGAAATGACTATTACATTTACACAGACATTCAGTTTTACTGATAAAAATAAACGGTGCACAAACAATGTGTGGAAATGTCATTACCAAGTGTATTGATTTGTTTTGATCATAATAAAATATATTTGTTTCCTCTACACTTCCGAATTACAGAAAAGTGTGCTTCCTTTATGCTTTCCTAATTCTCATATACTCTGAAATATTTGCACAGTTCATTTACAGACTTTAAAATTTTGTTGTGTGCTAGAAGAAATAACATCTTACAGCCTTTTTACTCAGATGGGGACCCAGCAGGATTGTCACTTAAATTCTCCCACAAAGGGAAGTAAACAGCAAGCTCCCTCGGAAAGTAGAGCCTGACACTGGACCTCTTGCTTTGAATTGGTAGCAAATGTGACAAAATAAGACTAAAATGTAAAGACACATTTACAGAAAGCGTAAAAACATTTACGTACTACAAGAAGAGTGGACCCTCCTTCATAAAAGACTTGGCAACGAGAATGAACTATCATTAATGTGAGGTGCAGATGGAGCACAGCGTCGTGTAGGACTGTGAGCAAGCGTGAACCTACAAAGCGTAACCAGAGACAAGACCCTTCACCGGCTTTTGTGTTGAGAACATGTAGGAGGCTGGCCTGGCTTATAGTGGGTACCTTGTGGTACTTACACCTTGTACCAGGTCCAGTTATCCCTCATTAGTAGAATAGAGGTGTTTCTAGCAGCTTGGGCTGATAGAGATTGCTATGGCAAAGCAGCTTAGGCTGAACTAGGAGACATGCAAAGCTCCTACCATACCACTAATATCATATAGCACAATATCATAAGAAAACACAATACTCAGAGTTACTAAAAATAAAGGTACTTTATTTTAGTGACAATATGCCAAAAGTATCTCAGAGGATACCCTCACTTGGGAGGTAAGTAATATACACAAATTATATGTACACAAACCAAAAACAGGTAAGTAACTGTTAGAAAAGTAGTGCAAACAACGTAGAATCACAATAGAATGCAATAGGTAGAAATAGGCCTAGGGGCAACACAAACCATATACTCCAAAAGTGGAATGCGAACCACAAATGGACCCCAGGCCTAGTGTAGGTTGTAGAGGGTCACTGGGACTGTTAGAAAACACTAAGGGTGTCCAAGATACCCAACCCCAAGACCCTGAAAAGTAGGAGTAAACTTACCCTACTACCCAAGAAAGACAGTATAGGCGAGATAGGGAATTCTGCAAGAACAACAACCACCAGTAAAACACTGAAGACTGATTCCTCGACCTGAGGACCTGTAAAGGAAGGGGACCAAGTCCAAGAGTCATGCAAGTGTCCAGGCGGGGCAGGAACCCACTAAACCCCGGATGAAGGTGAAAAAGGGCTGCTTTCCGGGTGGAAGAAGCGGAAGATTCTGCAACAACAGAAGGTGCCAGGAACTTCTCCTTTGGTCAGAAGGTGTCCCACTGGAGGATGCAGAAGTGTTCCCATGCAGAAATACCGCAAACAAGCCTTGCTAGCTGCAAGAGTCGCAGATGAGGATTTTGGGTGCTGCTGGGGACCAGGAAGGACCAGGATGTCGCCCCTTGGAGGAGGAGACAGAGGGGGCGCTCAGCAACTCAGAGAGCCTCCACAGAAGCAGGCAGCATCCGCAGAAGTATCGGAACAGGCACTTAGAAGATCTGAGGACAGCGGTCGACTCAGAGTCACAAAGGAGGGACCCACGACGTCGGAGTCCACCTCAGCGAGTTGGGCAATGCAGGACGGAGTGCTGGGGACCCAGGCTAGGCTGTGTACAAAGGAATCCTTGGAAAAGTGCACAGAAGCCGGAGCAGCTGCAGAGCACGCAGTACACAGGATTACTGTCTGGCGTGGGGAGGCAAGGATTTACCTCCACCAAATTTAGACAGATGGGCCCACTGGACTTTGGGAGACACTTGGACACAGCTCCTGTGTTCCAGGGACCACACTCGTCAGGATGAGAGGGAACCCACAGGACAGGTGATGCAGAAGTTTGGTGCCTGCGTTGGCAGGGGGAAGATTTCCTCGACCCACTGGAGATTTCTTCTTGGCTTCCAGTGCAGGGTGACGGCAGACAGCCCTCAGAACATGCACCACCAGGAAACAGTGGAGAAAGCCGGCAGGATGAGGTGCTACAATGTTGCTGGTAGTCGTCTTGCTACTTTGTTGCGGTTTTGCAGGCGTCCTGGAGCAGTCAGCGGTCGATCCTTGGCAGAAGTCGAAGAGGGAAGTGCAGAGGAACTCTGGTGAGCTCTTGCATTCGTTATCTCAGGAATAGCTCAGAGGAGAGACCCTAAATAGCCCAAAAAGGAGGATTGGCTACTGAGAAAGGTAAGCACCTATCAGAGGGGGTCTCCGAGGTCACCTGCTGACACTGGCCACTCAGAGCTGTCCATTGTGCCCCAACACCTCTGTATCCAAGATGGCAGAGGTCTGGAACAAACTGGAGGAGCTCTGGGCACCTCCCCTGGGAGGTGCTGGTCAGGGGAGTGGTCACTCCCCTTTCCTTTGTCCAGTTTCACGCCAGAGCAGGGCTAGGGGATCCCTGAACCGGTGTAGACTGGTGTAAGGAAATGCCTCCTTGGCATGGTTACCCCCTGACTTTTTGCCTTTGCTGATGCTAAGTTTTGATTTGAAAGTGTGCGGAGGCCTGCTAATCAGGCCCCAGCACCAGTGTTCTTTCCCTAACCTGTACTTTTGTTTCCACAATTGGCACACCCTGGCACCCAGGTAAGTCCCTTGTAACTGGTCCCCCTGGTACGAAGGGCCCTGATGCCAGGGAAGGTCTCTAAGGGCTGCAGCATATCTTATGCCACCCTGTGGACCCCTCACTCAACACAGACACACTGCTTGCCAGCTTGTGTGTGCTAGTGGGGATAAAAAGACTAAGTTGACATGGCACTCACCTCAGGGTGCCATGCCAACCTCGCACTGCCTACAGGTATAGATAAGTCACCCCTCTAGCAGGCCTTACAGCCCTAAGGCAGGGTGCACTATACCATAGGTGAGGGCATAAGTGCATGAGCACTATGCCCCTACAGTGTCTAAGCAAAATCTTAGACATTGTAAGTGCAGGGTAGCCATAAGAGTATATGGTCTGGGAGTCTGTCATGCACGAACTCCACAGCACCATAATGGCTACACTGAAAACTGTGAAGTTTGGTATCAAACTTCTCAGCACAATAAAAGCACACTGATGCCAGTGTACATTTTATTGTAACATACACCCCAGAGGGCAAGGTGCCCCCTGAAATCTTAACCGACTACCAGTGTAGGCTGACTGGTTTTAACAGCCTGCCACACACATGTTGCTGGCCACATGGGGAGAGTGCCTTTGTCACTCTGTGGCTAGTAACAAAGCCTGTACTGGGTGGAGATGCTTCTCACCTCCCCCGTGCAGGCTCACCCCCTTTGTTACAGCACCCCAGGGCATTCCAGCTAGTGGAGTTGCCCGCCCCCTCCGGCCACGGCCCCACTTTTGGCGGCAAGGCCGGAGGAGATAATGAGAAAAACAAGGAGGAGTCACTGGCCAGTCAGGACAGCCCCTAAGGCATCCTGAACTGAGGTGACTCTGACTTTTAGAAATCCTCCATGTTGCAGATGGAGGATTCCCCCAATAGGGATAGGAATGTGCCCCCCTCCCCTCAGGGAGGAGGCACAAAGAGGGTGTAGCCACCCTCAGGGCTAGTAGCCATTGGCTACTAACCCCCCAGACCTAAACACACCCCTAAATTCTGTATTTAGGGGCTCCCCAGAACCTAGGAACTCAGATTCCTGCAACCTAAGAAGAAGAGGACTGCTGAGCTGAAAAACCCTGCAGAGAAGACGGAGACACCAACTGCTTTGGCCCCAGCTCTACCGGCCTGTCTCCCCACTTCTAAAGACACTGCTCCAGCGACGCTTTCCACAGGGACCAGCGACCTCTGAAGCCTCAGAGGACTGCCCTGCATCTAGAAGGACCAAGAACTCCAGAGGACAGCGGCTCTGTTCACCAAAGACTGCAACTTTGCAACAAAGGAGCAACTTTGAAACAACACACGTTTCCCTCCAAAAGCGTGAGACTTGGCACTCTGCACCCGACGCCCCCGGCTCGACTTGTGGAGAACAATCACTTCAGGGAGGACTCCCCGGCGACTGCGAGACCGTGAGTAGCCAGAGTTGACCCCCCCCCCCCCCTGAGCCCCCACAGCGACGCCTGCAGAGGGAATCCCGAGGCTCCCCCTGACCGCGACTGCCTGCTTCAAAGACCAGACACCTGGTAAAGGCACTGCATCCGCAGCCCCCAGGACCTGAAGGATCCGACCTCCAGTGCAGGAGTGACCCCCAGGTGGCCCTCTCCCTTGCCCAGGTGGTGGCTACCCCGAGGAGCCCCCCCCTGCCTGCATCGCTGAAGAGACCCCTTGGTCTCCCATTGCTTTCTATTGAAAACCCGACGCTTGTTTGCACACTGCACCCGGCTGCCCCCGTGCCGCTGAGGGTGTACTTTCTGTGTGGACTTGTGTCCCCCCCCCGGTGCCCTACAAAACCCCCCTGGTCTGCCCTCCGAAGACGCGGGTACTTACCTGCTGGCAGACTGGAACCGGGGCCCCCCTTCTCCATTGAAGCCTACGCGTTTTGGGCACCATTTTGACCTCTGCACCTGATCCGCCCTGAGCTGCTGGTGTGGTAACTTTGGGGTTGCTCTGAACCCCCAACGGTGGGCTACCTTGGACCTAAACTTGAACCCCGAAGGTGGTTTACTTACCTGCAAAACCTAACAAACACTTACCTCCCCCAGGAACTGTTGAAAATTGCACTGTCTAGTTTTAAAATAGCTATATGTGATTTATGTGAAAACTGTATATGCTATTTTGCTAATTCAAAGTTCCTAAAGTACCTACCTGAAATACCTTTCATTTGAAGTATTACTTGTATATCTCGAACCTGTGGTTCTTAAAATAAACTAAGAAAATATATTTTTCTATACAAAAACCTATTGGCTTGGAATTGTCTCTGAGTGTGTGTTCCTCATTTATTGCCTGTGTGTGTACAACAAATGCTTAACACTACTCCTTTGATAAGCCTACTGCTCGACCACACTACCACAAAATAGAGCATTAGAATTATCTCTTTTTGCCACTATCTTACCTCTAAGGTGAACCCTTGGACTCTGTGCATACTATTCCTTACTTTGAAATAGTGCATAGAGAGCCAACTTCCTACAACTGGCTTATGCAGAGATGGGCACCATCTGTGGCCATCAAAGCATTTCCAGAGGCTGGGGGAAGCTACTCCTCCCCAGCCCTTCACACCTATTTCCAAAGGGAAAGGGTGTAACACCCTCTCTCAGAAGAAATCCTTTGTTCTGCCTTCCTGTGACCAGGCTGCCTAGGCCTCAAGGGGGCAGAAACCTGTCTGAGGGGTTGGCAGCAGCAGTAGCTGCAGTGGAGACCCCGGAAAGGCAGTTTGGCAGTACCCGGGCTTTGTGCTAGAGACCCAGGGATGCATGGAATTGTCCCCCCAATACCATTCTGGTATTGGGGGGACAATTCCATGATCCTAGACATGTTACATGGCCATGTTCAGAGTTAACATTGTGACGCTACATATAGGTAGTGACCTATATGTAGTGCACATGTGTAATGGTGGCCCTGCACTCACAAAGTTCGGGGAATTTGCCCTGAACAATGTGGGGGTACCTTGGCTAGTGCCAGGGTGTCCACACACTAAGTAACTTGGCACCTAACCTTCACCAAGTGAGGGTTAGACATATAGGTGACTTATAAGTTACTTATGTGCAGTGAAAAATGGCTGTGAAATAACGTGGACGTTATTTCACTCAGGCTGCAGTGGCAGTCCTGTGTGAGAATTGTCTGAGCTCCCTATGGGTTGCAAAAGGAATGCTGCAGCCCCTAGGGATCTCCTGGAACCCCCAATACCCTGGGTACCTAGGTTCCATATACAAGGGAATTATAAGGGTGTTCCAGTGTGCCAATGAGAATTGGTCAAATTAGTCACTAGCCTGCAGTGACAATGTGTATCACTGCGGCTCTGCTAACCAGAACCTCCGTGTTTATGCTCTCTCTGCTTTTAAGTTAGGCACCACACAGGGAACACATATAGGCCACAAACTTATGAGCACTGGGTTCCTGGCTAGCAGGATCCCAGTGACACATATCAAATATACTGACAACATAGGGTTTCCACTGTGAGCACTGGCTAGCAGGATCCCAGTGAGACAGTAAAAACACCCTGACATACACTCACAAACAGGCCAAAAGTGGGGGTAACAAGGCTAGAAAGAGGCTACCTTCCTACAGAACACACAAAACAAGTCCATGGAGTATTTCTGGATGTAACCGTGAGTAATGGCATCTGTTGAAGGGAGTGGTGCTTGTTTAGCAAAGGTCTTCAGCGCTCTTATCTAGTGAGATGTGCTCAAGTGTGGCGAGCGAGAGGTCCTAAGCAATGTAATAAGCTGAAGTCATAGCTAAGTGCAGCATTATCACGTCCAAGTAATCATGACAATGTATAACTCAAGAGTTAAGAGAATGCTTAAAGTGGATCTTTTGTAAGGCCACAGTCATTAAAATTAAGTGAAAAGCAAATTAAAGAGCATTTGAAGAATAGCGTGCAGCGCCTTGGATTCTAAAGGAAAAGGAAGCAGTGTGAACCTGCCGTAACGCCCGTAAACACTATTAACTAATAGCATGGCGGTTTCGGTGAGGCGCGCTGTACTGTCGGCGCAAGGCAATCAGCTCTGAAGGCTGTGTGTGAGGACATGAGCATATGCGTGCAGTCCACATGCAACACCATTTCAAAGAAGCACTGTGAATGAAAGTGGCAATCCGGTCACACAGTGTATGCGCGTTGTGATTTCAATCGGAGGCACTACCGAGCCTCTGTGGCAGCTATAAAATAATTAAGAAACCATTGTACAGCATCCATTTTAGGACATCCTGACTCCTCATCCCTACTTCTCCATCATCCCTACTTTTCATCCCTCATTCTCATCCATATTCCATCATTCCTACATCTCATACCTCAACCATCATCTATACTACTCATCCATCATCCCTACTCCTCATTCCTCAACCCTCAGTCATACCAACACATTTTCAGTTTTGTGCAACACACCTTTACACTGATTGCCTGGCAACCACCTATTAGAGTTAAGAGAGAGAGCTGCATTATCTTTCACTGAAAAGCAGCCTTCTCATTGCATGTGATGGGTGAAGACGGAGGAGAGGAAATGCAACTGTGTGTTTGTTCCCAGTGAATTCAAGGCTGTACAATGTTTCATTTTATGTAACTAAGTGCTTTTCTATTTACACAAACCTCTGCAGAAAGCTTGCTGGTTTGGGAAATACAAGGAGCTCACAGCTTGGGCCATAAATCAGCTCTTGGAGAAAGGGTTATACAGTTCATCTACAGTTCAATAAAAACCTTTCTGGTCTCAGAAAAGAAAGAAAAAACATCTCTCAGAGATAAAAGCAGCCTCAGATTTAAACATTTTATTTGTTACAAATAAAAATGAAACCAGAAAATATTTAGATGAATTGGATTGCACTGTCACCAGAGTTCATTTTATACATTTTCTTTCTACATCTGAAACTGAAACCAGAAGGTTTTTCGGTTGAACTGTAGATGAACTGTATAACCCTTTCTCCAAGAGCTGCTTTATGGCCCAAACTGTGGGCTCCTTGTATTTCTGAAACTAGCAGAGCTTTCTACAGAGGCCTGTGTAAACAGAAAAACAGTTAAATCAAATTAAATGTTGTACAGCCTTGAAATCACTGGAAACAAACACATACTTGCATGTCCTCTCTTCCCTCTTCATCCAGCACATGCAATGAGAAGGCTACTTTTCAGTTAAATAGAATGCAGGCCTCTTTCATAACTCTGATTGGCTGTTGCCAACCAATCAATGTGAAGGTGTGTTTCACAAAACTGAAAATGTATTGGTATGACTTAGGGATGAGGAATGAAGAGTAGGGATGAGGAGTAGGGATGATGGCTGAGGAGCAGGGATTATGGCTGAGGCATGAGAAGTAGGGATGATGGAAGAGAAGTAGGATGGTGGAAGAGAAGTAGGGATGATGGAAGAGAAGTAGGGATGATGGAAGAGAAGTAGGGATGAGACATGATGGATGAGAAGTAAGTATGATGGATTAGAAGTAGGGATGGTGGATGAGAAGTAGGGATGATGGATGATGGGTGAGAAGTAGGGATGATGGATGAGAAGTAGATATGATGTATTGTGGATGAGAAGTAGGGAAGAGAAGTAGGGATGAGGAATTCCTAAAATGGATGCTGTACCGTTGGGCATTTAATAGTAAGGGAATTAATTAGAGACCTGAGTTTTTCAGGCATGTTGCTCTGGTAGAGTCCAGGTTATCGTTGTGTCTCATCCAGATTCAAACAGAGAAAAGGGACTAAAATACCCTCAATGCCAAGGCAGAGGCACCATTTTAAATTCAGAATAAAAATAATTACATTCCATATATACTGCAACCATTCCAAATAGCAGGAAACGGACAAACATCACAATAACAGGAATAATTTGTCTTATATTTTTCCTTATACATAATTTGTGTGGTGAAGTTTGGACATGAGGCAAGTACACTGAACAAATTCCAAATTCTAGGAAATATGGCTCAGTAAACATTCTCACTGTGTCCACAAACATTTTGGCCATGTGGAATAGAACGAGCATTGAAATGGAACAAATGGAATGAATATTTTCTGAATTACATTTGTACTGTCGATGTCAATGGAAAAATGTCAGCAAAACATAAGAACTAATGTTATTGTACTCTTTATGTCCTCAAGGGCTGAAAGCTCACACTCAGATGCAAAATTCTGTGGTGGCGATGTAAATATGTTCCTGTTAGCTATCGAAGATTTAAACAAACACTTTGCTCCTAAAGTATCCATTGGAGTAACACACTACACATTTTTTCTGAGAAAACAAATCAAAACATGAGTCCATTGATGATTATTTTAGAAATGTAAAAGTTGGCAAACGATTGTGCATTTGGGGTCTTACTGGAGAATGTAGTTAGAGACTAAGGCCTCATTACAAGCATGGTGGTCTTTACACCACCACACTCGTGTGGTGGCAGTTAGGGCCGCTGCTATTGCGGCAGTCCGACCACCACATTAAAACCCTAGCGGTCAGGCCGCAGATCCAAGATCCTGGCAGCGGTGGCAATCGTAATCCACCAGGACAGTGCTGCCTTGCAGACAGTGGACATTGTGAGGATACTGGTGCACCTTGTGGGCTACAGCCTTGCCACCGGCTCGATTCAGAGTCAGAATCACGCTGTAGCCCGTTTCCCACTAGGCCGACAGACAGAAACCTACGTTTCCACCTGCCAGCCTAGCAGGAAACTCCAAATAGGTCCAGCGGGGTGGTTGCCATGAAGGCGTCGACCACCCTGTCGGGAGTTTGGTGGATGAGCTTTCCCATCTATCAAACTCATGAGGGTCATAGGTTGGTGTGGTCGTGCAGCAGTTAAGGATAACAACTGTGGAAGATGCTAGTACGGTCTGCTCTTTATTCATGCAAAATAAATGTAAAAACATTTACATACTATAAGAAGAGTCAACACTCCTTAACGGACTTCTCAAAGGAGCAATTACACTCCACTTGACAAGGCACAGTCCCTGACTGTCTAATAAGAGGTCAGAAATCCCAGCTACAGTAAAATCCAAGAGCAGATCCACAGGATCTAAATAATTCCCTGCAATTCTCTAACTTCTCCATTCTGGCAGATGTTGTGTACAGATGAATGAAGGGTCAAACAAGTCTTTTCAGTAGACCTTCGAGTTAAGCTACATTCAAGTTTCAGTCAAGGAATCGGATGTAGCACAGAGGGCACAGAATAAAAAATAAACGCACCTTCATACAAGGGAAAGGATGCTTCTATCTCCTTAAGCAGTCCACGCTCATGAAAATACTCAAGGAAAACAAACATTGGCAAAGCTGTACAGCAACAGCAAAGCTGTACTGCATCAGCATGCAGGACGGCGAAACCAAAAGGCATGATGATGCTGCTGCATCATTTTGTAGGCGTGTGCACGCACACATACACCATTTTCTATTTATTTAATTTATCAACCAGAGATGGATCAGTAAATAAAAATAGCTAAATAAATAAATAAATAGAAGTAGCGCAAAAGTGTCTTGTGTTTTTAATGCAGAGGGCCAAACCTGTGACTGAAAAATATATTGAAAAAAATGTTTTTAAACGACAGTGAGGGGCAATGGCACTAAGGCTACAGGAAAGGAATGTGGAGTTTGCAGAGTGGAGTAGAAAAACAGCACATGAAGTAGAACTATATGGAGGTGGGCAGCGAAGCAAATGAAAAAGAAAGCAACAGAGCTCGGAGGTTTAGGGGGGTATAAGCACACGAGAGAGAGAACTTGCAACACAAAAACACAGCAATATGGAGCATGGTTGGCGGACACTTTGAGGGGCCAAAAGCACACTACGGAGAGAGCTGGAAAACATGCACTAAGGCATGGGTACTCAGAAACATTTTCCCTGGGGCCAAACGGTTTTGTCTGCGATGTGACCGAGGGCCGTATTGATAATGGAAGGGTGGCAGTTGAAGGTTGGGGGATTAAAACCAGGAAACGGGGGGGCGGTGCGTGTAAGGTGGGTGTAGGTAGGGGAGGCAAAGCATATACATCCATTGGCTGGATTGCTTAATGAGAAACCAAAATACCTGGGATTAATCACAGCTTCCCTAAATTGTGTGATCCTAGGCAATTGTTTAATTTCACTTTCCCTCCTTATTCTTCATTATCATATATAAAAGGACATTGAAATACTTGAAATACAAGACTTCTGTGTGTGCATTGTACAAAAACTTCTCCTGTGTTTGATTTAATAAACTAATGTTTTTCATGTATTATAGGATCCCAGCCCAAAATGTGCACTTAACTGACTAGCATTATTTTCAGGGTGTTGGGGGGCGAGAGAATGAATGTAAATTCATGTTTGAAAACTATTGCTTAAAAAAAAAAAAAAAAAAAAAACACTTCTCAGTGCACTGGTATAAAGTGATGTATTAGGGAGAAACAGTTCTTCATGTTTAATGAACTACACTCTTTGAAGTTTGAAAAGACCTTATCATATTTTTACACTTTTGCTGCAAGATGTCTTTAAAAATAAAGGTGTTTCTTAAAGTTAAGCTGTGCAGGGTAACCTGGTTACTACCTTTCATGAACTTCAATTAAGCTTTAAATACAGGATTGCCTATTTATTTAACTAGTCGAGAAAGCAGCAGCCCAGTGCTGCTTTTGACCTGGGGGCCACATGTAAAAGGTCAGGAGGGCCACATGCAGCCCCCGGGCCGTACTTTGAGTATCACTGCACTAAGGGAATGTTTAAGTAAAAAAAAAAAAATACACTGGCAAATCCAACAGGTCTCATTTACCTGAGGTATTGGCTTTGTCGAAGTTATTTTAGCTATGTTGTGCGGCGGCTTTGTCACATGGCTGAAATACTTTTTTTTTATTTTTTTATTTTTTTTAAGTACTTTGACGCAGCCAGAGCTGGCTACATCACAGCTATTTTTAGGTTGAGCATAAGTGCATAAGTGCTCGACTTCAAGTATACATCTGTGGCTTAAAGCCATCCCTACTGCTTCCCATTTGTTAGTTTTGGTGTCTTTAAAAAATCCTTCATTGCTAGTGGTCAGTCTTGCTTCTTTGTCCTTCCTTTTCTCGTCGGTCAATCCCAGGGAGCAGTGACCAGCTACTGTATCAATACGCTTTGGTTGTTTCATCGGTTCAGAAGGGGACTATTTTTTTTTTTTTGCATCAATGTTCGCCTATGTTTAGCTTTGGTGCTGTGGCTGCTTGATTCTTTGCATACTGAAGGGTTGCATGGGAAGGCTGTCCTCACAAAGATGCTTCCCTTGCCTTTGGAATGCCAGTGTGATTCAAAATGGAGCTTTTAATCATGGGACACATTTGATTTTATCAGCTCCTCGGACCCTGGAGCCTACGATCATGCGCTTCTTGTTCTTCTGTGTCTCTCCTCTGAGCTTGTGCTCATGGTGGCTATGGCGCTTTGAATCGTCTCGCACTGCCTGCTGTCCCCTTTAATTTGAAAGGTAAAAAAAAAACAGGAGAGTACCAGCCCTTCCCTGCAGCAAAGAGGAACTCTCGGCTAGTGAGCACCTGCATGTCTCGGCAATGGTGCAGAACTTTTAACGGGAGAGTACCAGCAATTCCCTGCAGCAGATAGGTACTCTCGAATAATGAGTACCTGCATGTCTCAGCAACCGTGCAGTACTTCTAACAGGAGAGTAACTGTCCTTCTTTTCAGGAAATAGGTACTCTTGGATACTGAGAACGTGCATGTTTGCAATCGATGCAATACTTTTCATAGGAGAGTATCAGCACTTCCCTGAAACAAATGGGTACTCTCGGATAGTTAGTACCAGCCCGTCTAAAATTCTTTTTCAAGCTCTGAATATATTACATTCATAACCCTCTAACCACACACCTCCAATGGGGCACCCATAGACTGAGGAAATCAGAGTGCTTCGCAGCCTTGTCTGGAGCATGAAGCGCTTTGCAAATGCTGCAATATAATAAAGCGTTCACGCGATGTGGACAACCGTTAGTGTCTAATCTGACAAAAGGGTGCGCCCTGCAGATATTTCTGGGCTGTGTGTGAAATCCTTGGGTTATACCAAACGGTTTGGGGATTTCTGTTTTTAGGGTCGAGCCTGCGTTGCATGTGCTCGTGCATGCGTTTCGCAGCGAGACTCTTTTGTATTTAGAAAAGGGCTCGGAGCCCTGTCAACTTCACGTCAGTGTTTTTTATTGGTTGGTGGGCTTCCCTAATAAAATCTGCTTGCTTTCATTAGTCGAAGTCACGCATATGTCATGCCTTTTCCGGTGGCTAGCCCTCCTCCAGCGCAGCAACCAAGTACAGAAAACATGTGAGGCTCGCTGTTTCTATCGGGCTCGTGGACTTTTTTTTCTCTAATTTACGAGCCCGATCTCGCTTGGCAGAAGTCGAGCGCTTTACATACTTGATTTCACTTTTTCGGGTTATTTACATAAATGCACTTTTGCCCGATAGGTGAAAAGTCGGGTTAGGAGTTTACATCGCGATCAGCTCCAACATGAGCAAACGCGAGACCCGATGCATTGTAAATGCTTGTTCTTCTTTCCTTTCCCTCGCTGCTTCTCTCTCTTCCCCCCGCTCTCCGGGTGTCCTTCCTGTCTCCACCCACTCTCCTCTACCTGGTGACAGATTAGCCCCAGGCCCTCCATGCTTCTTGTCCTTCTGTGCCTCTCCTTCATGCTCATGGCGGCTATGGCGCTTTGGGTCGGCTCGCACTGCCTGCTGTCCCCTTTCGTTTGAAAGGTCAATAAAATGTGTGCGCTTTATGTTGTATTTCGTATAAGTCAGTAATAGTGGGCAATCCGTTTGCACTTTCTTATAGCCAAGTGCGAATCTTTAGTGTGCAGCAAGACCCGTTTAATCCACCCTTCTCACGTGAGCAACAGAAATGGGCTAAAACGGATTTACTCTCCACTTTGGTGAACTTTGTTTACAAGGTCCCCTGCTCCTAAATTAATCGGAATACCCCATAATTCAGGGATTTAGGTGACCTTGTTCTAATCGGTTTTTGTCCTTTCTATACCCCTAATTTCCGTCGAAAAGGTGATGACTTTAGTGCGTCTTAGCAACGGAATAAAAGGTGCACACCTTTAATGCCGGCAGCATCCATCTACTTCTTCCTCCTTACTGATAATGAGATATATAGTACTGTTGTGTACCCCCTTAAATAGCAGAATATTCACGACTGTACTCCGCTGGCTGAGGTCTCCTGTCTTGCTGGCCCACTCGGGTGTTAGACAGGACAGCCCTCCCTCCGGTTCCTTATCATTTAACTTCGGTCTGTATGACAACTTTAAATACCAACATTTCCTTGCCATCGTATTCAATCCAGCGACAAATACGTTTCAAAGACTTTATTACAAAGATCTTGATGATATTAGATTGCCTGAAGTGTACGTTTTTTCTTATTTGCAATATATATATTTTTTTGAATGTTGCATTTGAATAAACATTAATTTGCAGGCAGGGTTGACCAATTTATGTGGCAAGAAAAGTCCAGTTATAAATTTACATCGCCAATAGCTCTAACTCAAGCAAAAGCGGGACCCATTGCATTGCAAATGCTTGTTTTTATTGCGGGAGGCAATAGATGGGGTGGAGGAAAAGTAATATGATGGGGCCAGCTGCGTCCACAACGTAGTACTTTTTTGTTGTTAAGGCGGGCGGGGAGACTGAACAACGTAGGGAGAGGTCAGAGCAACACAAACAGAAGGAAAGAGGGTGAGTAGGGGTGGGGTACGGCAATGCAGACAACAGAGCAGGGTCGGATTGGGATCACAATTAGGCCCGGGCACTCCAAAAAAAGTGGCCCACATTCCTGAATTGTTATATTTTTTGTAGTTTTATATAGTGTGACCTTGGCCCAAAGACACTGGAGCAATTTAAGCGAGCACCAGTTATAATGCACAAGATCAAATTCGTTTTTATTTTAGGTAGCGAGATTAAGTGATTTGCCCAGCATCACAGGATGTTGAGCTGATGCCAGAACTCAAACTTGGTTTCCCCATTTCAACGTTGGTTAACTGCAATAATTGACATCGAGCAAGCAAAGGAGAACAACAGAGACTAATTTATCCCCGTTCCATGGAAGGGAGGGAGATACCAACAACCTGAGAAGCTCCCTGGCTGGCCCTCATTGGGCCCCCCGAACCTCCCTAGCTTCCAAATCCTCCTACCCCTGTCCTCTGCAACGCGAGTGCTAACGAATTTCCAACAGAACCTCCTTGAGGCTGCTGTCACCCTTGGGGGGAAGCCAGAGGGTAGGCACAACCCATGCTGTGGCAGAAGGAGCAGTCCAATGTCACTCTGCCTCTGACAATTAGCCGACCTGACCTGAGTCAGGCTCTGTATATGCATGCAAAGGCTATAACAACAACAACCTTTCATAATGTGCACTTTCAGGGCGATGTGGACGGCTTAGTCCACCCCCAAAATAAAAAAAAAGGCCCCCACACTGGCCTTGTCCACAGGCCCATCGGCTCAAGGCTGATTGCCCACCTTGCCAATCCAAGCCTGCAACAGAGGGAAGGACCGAGGGAGGCTGGCTGGGGGCAAGCTAAAAAGGACAATGAACTGAGAGGGGAGGTTGAAGGCAAGCTAACACGTAGAATGAACTGAGGGAGGGTGAGGGCAAGCCACCACGGCCAATGAACTGAGAGAGGGAATGAGGGTGAAGGCAAGCCACCACGAACAACGAACTGAGTGAGGAAGGGAGAGGGCAGGCCACCACGGACAATGAAGAGGAGGGGGTGCAAGTCAACAAAAAAAGGGAGGGAGAAAGGATGGGGGGGGCAAGCCACCGCTAACAACAAAATGGAGAGAGAGAGAGAGTGAGAGTGTGGGCAAGCCGGCACACACAACAAATAGAAGGAGGGAGGGTAAAGAATTCTGCAGCACACATAAAAGTGCCAAATCGCCATTTATTGTTTATGTTCAGGGAGGGTCACCTTTAACACAAACACCCTTTAACTATGGTGCAACAATGCCTGTGTTGGCGCTATGTTTAGCGCCAGCGAGGGGGAAACACAGGGTTGTGCAATATTTTAGTAAATAAGACTCATCGCTGCATTTCTAAAGTGACGCAACACTGCAAATTTTGGCGCAGAACTGCGCAGCGTCACTTTGTAGTAATTGGTGCCCAAAAAGTCTCAAAGAGACAGCACAAGCATTGCCTACGCAAGACCTTTAAAGTAGTTTGCTGAAAGTGAGCAGTGAAAGGATAAAAGTCAGCCAAACCAAGGGATGGTAAAGCTGTTATGGGACAAAATGTACAAGGAAAGACATTCAATCAGAAACAAGCAAATGAGAGGGACAAAGTAAGCCAATGGTTACCGATTGGCAGGCTGTAAACCCACTGTAATTTCTTGGTAAATGCATGATAGGTCTTTTCCAACCAGACAGGACAAGCGAAACAGCAGCTGTACTCAGGTGGGTCGGATAATAGCATCACAACCAATGTCATTACACAAATCTTGCAGCCCAACCCATTCACGGTCCAGCAAGGCGATCCTCTAGGCTCTAATCCCTCACCTGATCTTTTCAGTCTTTACAAAGATCTTTTACCTCCAATCTCAAGCACTCCAAAACCTCATAAGACCTTTAAGCGGACAGCACTCAAAGCTATTTAAAAATGTCCTCCCTTAATGATTCTGCTTACAAAGCCCATATTTCGGCTCACTGATGAGTCAGGAATGACGCGTCATCATACAATGGAAACCGCTTCAGAATGAGTTTCCTCTGAACTACCCATCAAGCTGCTCCATCCCTTTTCGAGACAGGCTCAACGCAATCCACTGTACGACTAGACCTCCACTGCAGAAAGCACAAACCTCTTAGCTTCAGCATGAACAATAATTTAATCCTGCCAACTCATGTCAGTCAACTCAGGGTCCCATGAGGTTTTACAGATTCCATCCCAAGAAATTAATTCACACAAGAGAGTCAATCATGAGCAGTACTGACGCTGGACAGCGGGACCTCCCTACTCCCAAGCTACACCTAGCCCTTCTCAAAGTTTCCCAATGTTGTGGTGCAAGGCTAACAACTGTTTCAAGAAAATATGATTGTATTTCCCCAATTTTGATGGACGTGCACTGGTTCAATGGACTCAGATGCAGCAAAGCAAGGCAACAGTTTCAATCACAATTGATAAATAACAGCCCAAGACTGGAAAGTGCAGCTCTGCTGAAATTGAACAAAATGGTAATCCAATCGTAATGGAAGTAATTACAGTATATGCAGACTCCAAAACGATGCACTGAAATACCCTTTAACCAGCCCACATCACTTTTAGTTACCAGGCAACTGATGGGATTAGGCCGGTGGCTGACCTCACAAGATGACACTAATAATAACAAATATGGAGGCTTTTCCAATTATGAATGAACCTTAAGTGGGCCACACTATTCCCTTTTGTTAGCACCCCACCCCTGTTTTTAGGTTGCGTATGCAAACCCTCTCACGTGTTGTAATCTATCTGTGGACTTTTAACCACGGCCATCACTATCACTCGTTCATGTGCTTGCCTTTCAAAAATCATTTGTAATCATTGGTAAATGCTTTATGTTAGTCCCTCTTTGGGGCAGTTATGTTACCGCCTTGGCCATCGACCCTGTTACGTGGATAATTGCATGCTTGCCGATATGTTTGACTGCGAGCGAACTTCTTTCCTTTTGCATCTCTCCTTCGAGCTCATGGTGGCAGTGGCCCTTTGAATTGGCTTTCTTATGTCAACTGTTTTACTTTCCATTTTTAATTTATGAAGCAAGAAAAGTCCAGTTAGGGATTTTACTATGCTAATAGCTCTAACTCAAGCAAACACGAGACCCATTGCATTGCAAATGCTTGTTTTCCCTGGAACCGGGTCTGCCCTGAACTCTGTATGTAAGCAGTGTAAGCAGAGCCAGTGAGGGTAGAGGGGTGTTTAAAAATATGGCCATAAGGTGTAAATTAAATGTTAGTTAAAATAATAATCAGTCAGAGGTGCACTATTTTACGTTGTGCAACCTCTGTTTAATGCGAGCACTGTGGATATGTGTGTGTGTGCAACCAGAGAGCCACATAATTGAACTCTGATTTGTGCTGTCGGGAATAGTGACTAGTGACATGTTTTTAGTGTTATGGGGTCTGGCCTGTGACAGAAAGCACTGTGAATATGTACATCATTATATTAAACTTGCATTACACATAGTATAAGATAGGCTGCCACAGGTGCGCAAAAAGATTTAGGTTTAAGATTAAAAAAAGTGATTCAGGAATATAGATCTGAGTAATACGCAGCCTGTACCCAGGGCAAATATTTTTTGTAACTGTCCTTTAAAAGCATGCACTCCACAGCTCGGATGGCCACCATCTAACCCTCTCATAGAGAATGTGTTGTCATCAGGACGTTTCTTGTGACTCCTTTAATTAACGACAATAAGTGCTTTCAAGCAGACTTTACATTTCAAGAATAACCAAATACGCACATTTAAATTTCTTTCAGGTAGCAGGCACCCTGGCACAAAGGTTGTTTCTTGTTTGCTGTCTGCCCCTCCCTCCGTCCTCTTCACTGCACAGGAGACTCCCTCCCTTCCACTCCAGCTGAGGCATCCCAAATGTCGGAATTGTATGTTCTGCCATGACCTTTTAACATAGAGTAGGGGAACCGTTTTTGTCAAATTAAAAAATTATGGGCACCTCGACCTCTATTTACAGTTCAGCCTGTTCTGGTGGTAGCGCTGGTGTACAGAAGTCTGAAGTTTCCCGGACCTGTGCAAGAGTTGCTCGTCAATTTTAGGTTTTTGTTGTGCATTCTGGGACTAGTAGTCCTGTACATCCCATTATAAAAGCAGGGGAACCAGTCCTAAGTAAAAACAAAGTAGGCTGCTTGATTATATGCATGGAACTCGGAAATGTGAGAGCTCTGTGGTCTCATATACTTGCAGTGGAGCACCCTTTAACAAACCCCAGTCACAGCTGCAAAGCTTCCCAGGTCCATGTGTGATGTACTGCTCCAGTCCAGTTTTTTGGTTGAAGTCATATTTCATAATGGGACAGACAAGACTATAAGTCCCAGAATTCCAATTAAACACCTGGACTGGAACAGCGCATGGACCTGGATGTTTGGCAGGGCTGCCCAGGTATTGTAAAGAACAGCGAGGCACTGCTGACTCTATGCAGTCCCAGTGCAGTAACACACCATCCATCAAGTGTTCCATACTTTGGCCAGTAAGTTAAACGCAAATCACGGCAGCCAGAGTTCACCTGGGTGGAGCTTCCAAAGAGGCTCTTGTGCACCAGCAGCCGTTCCCCGCTTGCAACAACCCTCAATTTGTCCTGCCCTCATACAGACACACTATAACGAGTACCTACCCAGAGAACCATGAGTTTGTCCTTAACCCCTTCTACAGCACATATAGCAGAAAGTTATTGGTCCCTGTTCACCCGTATCAGTCCCCCTCACTGTGTCCATATTAAAGCCTCAAGCCCACTACAGGTAGTGGCACAGCCAGGGTGAATCTGCCAGCCCCCTTTTTACCACCACACCACAAAAACGCATTGGGAGACGCACCCCCTCAGAAGCAGGGGGGATGCTGGGACCCGTGAACAAAAATCTTACCTGCCTCCTTAGCGAGCGTCTGCCAGTGTCCCCGCGTCCGGCCCGCACAGGGCTCCCCAACAGCTCCTGAGTGTGTTTTCCTGCCTTGTTCTGACAGCATCACTTCCGCCATCGCTCGCTTCCCCTTGCCCCGCCTCTGAGGGAATTTCCCAGTAGCCTGTGATAGGCAGCCGCAGTAGTTGCAAAACAATGCTTGTTGTGCAGTGAAGAACAATAAAGTAATTGGGAACTCTCAGTGACCATAGTGGCGGTCGTGGTGGGATAGGAAGGTCTGGCAGTACTTGTGCGTACAGGGCATTAAAGGAACAACCAATGACAGATCGGGGCAACGATTTCTGCTTACAGGAGTGTGAGTTCAGCCTCAGGTGCATGATGGGTCATGCAGTCCTCCCGCACAAGCTAACTTTCAAACGTAGTGTTCCAGGGATCCTATATCCTAACGAGATTATTTTCTTTTGTATGTACTGGGATTTATAGTCTGCTTGTACACATGAGTTGAATTAGGGCTGCAATTCCCAGAAGGCAAAGCGAAAAAACGAAACTGACTGTCTGGTGAACATGAGAACTCCGAGAATGCAGCAACTGGAAGTTTCTCTGACGGGTTCCGTCAGCCCCTCTTTCCCTCTCTCTCCTATCCTTAACGCGTGAGCCCACCCACCTGCGGAAGCATCATTCCCAAAGTGGAAACTTGACGTGCTCTCTGCGGTGAAACTCCAGGTGCCAGGATTTTCCATGTTAGGTGTGAGATATATATCAAAACTAGGCTCTACATTCGCGTTCCTTTGCCTTCTAAGAGTTGTAGCACCGTATTTTTCTAATTTCAGATTAATTGTAGTGATTTTATGTCAGATTAATTTTAGTGGGAAGCAAATTATGCAATCACATTATAACTCGCACATATATATTGAGTAACAGTGATGTGTGTCCAAGTGTGATATGTCATTAGATGAAACATTATTAAACATACTTATTATATGAACATCTAGTTTGACTCCTAAACAGCTGCGCCTGTAAACATTTGAACAGATGCAACAGCACCAGTGTAATTCCTTGGCATATCGCTGTGGTTCCCAAACTGTGGCCCGGGGGACCCCTGGGGGTCCGCAAAGCCTCCTCTAAGGGCCCGTGATCGCATAGAAAATTAACTAATATTAACAGATTAATAAAGTGTAAACAAATAAAGAGTCTAAATGTGCAATTGAAAATTAAAAAAATACTGTAAATGTCAAGGAATTTGAAATTGGAGGCTAAAAATTAAATTAGTATCCTCAGATTGATTTGTGGGTGCAGTGCAGGTGCATCAACAGATTATAGTATAGATGATGTGTGGCTTAAATTTAATTTAGAAAAGCTCCATCCTTCCCATTATTTTTTTAAAATTTATTTTATTTTATTTGTTTGCATATTAAATAAAACGTGTTAACATGTTTGATCGAATGCTTGTTTCTGTGTTTTTTTGTGTATTGTTTTTCAGTTCAAAACATCGACAATGTTTAGGCCTGGCTCCCCGGCTTCCAGAAATGATTCAGTGGGAAGTCAGCAGACTCCAATAATGGTTCAGTGGGGATCCACAGATGTCAAGAGATTCGGAACCACCAGTGATATACCGCAATGCACATGCATTCCAACAATTTTCTGATAGGTTGGCTGATGATGTTTGACCTTATTTCCGGGCTGGACCTTCCACATGACACCAACCTAATAGATTTACAGCTCTATGAGTAACATTCTTCTATTTGTGGAAAACAAATCCAAATCTTGACTTTCTTCTTTTTTCCATAATTGTATAACTATCCATGCAAAGTTCAAGTTCCATGGACCCAGATCAAGAGTACACCTTTTTCAACTTACGTCTACTACTGTGGAGTGGCCCTCAAGGGTGAAACATCTACCGAGGCCTTACAGTGCATCTTTATGCACCCCTGTACTGAGATATCCACATAGCTCTCGTAATTCCCCTCTTGTTTCCCCCACACCATGAACCGGATCCAGCTATGGAGGCTCTCATAGAGCTCCCACACTGCCACCGCTCCATTTTTAACTCCTCCGTACACTAAAGAAACCACAGGGCTCCCCTACTGTTTACAAATACTTGATCTACAACATGCACTGCTACCCAGCTAAGGTAACAGACAATTATAGATGGCCCCTCTGTTGTTCTGACAAGCACGATGGGCTGATGTTACAGGGTTTGATCTGCACCTTGCCCTGACATCCCTGCATTCAGACATTTACAGGGCTCAGATGGTGCTCTTCTATATTGACCTGCAGAAGGCACCACCATCAAGGCACGGCTTTCTTAGAAGGGTATGCAACATGCAGATGTCTTCCCCCTCTATGTTATATTCTATTCCCCTGCCACTCTTTCTTCCACTTTTTAGGGTTGAGCCTGCGAGTGCATGCACTAGCGCTTGCGTCTCGTACGCGAGTCTCTGCCGACTGTTGATTTGCATGGCACTCTTTTTTACAGCCTTGTAATTCGCCAAGACACGCCTGGCATCACTTCTGTTTCTCGGTGTGGAGCAGGGATCAAGCACTAATTGATGCAACTTAATTATTGCCCGTCCGCTACTCCGGACGTGATCGAGGTACTATGTGTTGTTTTTACCCTGAGTGCCCCTCAAACAGAAGGTGTGTGACTGACAACAACGTGCCCAGCAGGCACAAAGTGGCAAAGTTTTATTTTTTAAAGCTAACTTTATTTTAAGTGGCCAAGTCGTCTTTCTTCAGTTTCTTCACATGATTTTTTTTTGTGTTTTTGCTCGTGGGCGCTTTTGTTAAAGATGACAACTAACTTGTTCGAAAAATGCGAGGCCTATTGCATTGCAAATGCTTGTTTGGAATTATTTCTGTCTTCCTGTCACCGTTTGTTTTGCTTTGACGGTAGCTCCCCATTGTTTACTTAGCCTTTCAGTCTTGATCTTTTGTCACTCTTTCCTCCTATCACCGGCGCTTTTCCTCTCTGTGTCACCCACCTCCACAGCAGTCGCATTACACCTGTCACTAGTTCCGTGTGACTAACACGTCCCTATAGAAAAATAGGAGTGGGGGGAGCAGTGTCGTACCACTGCCTTAGACAGCGGTTAAAAGACACTCGCACGCACAGGAATGCAACACTTTGCCTGCTTGTGTGAATCACTGCTTGCTGCAGACAGGGGTGAAGCTCCAGCCGAGCTTCCCTTGCAGGCTCGAGTTTCACCGCTACAGACACCGTTTGATGTCTGTTCGCTCCACTAGACCAGACGTGGGGACAGCAGGAGCGCCAAGAGTCAGATCGGCAGAGAATGACAGCCCGTGACGTTCAGAGGCAACAGCGGGCCTGGCAGGAGAGACAAGGAGTGGCGGAAGAACTCCGAGTGCCAGCAGTAGGAATACCAGGGTATGTCAGAGGTAGGAATTGGATGCGTTTCTAACAGCAGGGCTGGCAGGGAAAGGAGGCATCAGGAGCTACACACATTGTCAGCATTGCTCTTCCTGTACAGGCACTAGTGCAGTGACAGGTGGACTCAGTGACCACAGCACGTCATCAAGGCCAGGAATGACACAAGTGGCAGTAGTACTCACCCACATACTCATCACACTGAATTAAGCACCTCATGCAGAGATTCGTACGCCGTGCCACTCATGACTGAGCTGTTCTTCGAGCCGTGGGGGTTTGCGCTCCTGCTGCAGTGATGTATCTGTCAGCAGGGAAGGGAAGCTTGCACTTCCACTGCCTTTTGTGAGACAGACGCTTGCTTTGCTGCTGGCCCGTAGCGAGTGTTCTGCAAGGCAGGGACGCTCGCGCCCGTTGTTGCCCAAAGATGACGTCTTCGGATGAGGAGGGAAGCTTGCACTGCTGCTGCCTGAGCTGCACGAATTCGCCGAGGAAGGAAGCCTGCACTCCTGCTGCCCGGCTGTAACTGTGCTGTGAAGGAGTGGGCGCAGCGCTGCTACCGGAACTGAACTTGCTCTGCGAGAGACAGCTTTGCACTGTTGCTACTTGTGTTCTGCCGTTTCTGTTAATAACAGAACATTGGACTCCTGTTTTATAACATTTGTATTTAAACTGGAAAATAAACATTTGAATACGTAATGTAGTTTGAAAAATAAAAATACTTCATATACAGTTAAGCATGAATACCAGGGGTAGACAATATAAAAAAATCAAGCCACTGTACTTAAACAGGAGATCTTACTGCCTGTCATTTATCCATTCTTGGTGTTGGGCAAGCTTGTTCTGTCGCTGCCCTTGTACTGTTTATAAATGGAGCTTGGAGTGGCATTACCTCTACAAATCGTGTCCTCGCCCCAGTCATTAAGTCACGAGGGAGCTCTCTCTAAGGACAGAAAGAAACACAGGAGGTGTCTGGCCGAAGGCCCGCAACCAGAGGGAGCTCCAGGGGCCGGAGCAGAAACCACTCCGAGGCCCCCGAGCAAAGAAGCGCGCCAGAGGGGCGCGCAAACAAAGAACAGGTGGGCGACCGGAAGCGGCTCCCCGGAAAATCGGACACCCTGCCCCCTGTTTCCGGCCCAACCATGGAGGGGGCACGAGGCGGAAACGGAAGAAGGGGGCAAGATCAAAGGCAACGACCCAATAGGGTCAATGTATTTTTTAAACAACCCCAACATGCCCCTGGGTCATAAATGAGGTTTAAAAAAGGGGCTGCCTGGCCCAGACCTTCCTGTTTGCATCCAGGGCGGCCGGGCAGCTTTCAAGACAGGCTAAGAGACCTTTTAGCCTCCAACCAACCTGGACCGGACGTAGTGATAATACACCTGGGGGGCTACGAAATGGCTCAACGTGGCAGGACAGGAGTGCTGGAAAGCATTAGGGCAAACCTCTCAGCAACAGCTAGGCGTCTAAGCAACACGCATTAATATGGTCAGAAGTTATCCCCAGACAGAACTGGAGGGGGGCCACCTCAGCGGGGCGTTAGAAAAATCTCGCAAGAAATTGAACGTCGCAACGAAAAAGTTTTGCATCCAAAACGGCTGGGAGAGCATCAGACACGGTCTGATCAACCTGCATAGGCTGGAATACTTTGGAAAGGATGGGGTGCACCTGTCCCCCCAGGGTACTGATGTTTTCTGGAATAACTTATGGGCAGCCCTGCGTCTAGCAGGCTGCGAATAAAAAAGAAGCAGAGACTGGGGGAGCCGCCCTCGACCGGTAACTAAAAGGCGGTGTGGCGGAAAGGTGAGTTAAGGGACAACTAAGGCCACACCCAACACAGGGGGTGGCAGGGCTATTTACCTTGGGATGCCTCACAGCAGGGTAAGGCAGTTGGGAGAGGTACTCAGAAACACGGCACTCCCAGCCGGGTCCGCCAGAGAGCTGGACACAAGGACTAAACAAGGTAGCGAGTTAAGCCTAAAGGGAACGAGTACTCTCCTACATAAAAAAGAAATACGGCAAAGGACTAAAACATGAGGCGGCTTGGCAGCAAAGGAAAAAAGGACATGCAACAAGCAATCTAACAGCAAGGAGAAGGTTGTTAAGATACTAACCAATGTATGACACAAATGTACCAAAGGGAAACAGAAACCCCAGGACATGTAACCTCAGGGGGATATCACGATTATGACAACCGCTAATTGCTTGTAACAGTCATGTGACAGGATGATTTATGGCCCTCATAAAAGCAGGGCAGCCATGCATATAAAAAAACAACTTTCATAAACTGCGGCCAGCATTTCCCAAACAATTGAACTGACTGTGGTATTAATATGTCTTTGCGGGAATGGGCCGTATGGAAGGGTTTTGGGCAAAGGCCCGCGACCAGAGGGAGCTTGAAGGACCGGAGCAGAAACCACTCCGAGGCCCCCTAGCAAAGAAGCGCACAGGAGGGGCACGCAAACAAAGAACAGGTGGGGGACCGGAAGCGGCTCTCCGGAAAATCGGACACCCTGCCCCCCGTTTCCGGCCCAACCATGGAGGGGGCACGAGGCAGAAACGGAAGAAGGGGGCAGGATGAAAGGCAACGACCCAATAGGGTCAATGCATTTTTTAAACAACCCCAACATGCCCCCGGGGCATAAACGGGGTTTAAAAAAGGGGCTGCCCGGCCCAGACCTTCCTATTTGCAAGCAGGGCGGCCGGGCAGCAGAGCAGAACACCCACCCACCCACACCTACAGGTAAGCACCCAGATCGTCGCAGGCTGGGGCGCAAAAGGACGACCCTGGCAAAGGGCGGCGAAAAGGCTAGTTAAGGGACAACTAAGGCCACACCCAACACAGTGGGTCGCAAGGCTACTTACCTTGGGATGCCTCACGGTAGGGTAAGGCAATCGAGAGAGGTACTCAGAAACATGACACTCGCAGCCCGGGTCCGCCGGAGAGATGGACACAAGGACTAAACAAGGTAGCGAGTTAAGCCTAAAGGGAACGAATACCCTCCTACATAAAAAATAAATACGGCAATGGACTAAAACACGAGGCGGCTTGGCAGCAAAGGGAAAAAGAACAAGCAATCTAATAGCAAGGAGAAGGTTGTTAAGATACTAACCAATGTATGACACATATGTACCAATGGGAAACAGAAACCCCAGGACATGTAACCTCAGTGGCATATCACGATTATGACAACCGATAATTGCTTGTAACAGTCATGTGACACGATGATTTATGGCCCTCATAAAAGCAGGGCAGCCATGCATATAAAAAACAACTTTAATAAACTGCGGCCAGCATTTCCCAAACAATTGAACTGACTGTGGTATTAATATGTCTTTGCGGGAATGGGCCGTCTGGAAGGGTTTAAGGATAGCCCCACCCACCCTGGTGCCATATAATCAATAGCTTACCCAGAGTCATCCTGTTATTTCCATCTGTCCAGCACGTGGATGCAGGCTGAGGAGTTGTAGAAGGGAGGATGTGCTTGTCTGCAGGGTTGCGGGCTGTCTTGCCTCTGTCATGGGATTTCTACAGGAGTCACTCTTCACGAAGCACTGGTGGCAGATGTAGCGTGTCAGAGCTTTGTGAGCATTCCAAAGGGCCTCGAGGGCTGAAATGAACAGTCCGAGATGTGTTTGCTTCTAATGCTGGTCATAAGCAGGTATTATCATCACAGCGGAACGCTGGAACAAACCAATACATCCAGCACACAGGCAAGCCTTGTAAGACCATCCCGCCCGATGTGGTGAGGTAGTACAGTGCATTTCTTCCCAACTTTAATGAATGTAATAACAAATAAACAAAATGTAATAAATTGTTCAGGACATGCAACATTACCACGCCGACGATTGTGACCAGGGTAGGCAGCAATTCACACCAGGAAGCTCATTAGTTGGATGACGTGCTGGGCTGCGTCTTAGGTGATATCTTGAACACGCCTCTTAGACACTCAGGTTGGTGGTACAGGACTCACTCTTGGGATAAGTCAGTGGGGGTCCACTGGCTAGGTTGGAGTTGTGTGGCAACTTCTCAGAATCTTGTCAGGCTTGGCATTTCTCTTCTTCCTGGCTCTACGGTTGGTGGCTCTCCTCCTGCTGAAGACTTCGGAATCATTTATTGGAGGTGAAGACCATTTCAGTTGGTGGGGAATTTTGGAGGCAACTAAACACCCCATACAAACATATCCTAAAGCTTGGCCGGTAGTTGAATGAGGCATTTGCCAGTATTCATGCAAGAACCAGCAGATGGCTCTTTCCACAGACTGGCTGTCAGTGTGAGCTATGGGAATCACCTTATTTAAGGTCCTCGTGAACCTCTCCATTGGCTTTAGGCCACTTAGGTGTTATCTTGCGGTGTTGGATGCCCCACAAGGTATTCTGCAAATTCTTAGTCATGGAAAGGGTGTCCATTGTCTATTTACAGGACTTTCATTATACCATGCGTGGCAATAACTTTTTCCAGCTTTGCCATGACCTCTGGGGCTATTTGTGATCACACTGTCTCGACTTCCAGGTACTTTGGGCCAGATGTAGGAATATCCAATTTTGCGACTTGCAAATTGCGAGTCTGACCGACTCGCGATTTGCAACTCGCAAAATTGGATGCAGAAAGGTGTCTCAGACACCTTCTGCGACTCGCTATGGGGTCGCAAAGACCCACCACATCAATATTCATGAGGTGGGTCGCAGTTTGCGACCCCATAGCGAGTCCCTGCACTCACAGGGATGGAGGCCTGCTGTAGTCAGCAGACCTCCATGTCCGTGACTGCTTTTTCAATAAAGCAGTTTTTTTTTTCATTTTGCAGCCCGTTTTCCTTAAAGGAAAACGAGCTGCAAAATGAAAACTAAACCAAAACCATTTGGTTTTGTTTTTTTCGGCATTCGCAAAGGGGAAAGGGTCCCATGGGGACCCCTTCCCTTTTGTGCATGAGTTACCACCAGTGTGACACTGGTGGTAACTGCGAGTTGGTTTGCGACCGCATTCGCGGTCACAAAGCAACTCTAAATTGCGATGCGGTCGCAAATAGGAAGGGAACACCCCTTCCTATTTGCGAGTCGCATTCCCAAATTGCGAGTCGGTACCGACTCGCAATTTGGGAATGAGCATCGCGTTCAGCCGTTTGCATGCCGCAAACTGCGTTTTTCGCAGTTTGCGACATGCAAACAGCTTCGTACATCTGGCCCTTTGTGTAGTTGTCTATGATGACTATGCATGCCTCTCATCCACAAGATAGCCTAAGTCAAGACTGACATGTTCCTAAGGAATGTGAGGGCCCTCTTCAGTGATGACTGGCGGAGGGGCTTCAGAAGAGGCAGTTTCTTGACACCACTGACAGGATATTATTGCACATTCCACCATGTTGTCTATGCCAGGGAACCAGACTTTGGTGCAGAGTCTGTTTTTCATTTTCACGATTCCTTCTTGTCTGTGGTGGGCTAATTGGACCTCTTGTGGGTGAGGCTATCAGGGATGACTAGGCAAGGCTCTTCAGTAAGCAGCCACTAGCACCTGTTGATAACTCTTGGCAGACATAGAACAGAGGATCCAATATTTGTCGAGCCTCTGGGGTCCTTTGCGACAGACGGGTCTTGAGAGTTCTCAAATCATTTGATTTGATCACTACCAGTGCAAGCTGTAGACACTCTCTTCCTCGGTGGCATGTTGCACAGTTTCTAGGGAAAGTGGAAGTGGGCAAGATTGTTTGGCCACATAGTCTTCCATAGTTTCAGCTTCTACCACCTCTTTGGGGTTAGCAGCTCAGGGATGACGGGGGAGATCGTCCACCAGATTGGTGGAACCAGGCCAAACCTCTATGCAGCAGTTGTATTCTTGGAGGTGCAGCATCCACTTTTCAATGTGTGGAGGGGGTTTGGATTCTGATCCTTGAAAGAGGGGTATCAGGGGTTTGTGGACAACAAAGGGATGATAGTATACATATACGTGGAAGTGCCTGCATGCCCATTGTATGGCAATGGTCTCCTGCTCAATTTGTGAATATTGCTGCTCAGTTTCAGTGAGCGATCTGCTTGCATATGCAACCAGGGTCCATCTGCCATGTTGTTGTTGCTGCGTAAACAGTGCCCCTAGTCCTTTTGGGCTTGCGTCTACTGCAATGTTTGTTGGTTTGGTGGGATCAAAGTAGGAAAGGATGGTGTCTGCTGACAGCGCTTCTTTGGCATTCTGAAAAGCGGCCTCTTGTTAAGACCACTAAAGCCATGGTGTGTTTGCTTTGGTGAGTTCTTGCAGTGGCTGCGTGAGGTCTGTGAGGGCAGGAATGATTCGGCCTTAGAAGTTAACAATCCACAAGAAGCTTCTTACTGCTGTTGCGTTGGTGGGCATTGGAGACTCTGGGACATCTGTCACTTTGTCAGGGTCTGGCGCTATGCCTTCTGCTGAGAAGGTGTACCCTGAGAAACTTATCTTTTGTTTGAGAAATTTGCATTTCTCTTTGTGCAGGATGAGATAAGAGTCTTTTACCCTCTGGAGGACTCCACATAGATCCTCATGGTGTTCTTTCATAGACTTGGCGTATATGAGTATGTCATCGCTAGCATTGATGACTCCAGATAGGCCACTGAGCATCTTATGGACAGTGTTTTGGAAGACTTCTGCAGCACTGGAAATACCGAAGTTGAGGCAGCGGTATCTCCGCCGCCCTACATGGGTTGAGAAGTTAGTTATATATTGTGACTCCGGATGAAGTGGCAGTTGATGGTATCCTGAGTGAAGATAAACCTTGGAAAACCACCGATCTCTGAGGATGTTGTCCACCGTGGGAGACAAATTTCTCTGTCATTTGATGGTGATGTTGGGAAGCCTCATGTCTATGCAAATGTGGACTTCTCCAGGTTCTTTCTGTTTTTTCATGACTGGAAATCGGTGAAACACAGTGGGTGGGTCCTGTCACCTTCTCAATGATACCGGCCCATTGTATTTGTTCAGCTCTTCTTCAACTTTTAGCCATAGATGAAAGGCTATGCGTCGGGGCCTCAAAGCGGCCTGCTTTATGGATTGGTCAATGTGAAAGTTGACCTCTTTTCACATACGCAGCCAATGTCGTTAAAGACTTTTGCAAATTCTTCTAACAGGGCTGAGATTTTTCCTTCTTGTACCCCTAAGACAAACAAAATTAGTTTAAGAGCTTCTGCCATTTGTCTGCTGACCAACATGCCGTGCTTTCCTTGGCTTCACAGACAGTAGAGTTGACTCTGATTTCTCCATGGGACAGGGGTGACTTAAAGGATCCTAGCAGAGGTATCAATTGTGTCGGGCCATATGCGAATACACTGATCTTCGTCCCTTTAAGTGGAGGGGGGGTTGTTGAGTGTGTAGTAGAAACTCACTGACGTCAGTACAATGGAAGCCCCATGTCAATCATTGCTGTGAGTTGATGGTTTCCTATTTTGATTTGGCACTGTGGGAGAGAGCAAAATGTGGACCAGACAGCTCCGATAGCGAAAACATTGTGAACGACATAGTCTCCAATGTCACCATCCATGTCCTCTGAATTGTCACGAGTGCCTGAGACTATTTGCACTGTTTCTTTGGGGGCTTTAGACTGGGAAGAGTGACAGTGAAATGGTTATACTTCCCACATGCAGAACATCCATTTCCTTTCACCGGGCACTCACTCATTCTGTGAGGAGTACTTCTGCAGTATCCACATTCTTTGTGTTTGTCTTGTGACCATTTCTGGGTTGTTGGTTTTGGGCATACTTGGGTAGCATGGAGGGTGGCTCCCAGATTGCAGACTGTGGCCTTCAACAGTTCTTTAGACCTCCCTAGAGTCACAATACTTTGGAGAGATTTTCCTGGGTCATGAAGAATTGCTTCCCTTCCTGCTGTTTGGGGAATCTGCAGGTGGATGCCAGCTCTATCAGTCAGCCATGAAATGCATCAAGGGACTCTTCTAGTTCTTGACTGGCTTGTCTGAATACAAACCGCTCATAACCCCTATTTGCCATTGTTCGAAGTGGCCATTTAATGCTCGCACCAGTGTGACATATGATTAAATCATGTCTTCTGCCAGAGTTTTGTATATTTTGTGAATATTCTTCCTGTCTAAATACAGTAGGAGGGCCCTGTGCCGTTCTGCTGGAATATTTGCCCCTTCGAAGTAGAACTGGAGACGTTCCACCCAATCTTTCCATTTTGGTGCTAGCACAGGCGGTGTTCCATCAACAATGAATGGTTCTTTCAAGGGGATGGATGCTATCCTAGTGGTGTTGTGGAGATCCTAGAATTGTAGGTGGATTGTTTTCACCCCCCGGATGTTGCAGGTCAATCTCCCTCGCAGCACAACCACTGCCGCCAGTGGCAATGTGGGACTGCCGCTGGACCGAGGATGTCTGCCATGTAATCCCTTTTGCTGGGCTGTGACCTTCCAACTAATTGGTTCTTGACCCCCTCACACTTGTGTAGTCTTGGGAGTCAGAGGGCAGGACATACTGAGCAAGGATGCCTGAACCCACAGTCACTGTGTACTGTCAATGTTGCTCTGTAACTTATAGGGTTGGGTGTTTGCAGTCCCCCTGTGAAGCACTGCAGCTTGCCTTTCAGGGATAATGACACTGTATACCAGAGAAGGAGAGTCAGTGTCACAATGTGTTCAGTGCAGTAAGCGACAGCTCAGTGCCTCATTGTTGTGTTGGATTACTCCAAGTTAGGCAGTGGATGCACTCATGTGGCACTTGGTTGGGGGATGCTACCACCCAGACAGTAATGGATTCTTGTGCCAACAGGAATCAGTCACGGGGCTTTGTGGTAGGACATATGAAAGGGGCAGCTTTTACTGAAAGTTCACGATCGTCCCTTGTTTCAGCTACACAACAGGAAACTGGAGCTGGGCCCGTGCGCATGCTGTTGAAGGCCACGGGCTGCCTCATACGTGGAACAGAGCTTATCTGCTCTGATGCGGTGGAAGTTCCACTGGCAGCATGGCTGAGAGTCTGCTCACTGTGCTCGGCAGAAGGGCGTAAATTGTATACCCACCTCGCCACCATTGTAGTGTGTCAGAGCTATGTAGGACTTCTCCACGGCCTCGTGCACTTCAACAAACAGTAAGAGACATGTTTTCTTTGAATACAGGTCATGACTGCCTTAGTCCCTCCCCTGCACTCTTTTATTATTGTTCCACCATAATGCTGGAACAATCCAATGCACGTCGCGCACGTGGGTAAAACTTGTGACACCACCCTACCCTATGTGGGGACATTGTACAGTAAAGCAGACTTCCCACTAGTCCTGATTCTGATGCAGGATTGCTCTCTTCCCCTGGCTACGGTGCCAGGGCGGAGGAGAGCATGATTGGCAAACTTGGTGCTGTATGATGGCACGGTCAAGTATTCAGTACTTGCTCCCGGCCCAATATGGTGGATGTGGTGTCCTCGGGGAGGAGAGCACGATTTCAGGCTTGCTCTTTGAGTCATTTGATGGCAGGATCTAGCCACGCTTTTGTTCTCTCCCCTGGCTGCGTTGACCACTGAGAGTAGAGCACAGAATGAGGGCATGTGCAGGGAGCCGTTCGGCCTCCCATAAGAGCGATGGTTATCGCACATGAGCACGTATACATTCTCCCCACCTGGAACGGACAAAATAGTTATTTATACGACTTCAAGCAGGTAAGATGTATGTTCTAATGATTTGTGGATTTTACCTTCTTTCTTGGTGTTATTGGCTATTTTGTGATACCCTGGCAGATGCGATTGGTAAACACCTAGCGACAAAGACATGTTTCTATGTTCAGGTAGAGTTCTTCTTCAGATGATGGCAGTTTTTCTCTCTCTTCCCTAAGAGATGCTGGAGTAATGAGAGGGAGGATGAGGAGGAGAGGGTCCAGAGGATTGTGATGTAGACCCTCAAGACTTTTCACAAGGATTCCAAAGATGCTTCTCTCAAGGACTCTACTAAGAAGTCAGGGAATCCCCTTTCAGCTTCTGATATATCCTCTGACAGGGATGATTCTTCTCCTCCTCTAGATGTGAAAGGGGAATTATGGTTCCAGAGAGGGTTTGGAAGAGATCCTCTCCCATATCTGAGTTAACATGGCGTTTAATCCAGTGGAGCAGCCTTCCTCTTCCACTGACCATTTGCTTCTGCAGTTTCAGAAACCATCTTGTTCAGTGCTGCCCATTCACAATGTAGTGAAAAATGAATGGAAGGACCCTAAGAAAATTTATCTTTCCTGTTTTATGTCAAAGCTATATCCTGTGGAGGAGATGGATACAAAGCTACCTGACGTGATTTGTGTGGATTCTGTGGTGGCTAGCCTGGTGGGCAGGTCATCCATGGCTGAAGAGAATATTTTGAAAGATCCAGCAGATAAAAAAGTGGACCTTTCCCTGAAAAAGGTTTCCTTGGGATCCCATGTGGTTCTCAGAGCAGGAGTCTACAGTGAGTACAACACACAATCTCATATTACAGACTGTAAGACTCTCTTCCAGATAGTGCAGGAGGGAGGAGACTGCCTCCCTTTACTAGTGTTGATTGAGCGTCAAATCAAATTGTTGTCTGATATATCATTTATTGTGGTGCTAAAGCTTTCATCAAAAATAAAAATAAATTTACTTGTTACCTGAATGCGTGAAAACTAGGCCTAATCAAAGCTGCCTTTTGAAACTGTGCATCCATTTTAAACTCTGCATAACCTGTGTTGCTAACATTAACACATTCTTCAAAATTCAATATGATATAAAATGTCTCTGTCCTAACCTTTGCATGGCCTATGCATGATAACATTTTCTTTCTGTTTTAACAAGGAAAGTAGTGTTATTTTATTCTTTTCTACTTTACTGACCTGCTTTGGAGTTCATGGTTAGCTAAACTAATCCATACAATCGCTTCTTTTTGAATAGGCTTCTGGTGTGAAGATGTGTGAGAATACAATGACAAAGTGTCAATAACATTGTGAACTCATACAAAAGTTTTATTTTTCAGAGATTAAAATGTGTGAGAACATGCTTGTGTCCAAATAAATGTTTATGAAACAATTTCCAGGTTTGAACTGCTCTTTGTTCGGAAAAGCAACATCGACCAAAAGTCTTCCATTCCCAGGAAAATGCAGCTCTTGAAATGAAACATTGTAATAAAAAATGTATCTTAATGTATTATATTCTAAAAGTGTCCAAGAGGGAGAGGAGCTATGAGCTATGATAGTCAGTGAGCTATGAGAGCAGGAGAGAAGCAAAGACTGTACAGCTAATAGGCTGAGAGGGAAATAGCATAGAGAAGAACAATTGTAATTACTTCTGAGCAATAATATTCTCAAACTTTCTAAGATATTCTCAAACTTTCTAAGAACGTTTGATGTCTAGACTTGTTGGCTAGTCTATTTCTATCAGTGCCTGTTGAGGTATTCTTTGTTAGTATTGATAACTTTTACTGACTAGACTTTCTTTTGAAAAGCTTATTCTTTTTCTGAGGAATTGTTTAACTTACTGATTTAGAATGTTAGAAAAGGGATAGGTTTCGGGGCACACTTTATGCAATGTTCTGTAACACTTATTTGACTAATCAACAAGATAAAAAATATGATAAATACAAATTTATAACTACAACCCAAGCTCTCAATATTGACTCCATTAAATTAACTGAATTAATAAATTGGAACTTGTATTGCAGCTTGATCCCTATTTACCATTCCTGAGTGCCCTTAGAGGTGTGGATAATTTCTAAATTTTGTGCTTTGCGCTCCCCCTGTTGTCAGGTCAGCAGCATTGTTGGGTCGGGCATCTATTGCTCTCAGATGCAGCTAGCACCTGAAGGATTGGAATACCAATGTGGCACAATGTTCTACTGCTCTCGGGATGCCTTTTGAAGGTCATAGATTGTTTGGAGTCAAATTGGAGGAGAGATTGCAACGATTAATTTAAGGAGAGCTAACACTTCTTCCATCAGAAAGGAATCTTCAAAACCAGCTAGGTCTTATAAATGGAAATCATGTTACCAGCCTTCAAGAAAGCAATCTTTTGATCAACCTTCTAAATTTCACAGGAAATCTTCTTAAGTTCTTTTTTCCAGGAGTAAAAGCAGGAATCTGGTTTCAGTCTTCATAATGCCTGACTATGCAGAGACTTTGTTACCATTTCAGGTTGGTGGTCAAATACAGGCTTTTTTGTTCTCAGACTGACAAATCATTATAAATGACAAGGGGGTGCTGAATTTTATCAAGTCAGGATATAAGATGGAGTTTTGAATTCCTCCAGTCCCATCAGGAACTATCCAGATGCCTGTATTCAAGAATCAAATCAATAAGCAGCTCTTGATGGAAGGTTTTTCCTCACTTGTAAAGAAAAGGGCTATTTGTCCGGTCCTAGCCAAGGAGAGAGTTCTGAGGGTCCACTCAATAGTGTACCTGGTCAAGAAGGCCTCTGGGGGATGTCTCCTGGTTATAGATTTGAAGAACCTCAACCAGTTTATTCCAGATGTGTAGTTCAAGATGGAGACATTACAATCACCCTTGTATCCCATTGAACAGTTTCATGATGATGCTCGATCTAATGGAAGCTTATGTCCACATTCCCTTATCGAGACTACACTGGAAGTTTCTCGGATTTGCGGTAGGAGATCAACACTGTCAGTTTATGGTGATTCTGTTTGGAATAAAGTCAGCCTCAAGAGTGTTCACAAAGATGATGGCTCCGGTGGTTGCTTTTCTTCATCTACAAGGGGTTCCAGTTTACCCATCTGTCGATGACTGGTTACTTTATTCTCCCTCAATCAAGGAATCTTTCAGGATGCTAGAGGTCACAAGATCAGTCATCAGCAAGCTGGGAATACTTCTCAACATTCCAAAGTGTCAGTTGCCCCCCCTAAGCAGATCAAATTCATAAAAGCTGTCTTCAGAACACACCTGGGGAAGATTTTCTTATTACAGGAAAGGATGCTTCATCTTCAGTCTCTGGTCAAGGGACTTCTTTTCAGCTCACTGGTGTCTGCTAAGTATTGCCTAGGAGTTCAAGGGCATGTGGCAGCATATGCTTTCACAGTTCGTTTGGCTTGGCTTCATATTCGCCCTCTTCTGTGGCATCTGTGGGACCCTCAGTTCTTACTTTCCAAATGTTAACCCCTTGGACTATCCAGATCATCTTTCCAGTCAGGTAAAGCAGGAACTGTGTTGGTGGTTAGTGGTGGAGAATCTTCAGGAAAGTATTCACATGCACCCAGTTCAGTCAATGGTGATCGCAATGGGCACCAGCAGGACAGGGGGCAGAGCAAACCCGATGCAGTATTCCTGTCATTAGAAATGGTCGAGGTTAGAGCAGAGGAAGTTGTTGAATTGGAGGGAGCTGTCAGCTGTTCACAGAGCTCTCTTGAATTTAAGAGTGTTTCAAAGTCCTTTATTTAGTATCTATTATTTCAGCTATGCGAATTGGGGGACTTTCTGTTCTTCTTTGTCATCCTCCTTTACTCAGATTCTTAGTTGACAGGCTGAGAGTAAGACCAGACCCCTCTTTTCTTCCTAAGAATAATTCCACCTTTCACTGTTCTCAAGGGGAGGTTCATCCTTTAGTTCCCCTCCTTTGGAGCTGGAGCATGCTTTACATTCGCTGGATGTTAAAATGTATATATCTTAGCAGGCCAAAGGAATACTGCAAGAAAGATCATCTGTTTGTGTCATTTGGACAAGCAGGAAGAGGTAAAAGAGTGACCAAGTCCACTCTCAGCAGATGTGTTGGGCAGAGTTTCAAGGAGTTTCTGAGAATGAGATCTGCTAGCTTCTTGGTGTATCTACTCTACTTACATCAGGCATTACAGACTGAAATATTTCATTGATGGGAACACAAACTTTGGTGTGAGAGTTCTTAATTCAGGCTGGGGGTAATCAAGGCTGTATGTTTCTGGAGTGTTTCAAATACAAGTATACATTAAATGGTTTGGGGTGCATATTGTGCTTTGTTTCTTCTTTATTGTCAAAGGCATGTGATATGGGATGGCTCACAATATAACGACTGATATGGGGGTGCGGGTGTAGAATTGATGCAGGTAATCATCATTACTTTTGGTCCTACTTGTTCTCGTCACAGTCATTATAATGCCACCCCTAAGCCTCTGATAGTTGCTTGGATATAACAGGAGGTTTCTGAGTAAGCTACCGACTATGTGGCACTCAGGTAGGAGGATGGGGCTTAGTTTGAATTATCCTGTTTGTTTCTGTCCTGTGGCAGAGTTACCTCATGATGTAACGAGGATGAGTAGAAATAAGAGTAATGAAGGTTACCGGTAGTAAGCAGGGCATTGTTAATGCTTGTTTGAATGTATTAAACTGAAAATGTGCACTCTCACAAATTATGTAAATTAAGTTTAATTTTGTATTTGCATGTGAAGCAAACAGCACATTTTTAAAACACAAATGGAGTGGGTATCCTTGCCACGTGTGATACTTTTGACCAGTTCTGACTTTTCAGCCAACATGCCTTTGCGTTTTTTTCTTTGATTTTTTTGTGGTCATATTTGCGCTGCTGAAAACAAAACTACAAACCCCACAATGCGACCTGCTTGAGAGCCATCAGTGGCTATCAAAAATACATGGAATTACTTGACAACTTTTGATATAAGAAATATATAATTGTGCACCTTTTTCTAGAAGGATATAAAAGGTTTGTTTATCATACAGCTTGGGAACACCTCAAGGCTAATAGGAGAGCACTTGCACGCCTATAAAACATTGGGACTATCTAAGAGATACATTATCCAAGTACAATGAGAGCCCCCATTGGGTTGTGGCCCCATCACCATAAACCTTCAACCAAAATGTGTCTCTGAAAAAGGAGAGCAGCATTACCTCTAAATCCCTCATCCTCGACCCAGTCCTTATCTATGAGGTTAGTCACCCAGTTCCAGGACAGGAAGCAAAACAGGAAATGCCACTTAACCCCACCCTGGGCTGGACACTACAAATGAATAGCACCACCTCAATAATATGTGATGGTGAACCTTGAGTATTTAAACTCCTCCTCTCAATTTCCAGACCAAGAGGCAAAGGTGGCAAAGGCAGAGATGGCTGGAGAGAAAGCAAAACAGGAAGGATCTACGGCTAATGACATGCCATGCTCTTCAGAAGTGGAAACTAAGCCCTTTTGGGCCAGTACAGGACCAGGACAATCATTTAAGCCTTGTCCTGAAACATTTTGCACAATGGTGTTTGAATAAGAGGAAAGGGGGATGGCAGGAGAGGAGTCTCTGTGTCCATTCCACTGTCAGGGCATGTGCTCCCCTGCCCCTCCCCCGCCGTGGAACCCGGAGAACAATCTTGGAAGAAGAGCACTGGTCCTGAGAAGGACCTCTGAATCTCCTGCAGATAGTCCTGAAAATGAAGCTGAGCAACCTAAGTTTCTGGGATGAGGGTAAGGACTGGGTTGACGCTGAGTACGACTAAGAGTAATGAAGATGACTGGTAAGTATTCAGGGCAGTGATGGCACCCCTGTTTCCAAACGGAGCTCAGGCTTTGGCAGTTTGAGTGTGTGTACCACTGCCACATCCGTGACATAATGACATGCACCCTGCCTGCAACATATGCAGCATGAGTTGCAGGTGCTGCCCAGTGAGAGCCACCAGGGCTTCACAAATATGTTTTGCATTCGTAATAGAAGCAACAGAAGTACCTAGACATTACATTACAAACAACTGGATGAAATGCACTCAACTGACAGGAACCCTAATTTCAGAAGGACTAAACTGTACAGTCTAACAGTGATCTCTTCAGACCATTGTCCCGCATTGGATCTCGGTCAAGGAAAAGTTAAAACAGTTTAGTACAAAAATTGAAAACAGTGGGTGGTGCAGAACAAATGCCATGAAGGCTCAAACGCAGAATTATAGAGGGTAGGTAAAATTCAGAACCCATTCCCAATGAGCAGCAACATCAGAGAAATCATCAGAAAAAGAATCGAGCAGCATCCCTAGTAGAAAAGGAAATTCTTCTAAAATCTGTCTCACCCCAGAATCAAGATTTTATTATACAGAATACTTAAATAACAAATTAGAGAAATAGCAGAAAAATTGTGACAAGTAACAATTCTATTGGCAAATCAGAATAAAACATGTCATTACCTAACTACATAAGCACTATCACATTTTAAGGACGCAGCTAACACCTTCCATGCTACCTCCATCTGGAGTTACTCAAACTAATATGAAACATTTCATCAATGATGCTTCACACCAATGACTACGACTAGGCCCAGCACGGAAATACAGTAGAAAGGTCCACAAACTACAGTTAAGGACTCTTACAAATGTCATTTAAAGCACAGCAAAAAATCCACTACGTCAGCTTGTCTTTGCTCCTGTAAAGCTTTGCGAGGAGAGAAGATGCACATGGAAACTGGAAGGGAAAGGGTCAATACAGGAGTGAATGACAAAACAACATCAGAACAACATAAATTTTATCCCAGATGGTGTTTTCATATACATGCGGCACAACTAAATTACATTAATAAACACACTTCTTTATATCATATTAAACTCATCTCAGCTGTAATCAGGTTAATCACGTATATATTGGATCCTGCAAAAAAATCATTATTCATTGTTATTATTTTTCATGAAAATATAAACCTAGAAAACTCTACTGCAGAGTCAAATTTTTTATTATTACAGTTGTTATATTTTATGATTCAATTATTATAAAGGAGATATGTGAAAAAGAACACACCACTATATCATCAACTATATCATCAACCCATGCCTTTTACAGGGTACCTTCCAGGATTGTCTCAACACTGGCCTCACATTTACACACTCACATGCCTACATTTTGGGAAAGATAGCTGAAACAGCCATCACAATATCATCTGAATGGTAAGATCAAGCAGAATGCTTACCATTTGGATTTCCAATTTGGCTTTAGGTCTGTTGTTGCTTGGAGGTATTGCCCATATAGTTGGTTTATGACAGTGTTCAAGTAGCAGACAAACATAACCCCATCTTTTTGTCCTGTTTGATCCTTCTCTACAGTCTTGAACACAAGAGATCATTCCTAATATATCGAGATCACATGTCTCAAACCAGTCGATCGCGAGCTGTTAGTAGCTCCCAGTCACCTTCAGAGTAGCTCTTAGACTTGAGTTCATTTAAAAAAAAACACAAGGTCATATTTTTCCTTTTAAAGTTAAGGAAAGGCTGTGTTTATTTTACATTATCATCATCAGGTGGTAGATAGCAGTGCTTGATAATGAGCAGTGCTGAGTAATATTTATGACCCAGTCCTGGGCTGGGGCACAGAGGTAAACAACTAAAACACTGAGGTATTTCACTCTTAAATAACAGTCCTTGTCAACTCAATATTGGAGCTGTGAGGAAAATTGTGTTACTGAATGCTTTTAGATGGGAGAAAATTTAAATGAACAGTTTCTGTAATGTTTATATTAACTCTTCATTTTAATTTTATCCCATTTCACAGTGTGACATTTACAAACATCATGCCTCTTACTCCCAGTGGTCAGTAGACACTGTGCCATAAGTATAACTCAAACATACGACCATTTATTTTTAAATTATAGAAATTTAAATTCAGAAAAATGTTCTATGTTGTGAACATTTTTGCAGAGCATTTTTTTGCAATTTACATTTCTCCCCTTAAAAAAGGATTGTATGTTTGTGCTATACATGTAAGAGTGCCACACATGGCAAAAGGTATGTCCCGTACTGCAGGTACATATGACACAGGCTCTCAATTACCCATTCAAATATGCCCCATTGATACTCGTACATGTTCATACATCCCCAAAGACCATGTACACTTTGGCACACATTACAGCCCTGTCATAGTGCCCCTAGTCAAAGTATTTTGTTCAAACCATAGTATCTGGCTCTTTGGAGATTAGAGCCTAAAGTCAATGAAGCTTGGCCTGGGGCTGTCTGATAACAATGCCTCTGTTATTCCACACTCCCCTGCCCCTTTTTTAATTTGCCCTTCCATGTTGGATAGGCACAAACCCTGACATATTACTAAAAATATCAACCTGCCAAATTTTGTGCAGATTTGTCACACAGTACCAATATTTCTAGAAAATGAACACTTTTTTGTCCTCCTGTTTTTTAACTGGACCCCTCCCCTCTTGATGGATCAGCATGAATTTGAAAATAACCCAAGTACTGGGTCGGACAGGGACAGAAAATTGGCATAGGCATCAAAATAAAAGTGACTCCTGTAGGAAAGTACCCTATTTCAGGCAGGGTTACCCCCACTTTTTGCCTGTTGTCAATATGTTTTGACTGTGTTTACTGAGACCCTGCTAACCACGACCCCAGGGGCTATGCTCTCTCCCTTTAAACTGGGCTGATTGGACCCCCCCACCCACATTTGGCATACTGGGCCCCCGTACAAGTCCCTACTATGTGGTACCCAGGGCATTGGAGTACCAGGGGTCCCCCATGGGCTGCAGCAATATTTGTGCCACTCATGGGGAGCCAATGCAAAGTGTATCAGCAGACCTGCCATTGCAGCCTGCATGAAAGGGTGCATGCACCTTTTCAGTACAGGTCACTGCAAGTCACCCCTATGGTAGGCCCTCCTAGTCCAGAGAGCAGGGTGCAGGTACCTGTGTGTGAGGGCACCCCTGCATGAGCAGAGGTGCCCCCATGAACTCCAACTCCATTTTCATAGACTTTGTGAGTGTGAGGATGCCATTTTACGCATGTACTTGACATAGGTCACTACATATGTAGCTAGTCATGTTTCATATAAAATATATCGGAATCATACCTCAATGCTATTGCCAGTATTGGAAGTATGATTCCATGCACTCTGGGGGCTCCTTAGAGGACAACCAGGATTGCTCCTACCAGCTTTGTGGGGTTTTCTGGCCAGCCGAAGCTGCTGCCACCCCTCAGACAGGTTTCTACCCTCCTACTGCTTGATCAGCTCCAGCCCAGGAAGGCAGTACAAATGATTTCCTTTGGGAGGGGGGATATCACCCTCTCCTTTTGGAGATAGTGGTTGCATGTCTTGGGAGGGGTAGCCTCACCAAGTCACTAGTAGGCTTTGAAAGGCACATTTGGTGCCCTCCTTGCATAACCCAGTCTGTACCAGTTCAGGGACCTCCAGTCCTTGATCTGGTGTGAAACTGGTCAATGAAAAGGGACTGACCACTACCCTGTCCATCATCACCCCAGGGGTGGTGCCCAGAGCCCCTCCAGAGGGTCCCTTGATTCTGCCATCTTGTATTCAAGGCGGGCAGAGGCCTCTGGGAGCATCTGAGTGGCCATGTCAGGCAGGTGACGTTAGAGCCCCCTCCTGATAGGTGGTCACCTGGCTAGGTGACCAATCCCCCTTCCAGAGCTATTTAGTGTCTCCCTCTTGGGTGGGTCATCAGATTCGTTGAACAAGACTCCAGCAGGATTCCTCTGCATCCTTTATTTCAATGTCTGGCCACTGGAACTGCAACTGGACCCTCCAGGAACCAACAATCTGCACCCAGGACAAAGACTCTGCTTGCAACATTGTTTCCATGGCTCCATCCATCTTCTGCAACATTTCCCTGGCTGTGCATCCAATGAGGGTGGCAAGTCTTCGGTCTGCATGAGATGGAAGAAGGAATCTCTCTTAGAGTGAAGGAGTCACTCCCTTGCATCTGCAAGCACCAAATGTAACGATGACCGGCTTCATGGATCTCCTCCCATCCTGAGAAGCGTGGATCCTACATCACTGGTGGTGGTATGGAGTACCCTTGGTACTCTTTGCCAGCTGTCCCACTTTGATGGAGGTAAACCCTTGTATTCCCATGCAGAACGGTACCCCATGCACCACGTCTCTTCTAGCTACCAAAGCATGTTGGCGTCTCCTCCAAGGGATCTTCAGACTCCGTGTAGCCCCAGCCCCCAGCACTCTTGCCTGCAATGCACAGCCCTCTGCATGCTTCACCTGCGGCATGGGACCCTTCTTCAGTTATACTGCGTGGGCTCCTCTGAAACTCCTGGGTCCTCTTCTAGTTGGTCTCCTGTGAGGGCTGCCTTTTCTTCTGCAGGCTCTCTGCCTTGCTAAGGGTCCCCTGGATCTCCCCTCCCCTGTCGGTTGAGTCCTCCTGGAACTTGCTGGTCCTCAGCAGCTCCACTTTTCCTCTACCACTACTCTTTGCCAAGGCTTGTTGATGGCTTTTCCATGCCAGAGACAGACTGCAATCTTCCATCCGGCGTGGGATGCCAACTGCATTCTCCAGGAACTCTTCACCGGCTCCAGGGCTGCATTGAGGATTGTCTTCATCCTACTGTCGATGAACTCCTGTAACCACAGACAGGTGGGTAGTGGCTCCTGCCACCACCGGACACTTCTGTGACTTCTGGACTTGGTCCCCTTCTTTTTTAGGTCTTCCTCTTCAGGAATCCACTGCTGGTTTCTTGCAGTCTTGTCTTTGTGTTGCATTATCCTTCCTTATTTTCAGTCCTTTAGGTGGTTTTGGGGAAAATCCAGTAACTACCTCCTTTCTTCCTGGTGGAACTTACTGTGGTATTTACCTTTGGGGTTTCCTAGTTCCCCCAGCTCCCCTTTACAGATTCCACTTACCTAGGTGGGGGTCCTGCATTCACGTTCCATTTTTTTAGTATATGGTTTGGGTTCCCCCTAAGGTCACTATTGTCTATTGCTATTGCACTGTTTTCCACTGCTATTTATGCCTATTTCTGATTATTAGTGTGCTTACTTAACTCCTAGTGGAGGGTTTCCTATCTAGTGCTTTTGGTGATTGTGTCACTAAAATAAAGTACCTTTAGTGTTTACTTTCATGTATGTTAAGTGCTGTGTGATTACAGTGGTACTCCTAGATAAGCCCTGGCTGCTCATCCACAGCTACCTCAAGAGAACCTGGCTTGCAGGCAGCAACTATGCTACACTAATAGGGAATACCTGGTATAAAGTATCATGTACCCACCACACACCAGGCCAGCTTCCTACAACTCCCATTAGAGAATCAAATAGACAAAAATGTGACACATATTTGCAAATTGGAGCAATTTAAAACTTATAACGGCAAGCTCTACAGGTGTTTTGCAAGGTAACAGACACTGCATGCATTGCTACAGGCAATGTCAGTGGCAATAGCTGGGAAATCAGTAGTAGAAACCTGCCCATCAGACCATAAAACAGGCCCAGAAATGGCCAAAAAGCCAGCCCACACTGACCTGTCAGATCAGCCCATTGTGCACTGCTTTATTGATCTATAGGGCAGTCAGACACTGTAGAGGTATGCTAAATGTTTAAGACCCAAATGTCCTTTAGATCCATCAACTGGTTCCAAGGTTATTCGTAAATCTAAAACATTTTGCCACCCCCTCCTCAATGGACCTGTATGAAATATGAAGTACCAGCACTGTTTCTCAAATAGCACCAAAGTTAGAAGCAATTCAGAATGGATTGCAAACTCTTTAACTTTTCCCTCCTTGATTAAGTGGAATTAAACTTGCCATACCAGAAGAAAACTAGCCCTTCCAAGCTTTTGACAAATTCTGTGAAACATCTACTGATGAATCGTAGCTCGAGGAGTCAGGAAACAGTGCGATCAGCAGTCTCGCGCAGAGGGTTGCAGGGGAGGAGGGCAGGCCACAGAAGAGGCGAGACAGGCGAGACAGAGCTGAGTGTTTGGCGGCTTGCGGGACATGCAACTGTTTGTGGCTTCTTGGGGCTGCACGGGGCTCTGCTTTTGTGCCCAAGAAATTTTTAATTTAAAGCTTAAATCTTTTTATAATATAACCTCCACATTGTAAATTTGCTGATCTCAGCCCTAACAACGGCAAGGCAATCTGGTAACTAACAAATGAGCAGTAGGCCTTCTCTTAACTAAGACTCAAGAAGAATGTGGCGATTTCCTTCTACAAATACTGGCGCAAGTTGCCCAGGACAAGGTCTTGTGGATGCACTACTACGGAAATTGTGACTGCTGCTTGCCACTGTATACCAAGATATTGAGCTCCTGTTAAGGCTTTGTTTGTAAGGATGGTTTAAGGACTGACTGGTCCTCAACGGGAAACAAAGTGAGGAGAAGTACTTAGATCTTCCACATCTTGAGCACCATACTGCTGAATCATTTTGATATCAGGAAGACTAATCTGCATGTCAACTGTCAGAGTGATACCTGATGGAAAAAATAGTTTTTACATCTGATTGGTCGTTCTCGAGAACCCGAATTAAGTTATAGGGGAAAAGGTCAGAGAAGACTCAAGGGTGGAAACTAACTAGTTAAGAAAACTAATAAGAATTAGCCTGGTACTAGAGCAAGAATCTGCTACAGAGTACCTTCCATAATAACTCATTAACAACAGTTGTTGAAATGCGAGGGCTGCAGTCTGTCAAAACTAAAGACTGTAATAAACATCCAAGAACAAGACCATCATGGGAGTTTGCAATAGGTTGACTGTTTCTCTCCTTAAAGGAACAAGGTCTAAATTGAGATCAGTAAAAAACTGATTTGACTTTCACTTGAGTGCATTACTGTTTCCAGAGCAAAAACAAACTTAACCACAAACATTTTTCATAAGAAGCTCAAGGCAACTCGCAATGAAAGTGATGTGAGACAGTCCATCATAGAAGCTTCAGGCAAGATTAGCGTCATTAGTGATACCCAATTTATGGAAGCTTACTCTCTGGATGATACCCCACCCGTTGAGGTCTTTTCATTAGATGGAAATGACCACAACCATCTATCCTGCACGCTAACGGAGTGTGTAGAGATAGGGAAGGTGTGTAATAGAGATATTTCAATACCCTTTGCCAGTCCCAACAATCATGGGAGAAAATAAGGGAGCGTTAGAATAATAACCTTCCTATTTTATTCCCTTAGCAATATCCCTGCTTAAGATTGATAATACTCTCCCTGACATGCCCGCCGAGGCCCTGAATACAATCTGTACTACTGAACTTGTAGAAGCCTTAGTGCATACAAAACCAGAACCTTCACCCATAAACGTGACAAGGGATGATAGCTCAGGCCCACAGCAGAGCGATTCAATTTTTTTGATTATGTCTTGCCAGAACCACTATGCTATGCATTTGCCTAACAATTCGAACAAACAGGACTTCATCATCTCAGAAGCATTGATTAGGTTACACAGAGAATTTAACTCCATGCTCTTGCTAATGAAGAAGCCACTGGGAGGCACTGAGCATATTTTGTCATTGCTGACACAACATTGTAAGTTATGACTAGTGTAAAGGAAAAAAGTAATTACGTTTTACAGACACATTCTACTTCAAAGGAAAACGAGCCAAATTCCCCTCCGCTGCATGCAAGCACTTCTACAACTGAAGTTAGGGACAATATACTGGAAAAGTTGTCTGAAATGCCACGAAGTAGGAATTGTATAGGGTAGAAGTCTAAAGATGTTAAGACCAATAATCATTCAACAAGGGTAGAATACAATATGAAATGGAACGTCCACCGCCCTTAAAACCCAATAGGAAGAAAGGAAAAAAGATCTGGAAAAAGAATAGCAAGGCTGTGATTGTGTATTTCCTGAAAAAAAGTTATTCTCCGAAACCAAAACTCATCCAGGTCGAACTGCACAGTGGGGACTGTTGAGAGTAAGGCTGAAACAATGACAGGGAATAATCATGAAACCAATAAGGAGAAAAACTCTAAACCTGCCCAGGGCGAACACTCTCTGTCGGTTTATCCTATCTCCTCGAGGGGTGGGCAGAAGCCAGCCAGCACAGATGAAAGTATAGTAGTGGACGAAGTGTGCAATCAATCACCCTAAAGAATATGGACTGCAAAACGCAAAAGGGGAAAGTTGCAAAAAAGAAGTCCCCTAATAAAAAAGAATTCTGCCTTATTATTGAAAAATAATGCTTGTACAACATCTGATGACATGAATTTGGTTGATCATACTTCTTCCCAGCACGAAGGGTCCCTGATAGTAGTGGACACAGAAGCCAGTAATCAACCATTATCCCACTAGTTAAACCCATGACTGTGGGGAAGAAGGTGGAGGAAAGCAAGTTAGTAAAGTATGTGGCATAATTTGATTTTATGCCAATACCAATATAGAAATCTCATTGAATAGATTACTCCTTTTAATCTTATTGTATGCTATTCCATCACTAAGATTAATAACATCACAAGATATAAAGCATGTAGATCAAGGGAAAAACATAACATCTGGTGGGAAATTCGAACTTGCGAAAGTGGAATTTGACTTCCTTACCACCAGTAAACTAATATTAGAACATTTGGTTGACCTATGCATTATAGCCATAGATGTTCTCCCTCACTGTGAAGACGAGAATGAAACTGTCATCACATTTACTATACTCGAATGAAAGTTCTGTCCAACTCTCAATCCTAATGGAACCCAATTTGGCGGTAGCCCAAAGTAACAGAGATCCTGAAAGCCTCCTTCTCATTAAGGCTGGCTATACAATGAAGTTAGATGGATAAAAGGGGTAACAACTTCAGAGGAGGAGACTGAAAGAACAAAGGGGGTCATTCTGACCCCGGCGGGCGCCGCCTGCCTGGCGGGAACCGCCATTTGACCGCTCCGCGGTCAAAAGACCGCTGGCGGCATTCCGACCTTCCCGCTGGGCCGGCGGGCGCTAACAATGTTAGCGCCTGCCGGCCCAGCGGGAAGGGGGCCTGCAACATGGAAGCCGGCTCCGAATGGAGCCGGCGGTGTTGCAGGTGTGCGACGGGTGCAGTTGCACCTGTCGCGCTTTTCACTGTCTGCTAGGCAGACAGTGAAAAGCAGGCTGGGGCCCCTGCACTACCCATGCCAGTGGCATGGGCAGTGCATGGGCCCCCAGGGGCCCCAGGACACCCGTTCCCGCCTGCCTCTTCCTGGCGGTGTAAACCGCCAGAAACAGGCTGGCGGGAAGGGGGTCAGAATCCCCTTGGCAGCGCTGCCCTGGCGGATTTGCCCAGCCGGGGGAAATCCGGCGGGAAACCGCTGGACCCGGTTTTCTGACCGCGGCTTTACCGCCGCGGTCAGAATGGGCAGGGAAGCACCGCCAGCCTGTTGGCGGTGCTTCCTCCAATCGCGGCCCTGGCAGTCTTTGACCGCCAGGGTCGGAATGACCCCCAAAGTGCCCAGTGAGGCGTGATTGCCATCGGTTTTAGTCAGTTAAAAAAGCCAGGAATCAGGGATGGTTGAACTGAATATCATGTAGTAAACCACATATGCCCTCATCCTCCTAGACCTTTCTGCAGCTTTTGACACTGTATGCCATCAAACCCTCCGCTCACGCCTTTTCGATGCCGAAATTCGCCACAAGGCCCTGGATTGGCTCACCTCCTTCCTCTCTGAAAGAACCCAAAGAGTTTGCCTCCCTCCTTTCTGGTCTACAGCCACCAAGATCATCTGTGGGGTCCCCCAAGGATCCTCCCTCAGCCCCACCCTCTTCAACATCTACATAGCTCCTCTCACCAACATCCTCCGCCCCCATGGCATCACCATCATTTCATACGCTGACGACACCCAGCTCATCCTCTCCCTCTCTAGGAACTCAGTCACCGCCAAGAAGAACCTGCATGCCGGACTACTCGACATCGCCAAATGGATGACAGCAAGCCACCTCAAATTGAACTCAGACAAAACAGAGATCATCATCTTCGGCCCCAGCAAGACAGCATGGAATGACTCCTGGTGGCCCACCACCCTTGGACCACCGCCAGCACCCACGCATGCAACCTTGGCATTATACTGGACTCGTCTCTCTCCATGACCCAGCAAATCAACGCCATATCATCCTCCTGCTTCAACACCCTTCAAACTTTCAAATGGATCCCTTTATAAACAAGAAAAACAGTCACCCACGCCCTCATATGCAGCAGGCTGAACTACGGCAACGCCCTCTACGCAGGGACCACAGCCAAGCTTCAAAGAAAACTCCAGCGAATCCAGAACGTAGCCGCACGTCTCATCCTCAACCTCCCTCGCCACAAACACATATCCACCCACCTCAGATCCCTACACTGGCTGCCCATCAACAAAAGGATCATTTTCAAAATCCTCGTCCACGCTCACAAAGCCCTCCACGACACTGGACCGGCCTACCTCAATGAACGAGTCAACTTCCACATACCAACTCAGCAGCTCCGCTCTGCCGGCCTCGCCTTCGCTACAGACCCCCCGCATCCAACGCAGCACCTCCCGCGGCAGATCCTTCTCCCACCTCGCCGCCAAGACCTGGAACTCTATCCCCACCAACCTACGCAAGACCCAGGACCTCCTAATCCTTAGAAAACACCTAAAAACATGGCATTTCGAGCAGAAACTGCCCCGCCACCCCCCTCCCAGCACTATGAGACCCTAGCGGATGAGTAGTGCGCTTAAGAAATTATTTGATTGATTGATTGACTGATATGTAAGAAAAGGTGCAATTTTGTGAGCCTTGAGAGTCGGAAAGGCAAGGCTTTCTGTAATGGATTATATTACAATGATGTCCTGGAATACTAAGGATAGAGAGTGGCACATATATGTATAAAACTATGAGATTTGGTGCTTTCAAGAAAAATGGGCAGTGACAGAAAATGCTCTAGATGGCTGCATTGAGCACCATTAATCATCAAAACAAATACAAAAAAACATAGGTCAGGCTATGATGAGATTTCAGTTTGGGTTTCATGTAAATGTAAAAGAAATTTACAGCGGGTAGATGTGACAAAATGCTCCAACGTTCTGCATGTGAGGTTAAGAGGTCAGCAAAGAAGGTGGAAATATTATTATTATTATTCTTAAAGTATTTATTCCCCCTGGACGCTCATCTGATGTTTAAAATCTCTGGTGTGCTCCAGGGGAGTTAGTGACTCTCTTTAAAGAGAGTTGCCTGATCACTGATAAACAGGTACCTCTAATCTGTGGAGAAGTTAACACATGCCCCTCACATGAAGTAGTGAATACAGAAGTTGTTAAAGAAGATTTGTGTTCGGGTATGTACTGAAACATATTTTGAATGGAAACGGATCTAGTAAGAAGGGAAAGATGTTCTCTTCCTTCCTTCTAAATTCTGAATTACGCATTTTGAATGGCTGTACTATTTCAGATTCTCCAACCCATAATTCTTTTATCCACAGTATTGATGCCTCACCTATTGACTATTTCCTGATCAATTCAGAAGGGTGAAAATGGGTGGCCGATATGGCAGTTATTGAAATGGTGGAACATCATCATGTCCCCTTAGCAGCAAGTCTTATTAGAATTGTTAACAAAGAAGACATAGAGAACAGAGCAAGGGGGACATCACCCAAACGTATCCTGACCAACAATAGGAAAGCAATCTGATGGAACTATGAAAACTACCATAAAGAAGTTCAACAACTAATTGCCATTTTAACCAGGTTCGGTGATACAATTCTGGATACTACCAGAGGTAGCAATGATGTAATCTTAGACGCAATATAGATAATGGTCTCTGAAATAAAATTGCTGTGGTCTCACCCTACCAAAGAAAATAACCCAAGACCTGATTTTTTTAATAACAATTGTAGATGGTATGATTTAGAGTGTTCTAAAACAAAATACAATGCCCTGACTGCATTAGCGCTCCACCACCTTTATCCAGCTAATGAATTGTACTTCTAGCAAATTACAAAAAAGAGTACCGAAAGCTAATTAGGAGAAAAAAATGGAAGTCCAATATATTTCTTTGATTGATCTAAAAGAAGCAATGCATAGGAAGGATCCAAAAAATGTTGGTAAATTGTTATTTATGCTCGTGTGGGGAGTGTCAACCAACATTAATTCCATATTGGGGCTAACAAATGGATTAGCTCTTTTAGGAATTTATACAAGGCAGAGAGTTATGGCACTAAACTAGAGAGAAATTGAAGTCTGAATCTGAATAGGAGAAATTTTGATTTAAAAAAAACAATCCCTGACTATATTTGCCCTTATTGTAGAAAGAACATTGTTAAATATTCAAATGAGTAAAGGTCCTGGTCCTGATTTAATACCCACAGACCTATATGGTACTGAACCCAAGTTTTGGTCTTGTGTATTCAGCAAGCTTTTTAACCACCAATGTTGTTCCTCCCACTTGGTGCTCTGTAATTCTGGTCCAAATACTCAAGATAAGCAGCCACAATAGCCCATTTAATTACTCGCCACTCTTGCTATTAGAAGAGGCTGACAAGATATTTGGAAAGGTTTAGTAAAATGGACTGCATACTTGGGTAAAACAACAAAAACATATTTTATCTGCTGTGCAGATAGGTTTAAGGGCACCACAGTTTGGAACAGCTGATCAAGCAGTATGGCTTTATATGATCTGTTTCAAGTACAATGTAGCTAAAAAGACTCCTGTGTGCTTTAATTTTATTGAGCTGAAGTCAGCCTTTGACCTCATCAGTCTTGAAAAACAGACACCGTGAAGAAATGGGAAGTCGAAGATCTACTCTTGGTTGCAATAATAGGATTACATGTGAATAATGCAGCTAAATTCTGCTATGGCCCCTACAGTGGATGCAGCAACAGCTTTGTGATTGACTAAAGAGTAAGACCGGACTGTGTATTGACTCTGTTTTTATTTTGTCTGTTTTTAAGCAATGTCATGGATTATTTAATGGAGGCTAGTCATGATGTTCTACAAATAGCTGACACTAAGGTTCTCGTTCTTTTAGTCGTAGATGATGCAGTCTTGCTGTCTAGACCTGAAAATGCAATGCATAGGTTGCTAAATTTGCAAACTACTGCAAGGGAAGGGACCTGGTAAAAAATACTAGTAAAACTAAGTCAATGGTATTGCAATTGTCTTCCGGGCCAAAAAAGATATTAGGGGTCCCTAGAAAACCAATAGAACGCATGGCCAAGTATCACTATTAAGTATTCACTTCGAAAGACAACTTAAATGGAAGGAGCAAATAACAAGGCAAGAGCTATACTATCACAAGCTGCCAAGGCTGTTCTTGGATTTAACAATAAGTCACGTAGCCAATCTATAAGTACTATCTTTTGGATTTATGAATAGAAGACGGTGCAGTTTATGGAGCAGCGGTATGTGGTTAGGACAATTTAACCAAGCTACAAGTGGTGGAGAGTAAATTCTTGCAGGCCTTGTTGAAGTTGGGCCCAGGTACACCACTAACATCCTTATATTTGGAGCTCATATCACTTTTCACTCTGATACAACTGTATGCCTGGGAATCCTCATGTAGCCATTTACTCTAATTTGTGTTAGAGATATCAAAATATGGAGACATGGGAGGAAGTAATTAATTAGTTGTCTTATATCAAGAAATCTCTGGTAGCTTGGCAACTAAGGGGGTCATTCTGACCTCCGCCGGCGGCGGATGCCGCCAGCCTGGCGGGAACCGCCAGAACACCGTACCGCGGTCGAAAGACCGCAGCGGTCATTCTGAGATTCCCGCTGGGCTGGCGAGCGACCGCCAGAAGCCCGCCCGCCCAGCGGGAAACCCCCTTCAACGAGGATGCCGGCTCCGAATGGAGCCGGCGGAGTGGAAGGGGTGCGACGGGTGCAGTTGCACCCTTCGCGATTTTCAGTGTCTGCCATGCAGACACTGAAAATCTATGTGGGGCCCTGTTAGGGGGCCCCTGCAGTGCCCTTGCCATTGGCATTGGCATGGGCACTGCAGGGGCCCCCAGGGGCCCCACGACACCCGTTCCCGCCAGCCAGGTTCTGGCGGTGGAAACTGCCAGAACCAGGCTGGCGGGAAGGGGGTCGGAATCCCCATGGCGGCGCTGCTTGCAGCGCCGCCGTGGAGGATTCCCAGGGGCAGCGGGAAACCGGCGGGACACCGCCGGTTTCCCGTTTCTGACCGCGGCTGTACCGCCGCGGTCAGAATGCCCATGGAAGCACCGCCAGCCTGTTGGCGGTGCTTCCGCGGTCTTTGGCCCTGGCGGTCCATGACCGCCAGGGTCAGAATGACCCCCTAAGTCATCTTTGGAATAAAACTAACTCTAGTTGTGCAGATACAATAGCAATTGTGAATGGTACAGTACTGGTGCTTTAAATTAGAGGGAAAAACCAAATATTAGGGTAGGTATTTTTTGGCAAGGTGCCTCGAGTATAAAGTTGAAAGAAGGTTAAAAAATATTGGGACTTAATTTAGCCTGAAATGCTATGTACCTTTACATTAAGTTTAGAATCGGGGTGTTTCAAGTCAAAGAATAACTAGTAAGATGTGTGAGGCTAGTAAGATGTGTGAGACCAAGGGGTTGGTTTTGGGGCTGTATTGGGCCTTGTTTAAGTCTCCGACCCAGGTCTGTTCCTTAATACGATCAGACTACACTGGCAAGTACTTTTTCACAAAGACTACTCACTCGAGGACTGGACAACACTGCTTCTGGACCATGACTGAGTCCTCCAGGAATCTAGATTGAAATTTCTCTATATCAAGATCCCCTACAACTAGGATTGGACACCATGGAAGGAAACAAATATTGTACTTGTATTATTGGTGGGAAAAAGGAAATCATGCACCTTTTGTCATTTTGTAAAAAAACTGTTAAAACTTACCAATGTTGGCTATTGCAATTATTTAAATTAACTAAGACATTTTTGTCTACCCATTTTTAAATTTCACTACCCTGAAGTATTTGTATGAATTTAAAAATACTAAGAGCCATCTCAATATAGTAAATATATATCAAATATATTGCCTATTGATCAAACAGTGCAAAGGTTATAAGCAATCAACAAATGACTTTTCAACGGATGAGCTATATAAAAGTGTTGGCATTTTTAAGCCCACCTGTTACCATTTTCAAACACTAATATCTCAGACACCACTGACAAATGTATACCAAACCGTGAAAAGAGTAAAGTTCTACGTACGTGCCACACTTGATGTAAATCTGTTCATCAGGCTTTACTGTAGTTGGGAATAACAATGTTCTACGAGTGCTAAAATGGGAAAACACGTTATTTGACACCCTGACCCTTTACTTTTATTCTGCTGCATGCAACTGCATACAAAGTGGCATCCTGCACCATAGCAGCAAACAGTGAGTGCCAAATTTGGTAAAGATTCATCCAGGGGGACAAAATTAGCAAATCAGAAATGATCTTTTCAGTGGTAAGAGTGGCTGAACGCAAACTACACTGTGGCACCTGCCACTATGTAATATATCATATATATGCAAAATCGCAGAGTGTAATATGCTGTTTATTACCATTGTTGAGAGTGAGGTCGAGCTTTGACTTTGTGCCCCTCCACAATTCTAGCTAGTCCTTCAAAAACATACACAAGTAAAAACTTCACATGTAGAAAAAATGATGTAAAGCACTATTTGTAATATAAAAATCTTATCTGCAATAGAACCACCAGATCTCGCTGAGTCTTAGTTACTCCTTTTGCATTCACCTGTTCTTTGGAGCTATAGTGAAATCTGATTTGTTAAGGTATTGGGTATGTCATTGGCACATTGAGACCTAATGTCTCTCAAACATTGAAGTCTTTCACATCCAAAAACTTTGCTTCACATCCTTTTTGCCACAAGTGAAGAATGCTCACTTAATGATTTCTCGAAGTACTGTTTGGACAAATGGAGGCTCACAGAGACACAATACATATGTTGTGTGAGGGTTTGGGGGATATTCATGCATGCTCTTTCTAAGGGCGAGACACATATCTTTAGAATGTGGAAAGTTAATTAAATGAAAGAAATTAAGGCCCTCATTATGAACATGGCGGGAAAGACCGCACCGCCGGCGGTGGCTACCGCCAACGGGCTGGTGGTCTGGGCTGCCAAATAATGAAGCATATGAAAAACAGGCAGTCTGAAAAAAACTCGACGCCAGCAGAGGAGTGTCGGCAATGACGGAAGAGGCCGCACACAGGCCGAAGGAAAGGCCCTACCCGCCCAACAAATAATGAAGCACTAGACCGCTGTCAGTTCTGGTGAGGGAACTACCGCCACTCAAAGCCAGGCGTAAAAAAAACAAATAAAAGGAAACACTCACCGGAGGCTCAAACAACACTCCGAGGAAGACATAGAGAAAGAGTTGGAAATCATGCCAGTGCTGCTCCTTGCCATATACCTCCGCGACCTTGACCACGATGAAGACGACGACGGTAAGTACAGCAACCTACTAAACAAGGGAAGAAAGGGCACAGTGACATACCCACCCACTCCACCCACCCCGCAACACACCCACAACCCCTCGCGACATCACAAGGCAAACACACCTGAGTAAGAGGTACTTACCCAACACAAGGCCAAGACAACCTGCCCAAAGTACTCACATGTGCACAACACCCCCCTACAATGAAACGAGGAACCACGGATCCAGGGTGTGCCAATACCAACACTGGGCACACAAACTTTATTAAAGCTCCAGGAGCAACAGATTGTCCAAATTAGGCCATTGGCCAGTCCAAATCTAAAAAAGCTGATGGGGCCAAATGGCCGAACTTGACTCCCACATGTGCACATGGTACTCCACCCTAAAGGGGAATCAATGGGGCAGCCAAGCACCTCAGGGAACAGGGGCAGGAGGTGGCGGGGGTAGGTACTTATATCTGGGGGGGGGGGTTGCTTGGGCTTATGTTTGGGAGGTGGAGGGGGTTTTGGTTTTGCTTTGGAAGGTGGGGGTGCCTACTTGGAACGGGGGTGGCAGATGGTCCAGGGCCAGCACAGGGCCTCTTGCTCACTGGGGAAGGTGTACGGGAATGGGAAGTGCAGACAGGGGCGGACTTGGACGGGGAAGGAGTGGACAGGGCAAGGAGGTGTGCACATTTAGGGAAGAGACGAGGTGGGCCAGTGGGTTCAAAAAGGTCTACACGAGATAGGAAACGTTTCTTAGGGGCGGTCGGGGTGGATCCGGAGGAAGGTGTGGGAATGGAGGGAGAGGGAGTGGTTGTAACAGGTGTAGGTGTGAGTGATGTGGATGCAGGTGCCTGATCAGTATGCTGAGGTGTGGTGGATGTGCGATGAGTGGGTGTCTGTGAACGTCTGAGTGTAATGGGAGGAGGAGGGGTGGACACAGTGGGACAAGACAGACTGCCAGTGTAAATGGATGTTGTCTGAGTGTCTGCTAGTTTGGTGAGTGTGCTGCAAGTGTTACTCAAAGTCGTGGTGTGGTGTCTGGGGTGCATGACTGGATGTTTGATGTTGTGGTGATTCAAGAATGGGGTCAGCAACAGTGAATGAGGGTGCAGTGCTTGTGAGTGGGCATGCAGAGGTGACAGACAGGGAGGCAGAAGAGGCGTACACAGTGGGGGAAGTGGATGTTGTTGTGTGTGCCTTTGTATGTTGGCTGTGTGTATTCCTGTGATGGGAAGTGTGGTGCTTGTGTTTCTCTGTGTGCTTCTTGTGTGTTGAGGTGTGTGCATGGCTGTCTGAACATATGCTTGGGATGGGTGAAGGGAGTGGGGTGCTGCAAGGGGCAGAGGTGGTTGGAGGGGGAGGGAAAGACCAGGGACACTGGCTGCCATCAAAGAGGAGGCCAGAGCCTGAAAAGATCTCTGTAGGCCAGACATGGCACGCGAATGCCTTCCAGGCATTGGGATGCTAGCCCCTGGATGGCATTCACGATGGTTGTCTGCCCTACAGAGATGGTCCTCAGGAGGTCATTAGCCTCCTCCGTGAGGGCAGCAGGGTTGACTGGGGAAGGTGATGAGGTGCCTGGAGCGAAGGAGATGCCCACCCTTCTGGGTGAGCAGGCACGGGCAACTGGGTGGGGCGCAACTGGGAGGGCGAAGATGGTATGGGGTGCAATTCCTGCAATAAAGGTCTGATTATTTAATTTAACTGGCAAATGCATTCACACTTTGATTTGGTTAAACATAATGACAGGGGACATTGAAATTGGTTTACATGTGTTTTAATAGGTGTCAGGGATGCATTGGTGCTCTTTACAGTGATGGGAGTGGGCTGATGGTGGGTGTCCATACTGGCTACATGGTCTCAGCGATTGCTGGCAGTGGTTATATGTCCATCTGTACTTTACTAGTTGTTGACTTGCTATTGGCCGGTGAGGATGGTGGTTCAGTGGCACACTTGGGAGACAGTTCATGTCAGAGTCACTTCTTTGACAGTGCCTTGGTCTTGGCTGGTGTACCAGTGTCATATCTGGGTCCGAGGGACCGTTTGAGTGTCTGTTGTTGGGCTGTACGGGTAGGGGTGCTGGTCTCCTATGTGTCCTTAGACAGTGGCACCAGTCCAGTTGCTGCTGCTGATGTTGATGGCTGGTCTGTATCGTGGTCTGTGGTAGGGGCTTCCTGATTTGCGGGGGTCTCAGGCTGGGTTGGGAAGTGGTGCAGCAGCGCCCCTGCTTTTTCCACTGCTCCATGGCCTCTTGTTGGTGTGCTATCTGCAGCCTTTGATTCTGCTCCACCGTGGCCACGATCTGGCCCACCCTGTCCTGGGTATGGTGGTATGCTCCCAGGACCTCAGAGATCACCTCCTGGGCTGCAGCATCCATCCTTTGCCCTCCCCCCTGGGCCACTGATGCCCTACCACTGTGCCTCACGCCCTGTGCCTGTGTCCCCTGCACAGGTCTGGCGGTACCATTTGTACTTGGGCCATCGTCATCCTGCCTGTTGGTAGGTGGAGACTGTGGCCTCTGTACTTGTGTTCCACCAGTCTGTGGCCTGGATACACGGGTGTGGGGTCGTTAGCCATGCGCTGATGTTGGTGGCTGGGTGATAGGGGTGCCAGTGGTGTCCTGGGTGGGGCTGCTGGATGGTGACAGTGCAAGATTGTGTGATGGGCCAGGGTATTCCTCACTGTCCAGAGTTCCCTCTCCAGTGTCCTGAGTGGTGTCTCTGTCTCCATGTTGGGCGCTGGCACTCCTTGTCCTTTCCGTCAGGGTGGCATGGGTGGTGAAGCCTGTGGGGGGAATTGACATGTATGTTACATTTACAAAATTCGATGGGGTGCACAGAGTAGACCTCTTTTGTGCATTTTTTCCACTGTTGGGCCATGCAGGGTCCTTTTGTAAGGTTGCCATTGCATTTAGCATGGGATGTGGAGGTGCATTGTGGGTGGTGTAGTGCCAATATGATACCTTGCAGGGGTGGGTGACTGTGCACAGGGGAGGGATGTGGGCCTGTTAGTGGGTTTGTGGGCATGCAAGGTGACTAGATGTAGTGATTGTGGCCAGGGTGGGGTGTGGTCCTGGTGGTAGTTGGAGGGGTGAGGTGGTGCATGCATTACAGGTGTGGTGGATATAGAGTAATTGTAGATGACTTACCCGAGTCCATTCCGCCAGTGAGTCCAGTTAGGCCCTCAGGGTGCAGGATGGCCAGTACCTTTTCCTCCCAGTCGGTGTATTCGGGGGTGTTGGTGGGGGTCCTCCCCCAGTCTTCTGGACCACAATGTTGTGCCTGGATGCCATGGACCGCACCTTCCCGTACAGGTCATTCCATCTCTTGCGGATATTGTCCCATGTGCGTGGATGGTTTACCACTGCATTGACCTTGTTCACTATTGTCTGCCATAACTCCATCTTCCTGGTGATGGGTATGTGCTGGACCTGTGTACTGAATATTTGTGGCTCGACCTTGAGTATCTCGCCCACCATTGTTCTTCACTCCTTTTCGGTAAAGCGTGGGTGCTTATGGGGTGCCATGGTGTGTGTTGTGGGTGGTGTGTGGATATTGGTGAGGGTGTTGGTGTGTGGTTGGGTGTGTGAGTTGTTGCATTCAGCGTCTGCTTGTAGTGTTATCAGTCTGCCTTCTCCTATTGGCGATGCAAAGGATTGTGGGGTGTGTCTGTGAGTGTTTTATAGTGTTGTGGATGTGTGTCAGGTGTGTGGGTTTCAAACTTGCCAATGTGTGCATTTCTTGCTGGTGGGTCCTATTGCTGGCCATGGCGGTCTGTACCGCCAATGATCGTTCGGCATCCACTAACCGCTGTGGTGATTTGTGCATCTTTATTTGGAGGGCGGGGATTTGTGTGCTCGGCGGTGGCGGGTGGGATATGCAACCTTTCTGCCGACAAGGCCCTGGCGGTGGTAACTTAAATTTGGGTGGTTTCTGTTTTTAGCATCTTTATATGGCGGGTTTCTGTTCACCGTCAATGGCGGTATTCTGTTCACCGTCACCACGGCGGGCAACGGTGTTTACCGCCATGTTCGTAATGACCCCCTAAGTCTCTAGGTTTCTTGCTTCAACCAAGAACAAGTGTACTCTTCCTTTTAAAAATGGAAAAATACCAATAGCAACTTATTTTTTCCCTCTTGAAAACAACCGTGGATAAGTACTGATAAAATGAATAAAACATAATTCTGGATATATATATATATATATATATATATATATATATATATATATGAAAATGTGACCGCAATTGCATGATACACTGCACATAAGCTCCTCATTTCCACAGATTATGGTGCCTTTATGGTACAATGCTGCACTGCAAATAGCCAACAAATCATTCTACTGGGCATCTTGGCATGACAAAGGAATAAGATACATAGATCAATTATATCAGGATTGTTCTCTTAAATCCTATCAGGCATTACTAGTCAAATATAGTCACCTGATAACAGAGCACTGGAAATATCAGCAGCTGACACTGCCTTTGGGCAGTACTGGGCACCTTGTCGGGGGCAATGCCAGTAACCCTCATTCATCAAAGTCTGAGACTATGGAGTTGCTCCAGAGGGTTGGTTTTGGGGCTGTATTGGGCCTTGCTTAAGTCTCCGACCCCGGCTCGTTCCTTAACATGATTAGACTACAGTGGCATCTACTTTTGCCCAAAGACTACTCACTCGAGGGCTGGACAACACTGCTTTTGGACCGTGACGGAGTCCTCCGGGAATCTAGACTGAAATTTCTCTACTAGGATTGGACACCATGGAAGTTAGTGTTGTCAACTTGCTAGCCATAGTACATTCACTATAACTCACCACTCTACCATGCACAGTGTTCTCACAAATTATGTCATTTCAGATAACTGTTTTCATGAATGCTGTGCTTACTTATAGTATAAGTGATGTAATATCAGAGAGTATAAGCAGTGCATCATAAGGGCATGAGCTATAGTTAATTTGGTGTGGCTAGCGAGTTGACAACACTGTGTACTGAGGTGCATGAGTTATAGTAATTTGAAGGTGCATGAGTTATAGTAATTTGAAGGTGGTGGTATTTAAAATATAACTTTAGATATTCTGATGTTTGTGTAGTTTAAGTTTGCTTTGTATAGAAAGAATAAATAAAGTTTTACTAATTTGAAGGTGATGCATAAATTACAAATTTAAGGTATAACTAAATTGCCAGAAATGTTAATGTTTGTGTAATTTAGGTTTGGTTCCCATAGAAAGAATGAATAATGTTTTCCTAACTATAACTAAACTTTAAACTTTGTTTTTCTCATTGTATTTCAATGCGTTTTATTTTTTCATTACAAAAAAAGTGTTTCAAATCATTGAGTGGAGGGTAATGGGGTTGACTGTTGTTAAGTGGAATGTCAAAGTGCAGTGGAGGACAGTGTCATAGAGTGAAGTGACTTAGAGAGGAGTGGCATAGAGTGGAGTGACGTAGAGTGAAATATCATAGAGTGGGTAGAATGGAATGGCGTGTTGTAGAGTGGAGTGGCGTGTCTTACAGTGGAGTGTCAAAGAGTAGAGTGACGTGTAGTGTAGTGAAGTGACATGTATTAGAGTGGAGAGACGTGTCGTAGAGTGGAATGACATGGAGTATGATAGAGTGGGGTAGACTGTCACAAAGTGAAGTGGTATTTTATAGAGCGGAGTGGCATTTAAAGAGACCTAGTGAGAAAATGCCTAGCACCATTGGAATGCGCACTGTCTGCTTTTTATATATATATATATCTATATACACACATTACATGGGTAAGACTTCTGAAAGAAAGATAGCATGTTTGCCAGTAGGTTCAATGCTTTCACGTTGACGGGGCTTTTCTCAAAGCATTATTCTGCATACCTGACCAGCTCATCCTTGCAAGCTAATTCTTTATGCAAAAATCTACTAATGCAACCTGCCCCCTGTGGAAAAATAACCATTGTAAAAACAGAAAAATGTTACACTGTCCACATTGCACTGTATTTTCTTTATTTGTATATATCTTGTTAAACCGACTCAGTAGTGTCAATGTACTACAAATAAAAAGCACAGTTGCATAAAACAAATTTTAAATATTAACAGCACGTTATTCCCAACAAGAACATACAATTCTCAACAAATTGACCATCATGCAAACCATGAATACTAAATGGATGATGGTCCAATGCTCCTAATGTTTCCAAAGTGTAATAAAATCAAGTAATAAATCAAGTAAAATAAAAAATACGTAATGAGTAACTTGTGTAATATGGTACAATATTGCCATTGAGGGGTTCAGGTGCCAATTGGCCTTTGGTCACCTGGATTATTAGCATGTATTGAGGTGGAGTGGGTGGTTTGGGGGTGAGGTGGATTGGAGTAGGGTGGATCGGGTTGGCAGATTGGAGTGGGGTGTTTTGGAGTGGGGTGGATTGGAGTGGGCAGATTGTTCTGAATTGGAGTAGGGAAGATTGGAGTGGGATGGATGAAAGTGGGGCCGATCTACATTCAAAATCACTGAGCATTGTGTACGTAGTTCTGGAATTTTAAAGTCCATTCACTAAAGATGTGAATGAGGGGTCAAAAACAGATATTGAGACACAGTCAAGAACTGGAGCCCTGTGGACCGCCCCAGTCCAGCTCATGAGGTGCAGCCCTATTTGTACAGTAGAGTGTCAATTACTGATGAAGGAAAGGACCACATAATTTAAACTACTGTGGCCACCTTGTTGAGTTAGATTTAGTGGCTGACGGTATCCAAAGTCGTGGAGGGATTCAACAAAAGTGGAAGTGCTAACTGACCTGCAATCAGTATTGTCCATCAAGGTAGTCCCGGTGCCATACTGAAGATGAAATCATAATGAGTGTCTAAAAGGCTGCATTAATCCAGGCTCTCCTCTATTTGGGAGGAGAGAACCTTCTTGGTGTTTTTTCTCCTGACAGAGTCCAGCGATGGGACAGTCTTAAGGGTTCAGATTAGGTGTCTTTATCAGAGGGGCACCAATCACTTGTTGAAACTCACAGGGGAAGATCCCTTGCCGAGGTGTTTACAGGTTGATAAAATAAGCCTCATTGAATTAGCAAATAAGTTTATCATTAGTCAACTGACTGCCAAGAGGCCATTCCGCTGATGCCTCATGCTCAGTTACTGCAGCCCGAGGGCACGTCCTCCATCAGCGCTTTGAAGAGCCCTTTGCCCATACCTGTGTCCTTCGTTCCTGAATCTTCTGTTTCCCGTACAGTACTTTGAATTCACCTTGTTGAAGCAATACACGCTATATAAATGCCACCCCTGCATGTCATGCGAGGTGATTTCCATTGGTTTAGAAAATGCTGGAATCTCCTGTAGACGTATTTCTGCTAGATTTTTGGGATGGCGCAAATTGCATTTATATTGTCACTCTAATTGTCCTAGAAAGCATTCTATAAATTGTAGAATGTTGAGATATATTCTTCATCAGATTACAAAACCACAGATGTCCGTTCAGTTCTGAATGTGAATGCACTGCAGACTGTACTCACTCCGTGGGTCCGATCAGGGATACAGGTGTGTACCGCAGACTGGGGGCTGGTAGACAGGAAGGGGGCGCCGCGCGACGCAAGAGCGATTAAGTAAGGAAACCAGAGGCAGCGCGTGCCAGGGAGAAACGAAAGAGGGAGCGAAAGGAAACCGAAGAAAGGGAAAGGCAGTAAATAGGTCTGGGGCAAGGGAGGAGAGAATGAAAATCGATCCTGTAGTCAATCCTGGGAGTTTAGAGACGGAAGGCCCACCCTTCCCTGCACGCATGGACAGGAGAAAAGAGGTTGGAACAGGGTGGGGGGGGGGGGGGGGGGGGGACGCTGAAGAGATGGGCTGAGAGCTAAGAAAAGGTAAGAAAAAGAGGTGAAATGAAAATATTTATAGGTGTGCAACAATTACCCAATTTGCTTTTGTGTAATTTAGCAAAATGTCTGAAAAATTCCACAAAATATGCATTAGTTTGCGAAATGCAAATCCGTCATTTAGTGCTACATTTTAGCACACCATGCATCCTAGTCTCAAATTTTGATGCAAAAACGTATTTTACGTTTAACAAATAGTGAGAGAAACAAGATTACTGCAAATTATGGCTGCTCGTGTTCTGGTTATTCGCATTTTTTCTGCACCCCTGTGCTTTAATTTTGCCACTAACGTCTGTATAATTATGTTACATTGCCCACATTTTGGAATTTTGCGTAGCCAGCATAAAATGGAATTCCCAAAATGATATACATTTTGCTGGCATAATTTTGATTTTGCTCAGGCCTAAGGTATTACAGTACAGTGAGAGGGGTACCAAAGAGAATGAAGGAGACCAAAGGAGTCAGGTAGATGTGGAAAGGAGGCAGTGTAAAACACGAAAGAGCTTATAGCTGGAAAAAAAGATGGAAACGGACAGAAGGGGAAACGAAAACATTAGAAGAGGAGGGGAATCTGCAAGGGAGTGTTTGGAGAGCAGGCTGGCACCTGGGAAGCTCTATGTTGTTAGACTTCTCATGGTGTCCCATGTCTACTTTGAGTCGCACATCCGGGCGTCTTCATCCTTGCACTGCAAATCATGTAATTCTTCCTGTTCCCTAGGTTCTTCAACACTGTTTGCAGTTTCCTACTACTAGCAAAGAGTGGAGTTTTTCTCAATGTAAAATGCAACACAATAGTTCTTTTAAAGTAGCTTCCCAGGACTTGATGGCAGAGTTAAATGACCTACCTGCCAGACGAAATACCAAGGCACAGTAAATTAATTTAGTTGGAATGTAACATGTAACAATTTGTGTAAAACAACATATTAAACTTCCCACAGTATGCACAAAGAGAAAGAGACTATTAGAAAGCTAGAGGGGTGGAGTCAAGTTCACAAGCGGAGACCCCTCCATTAGGGCAAAGGAGCATCACCCCCTGCTGCCAGTGCAGCAAAGGTGAAAAACTAAAAGGTAATGAAGTGAATTACCATTTTATTTTTTCCAGCCCGAGCAGTAATTGAGGGAAGGGCAATTGCTGCTGACTGGCAGCAGGGGAGGTGTGTGGTCACTCCAGGTTAAAGTGCGCATGCCACTTTGGCCGGCTCTCTTGCGACTGCTAGCTTGACATGCACACTGCCTGCTGGAGAGTTGAGGCAGCCCACTCCAGCCAATCCTGGCTCTGCACTCATGCTGCTTAACATTATAAGTAGCAAGAGAGCAGTGTCTAAATTGGTGAAGGGAAGATGACTGAGGCTTCAGGAGGACTCACGATAACTGCATTCAAGACAACAAGGAGGACAGGGAAGAGTAGGTAAGTACATGTTTATTTTATTTTTATATTTTTGGCCTTCACCCTCAACACCAAAACACTAAGGCGCGGCCCATTATAAAATCTGTTTACAAGCCCCGATTGAGAGCATTGGCATTTGAGCCTAAAGGCATTGTGATTTATTACAGTGCCTGTCACTGGGTTTGGTTCTTGGCTCAACGCTCCTCCACCTTTGAGGTCGACCCACAACCCGCCAGCAAGTGGTGTCAGCTCAAGTTGCCTGGCAGGAGTAGTCCTATGATAAGGGATGAGTAGGAGAAGGAACGAGCTGAGGAGGGTTATAAACTGAGGCAATGTGTCCCAGATTACAGTTCCAAGCTTAATGACAAAGCCATGGAGACAATGTTATAAGGGCATTGGTGTGGAGAGCGTTGTGGCGACAGTGAAAAGAGGCAGGAAATCTCCTTTACAGTAAGCAGAACTCTGAAATGACACATGTAGCTTCAGGCTGTAATACATTCAATGGAAACCATGACACAAGGAGCAGCACAGTTTTATTTCTCAATTAAATTGACTGTGACACATGGTAGGCCATGCTTCTGAGGGACATGTGGGCCAGGTTTTGTTAGTGTACTGCAACACCTGCAGATTGCTTCATTTGAATTCAAGTGTCACATGTTCTGGGTCTATATGTCACACACAAGCTGGCTACATCACAATTGGGGCATGCGTCATGTGATAAGCAAGATCCCTGGTAGGCACATGAGGCCTGATTGAGTGAGGAGGACAGCACTCAGAATTTTAGAGCGCTGGCTAAAGACATTCTGCATATTTTATGCTGCCCAGAGTGGAGGGAGCAAAGAAGATGATGCAGCTCCTGCTAGTTTTTTGGTCATGCCAAAGGAGGCCGGTCTTGTGACAATGCACAGCACCAGTTAAATGGGAACTTTCTTTTCTGGTGCAAGTCAGTCAGCACTGGAAGAAGAGTGTGTGGTGATGGGGGGGCTTGGCACTGCAACATGTTCATAAGAGAGACTAACCAATGACTAGGGGTCGGAGTGGAGGTGCTGATTATGTAGACTTTGCCATCATGAAGGTGGGTTGTAAGTGGATGTTTGATTGGGGCAGGTCTGGAGCCTTTGAAGAAAGAATAACCAAGGCACCCTGGCTAATTTAGGAACAGCAGTAGGAATATCTCCAAGGGCATTCAAGATGGAAATGGGACCATGTTGTTCAAGGTTATACTGTGTTCTTAAGTCGTGTTTGGCATGTGCCCAGTTGGGATGCTAAATTATGACATTCAGTTAATTAATCACTGGGAATATTGGGCATTCATGAGGGTCATATTGTTCTATATTCGTCTTTATGAAATACACCTTGTATTCCACTAACTGTGAGATGTATTAAGTTGGATACCGGCTTGGTTGGCGATTCTTATCCCAGTTCTTGTTTGATTGACTCATCTATCATATTGATTGCTATGGAGATGGTCGATGTCCCATCACAATAATCTCCTCTATTTCCACCATTCACCCCCACAAGGTACAAAGGTAATTCTGCAAAAAAATGGCAGATCTACCCGTCAATTCAGAGTCTATCTTCTGCATTGATAAATTAACCTTCATTAAATATGTCCACATAAAGGGTGGTTAACATTGATGAAAAAGAAAGCATGGTGTATCCACAACATAGTAGCTAGGCTACAAACGTGGGTAGTGACAATGCATACCTTCAACTAAAAAAGTCATGAGAGTAGAACTTAAAGGTCCATCACATATCCTCCCTAAGCAGATTTTAAATAACAAGGTGTGTGTTTGACCTGAAGTTAAGCAGCAGTCAAGCCTAAACCTGGGTACATCTATTCTTTAATAGAATGAGACCCTCACTCCCTGAGTTGACATGCTTCTCCATAGGGTCTCCTCCTCACTCAACTAATGGTTAATGTTGGGGGTGGGGTGTGTGTGCTCCTTATCAGGGAACTCTTTCAGATTTTGTAAAACAATGTGCTCGTCTGTTTAATGGATGTCATAGCTAACACTTTCCATTTAACTAAGAGGGGCAGCAGGACTCCTATAGAAACCGATAAAGTGGTAGTGGTAGACAAACTCATTTTACAGGTGTCTCCCTTTCGCAAGATTAAGAACAGTTTAGGACAATGAGGATGGGGATATCATCAATGTGTTTCAGGCTATATCGAGCCCATCCATGGCCATGGGTCACAAGATTTTCTCAGGACAGGTGTTCTAAATATGAACGCTTCCTCAATGAGACCACCCAATATAAACAAGTACGATATTTGGAAACTGCAAAAACCTCAACATGATTTTTTTTCTCTAAAAAATAGAAAGTTCTTATTGTCACTCATGTTAGAGTGGCCAATGCATGAACTATTGATTGGATTTCACTGACCTAATAGGCCCAGGCTTTGGACAGGAAAGCTGTTCCTTATGTGACATTTACCACTTATGAGTCAGATCTATGACACAGGATCCAAAGATTATACAGACTAAGGCTTCAAACAGCAAAGCTATCCATTAGGGCACACACGTTTGATAGATTCAGATTTGTGATAACAGGGGCGTCACTCAGTTTTCAAACCTCTTTGTGACCGAGGCATCTGACAGCAACATCAGGCCTATAACAGGGGAGAACGCCTTCACTTTACATAGTTCAACGCCTTACAGACTTGAGCATCAAACATTACAGCTAGGCCTCTGTTAACTCATATGCTACAATTGCATGTCTATGGCAGCAGAAAACTAAATAAAACCAGTGCTTAATTTGTGCTTGTTGTTTCCGGTGCTGAGCACCGGCACTTATTTTTGAGGGCCGGGGCTTATTCTTCTGCCTCAAGCATTTGCTGAGAGCAATAGACACATATGGGAAAGACGGAGCAAGAGAAAAACGTAAAAGCGTCACAAAGGTAGAAAGTAGAAAGCTGCAAGAGTGAGCTGAAAGGGCAGGGAGTGGGTGCAAATGGATTGAAGGGACCCGAGATGTCTTCAGGATTAAGCGGCCTCAGTATTCCGTGTTCCTACATTTAATTGCAGCAACCGCGTGTTTAAGAAGAGGGCTTTGAGCACCGGCACCTTTGTATTTACAAATTAAGCACTGAATAAAACTGCATATATTTTGCGTAATGCACAGACCTCTAACAACCTGAGGTTAGAGATACACTAAGGGCTCTGGCCTCTGACAGAAGAGTTCCCTTCAGTTAGAGCATCCATGCATAGGCCTCTGACACACACAAAAAACTATTCAGTAGTTTACACAGCTTGTACCGACTAAGCTTTGGACAACAAACTTATTCCAAAATGTATAGTGTCCTTACGGGCTAGAACATATATATATTAATCAATATCTTACAGCCTAAGGTATCAAATAGAAGAACACTCTATCAGACTGAAAATATATTGCAGGCTCAGGATCTGGACGTCAAAACTGTCCTTCATTGTAGGCAAACCCCACACAATCAGGTGTCTGACACGAAATCTGTACTTACGGTTACAGAAAACACAGCTGCGTCCCTCTGACAATAGAACTTTCCCTCGTGCTGGGAGTTCTGACGACCATTTATAGCTTTAAAAGCGACTATCTCAAGGCTGGGTTGTGCAGAGCTATGCCGGGAGACCACCTGCTAATGGCACCAAAATTGTGACACAATACACTTTACCTGTTTCCAAAAGATAAGAGTTGAATATAAAAAATATATTCGCTATACTAAATATTGCTTTAATATTTTGTAAGAAGTTGGTTTATCGGACACAGAGTAAGTTTAGTGTAAATTATTTTTTACTCTACATCCTCTACAAACATGTAATCTATTTAAGTGTTTGTAGCTGAGAGGGTCAGCAAAATCAGATCACTGGAAAATGGATATCCACTCGAATAGGTGCCTACCCAGACACGCATTGGTAATGTACATTGCTGTAGCCCACGAGTGGAGCAAATGCTTTCTCAAGCGCCAGTGAAAAACAAAGTAAAGGTACCTCATCGACCTCAGCACCGCAGACGTCCCTCTTATACACAGCACTCAGTCCAAGCCTCAGGCAGCAGCTTACAAGTGAAGGGCTGCGCCACTGCAAGCATCACTCACACGTACATCAAAGGTGCTGCTTGGGCATGCGCAGTGTAAATGCCCCTCTTGCTTGCAGCATGCGCCACATTAGCGTCAGTTATGCAGGCTTCCATTGCACACACAACAATATACCACATGTTCATCAGTAGTGCAAGTTTCCTTGTACTGACTCACACAGCACGTACAACAGAGGCACCAGCGGCGCTAGTTTCCAGTACACAGAAGGACAACCCGGTCAGTGGCACTGCAAGACTCACCTACACACCAGCACAGTTCCAAATGGGATTCAAATGCTCTGCTCATACAAACAGAACAGGAACAGCAAAAAGCAGTTCAGTGGTGGCCTGCTGCTCACTGGGGGTGTGTTGGACATCACACGCACCATCCACAATGTGGCTTAGCTGGCTAGGCAGGAACAGCAGTACGCATGAGCCCTGAGCATTCAAGGGGTGCCCATGATAGCAGCACATGTTGCTGGGAGCCATAGAACTCGGGCGCAGTGGGAGAAAGTGACAGAGGAAGACGCAGGAAAAACCCACTTACAGGTAGTCTCCCAACAATGAGTTAGCATCTGTCTGTTCACCTCATTTGAGACCTCCAGCTAACACTAGAGGGGGATAAAAACTGTCACCAGTCATGTATCTTTCTTTGTTTTCCTACAGTTAAAAGAACAGCTTTTAAGAGCCTACCCAGCCAATTCAATTTACTTGACTGGTTGAGAGCATCTGGGTGCCACAGGACTGTTCACTATAATTAACCATAATTATAGGACAAAACACATTAATTAAAGGAGTTATTTTCATCTTAATGTGAGACTCCCTATCTTCAATAGTGTTAGAACGTGGTTAATAATAGTCCAATTCTGTAAACACATCCTATTTTAGGGCAAATAATTATGATATGATTACTGCTGTTTGTACAAATATTAAAAACCTAGATTTCTTGACACTGCTTGAAAGCGTTCCTTACTTTTTGTCTATGTGAGTGGCTGCTGCTACAATATTTTAGGGCAAGGCAACATTACAAGATGGGTATCTAATTTTGATGGGTAAACCAGTCAATCAGGTGTAGGCAATATGAGTGCACATTAAAAAGGAGCTGCACATTTTCACACAGATTCTAGGGCGTCTTACTGTGGGAAACTTCTCAACATATGTTTTTGCATTGGTGAGTGACCCGTGTGATGTCATCATGCCTTTGCCTTCCATCCACCTCATATGTTGTTTCTTTTCTGTTTACTACCCTTCCCTTCAACTGGTTGTTCTGTTTTGGGAACAGTGGCATTTTTTTCTGTTGCTTTCAGGAAAGTGCCACCACCCAAGATGTATTCTAGGACTATCCAAGCTGTTTTTATTTTTTTTTATGAGTGTTTTCCTCATACCTCCATCCTTTTTGTTTTTTTAGGTTGCTGCTAGACAGCGCTTGTGCTGTCTCTTCAATACGTGTTGTATATACTTTGTGGGCTTCAGCCTGCCTATACGCTTCCCATTTTCTGGCTCCATCATCGCTCTCTCCTATTCTTTCTCCCCATTTGTCCATGGTGTGCATTTGTCATGCCTCTTCTTGTGTTCAGCCCTCCACGAGACCAAGGATCAAGTACTATATCAATCCACTGACCACTATTTAAGAATCTGTTTTAGGAACTACTTTTTTCTTTGTTGGATAGCAATTCACACGATAGGTCCTGTTTTCACTCCCTTCAAGCTCTGCTATGTTTCAAGAGTGCTGTAAATTTTGTTCTTATCGCATCACATTTGCTGAGCATTCAAAGACTGATATCAAATGTCAGAACCTGTTTTCTGAGGGTGCCTGTTCCGTCCCCCAAACCCCTCCTGCTGAAATAAGAATTTAGTAGATTACTTCTTTATAAATGAAAGCAACGCTACCCGTGACTTCTTCACTTGCGATTGGCTGTGTTCCCAGAAATCAGAAAGGCTTTCATTCAAGCACTGGATTGTGGGAAATGTAGTCTATTTTATCTTTTTTGCTGGAAATACTAAATGATTTTAAGATCTGGGAAGACTCCATCTCCCATCCCCATATACTCGATGTCACACTGTGCAGCTTAACTGGTGTAAAGAAAGGACTCCCTTAGCAAAATGAAGTAGATCTGCCATCACCAGGTGGATAGTAAGCAATTATTTAGCCTGCATATATGTGACACTTTGTACATTTGGGTGATATTTACATGCCTCTGTAGTGACAGCTAAACATAGAAACTGGTGCACTAACTGAGATCCCCATTCCTCTTTTTTGCATCTACGGCTCTGTAGTTCTATGTTTAAAATGCAAAATGCAATACTGGAAGAATCAGAATGTAGTTGGTAAAAGACAATACCATTGGCAATGCCAATACATCTCAGATTGCCAAGACCAATTGACTTTGTCAATGCTTCTCTTTGTTGGGGCATCACTACCACTATGCCTCCCATCAGTTTTTGTTTTTGAATTACCTGTCCGCTCTGCACTCCAGGATTCCATGCTGAATTGTCCAGCAATACACAGTACGCTCCACAAAGGCCATCTACCATTTACACTCATAGCTAATATGATATAATACACTCTTTGAAGGTAGGGGCAAAATCCAAAGTAGCCAATATCCATTCCCTAGGACTCATTTTTTGTCATTCCATTATTATGCCCTAATAATGCTAGATGTTTCTAAAGAACATGCAGTGTTTGAGTGATGAGGTCTCCTCCACCATGCCGCTACGTCTAGGTCTCTACTTCACGATGGGTAGGGCATAGAGGCATCACTCTTCTGGAGATGGTTCTCCTGCATCTAGGCCCTGGCAACTCAATACATCTGTGGTCAACTTCCTTTCAGTCTGTACGTCCAGGTGCAAAGAGAAGGTGGCCAGCCCACATGTTGGAAGCTGTTTATAGAAAATCATTGATTAGGTAGGGTTCAGATTAGGCCTGGGTGGAACTCGTGGAGTTTCTCTCTGCGGAATTCCTTGAAGTTACAGAAAAACTCTATGAAATTCCACAGAGATCCATGAGTTGGGAAGAATCAAGCATATTGCACTGCTCATGCTGATTTTTAGCACCGGGAGCTTCTTCCACGCTGTAAAATCAGCACTTACAGCACCATGCGGTGCGCCAGAGGGTGCTGCTTCTTCCTGCTGCTTGAGCAGATTTTCTACTCGAGCCGCACCTTTTTCAACATGAGCAGTTGTGACCTGCCACAACCGCCTGCATTGAGAAATCTCGCCTGGACGTGTTTTAGTGCATGAAAATCGCACTAGGGGATGCAAATTCTTGCTCATGCTCACCAACTTAACTTTCATGAGCTGCATGCAACAAAAAACTACTCCGCCACATGGCGGTTGGTTGAGTTTTGTCAGAACTCCGTGCTCCATGCGAAGCGTGGAGTAGGCAAAACTCTGCAAACTCCATCAGTAGCGCTGAATTTGTAGCCCACACCTAGTTCTGACATAGTGCAAAAATGCATTCATGTGACAGAATGCATCCTAGCAGCCAATATTTTTACTGACTTCATGGACATGTGGGTTTGACTTTTATAATTGTCACAAACATATGTTGTAGTTACTTTTCTTTGAGGTATTTCATGCCTAACAGAAGAGCTAAGTCAGTGGCAATTCCAGAAGAAGCTCAAGACTTTAATTTTCTTACTTTTCTTAGACTAATTTTCAGTGGTCCCTCCCACACTATCCTGGTTTGTATACTACTTCTTTCCTCATTGCTCCCTCTTTTCCACATCATGCCCTAAATGTTCAACTCAACCCATCTTCCTCTTTCCACTCCCCCTGTGTGCCAAAGCCTACCAGACAGCACACCTGTCTCATTGCAAAATGACTTTTTGAGTACATTCTGAAAGCTTCCCTTGGATTGAAGGGCATTCTTCCCTTTGCTTACTTGTGTCTTTGTGGTTTGTAACTCACATCTGTTTGCTTTATTTTTTATGCCTTTTTTGTTTTCTGTTTTAGGCTGTCCAGCATGTCTTTCTCCTTCTATGGAGTATAGCTTGTTTATCATCGCTCCTTGTATTCTTCCATGAGTGCTCGCTTTCTGTGAACAGGCCTTTACAATTATTTTTTGTTCTTGTCCTATTTGCTGTACATTCAAAGATGAGGTGCAGAGTCTATCGTCCAAGGAATCTTTGTGTTTACTTTTCTTTCCCTGACTTAAAAGTGAGAGGATTTAAATGAAAATCTTGGTGGATACTGGGAGTGGGAAACAAAAGGTTTTTTTTAGCACACAACATGGAGATTCGTTAGTGTTACGACTCTGTCGTCCCAATCCTAGTGGGTGCTGTAAAGGGACTGTCTGTAGCCTGGGAATCACCTTGAACACTTATCTAGAGTCCCTTGTTGACTCCCGTTTGTTTCTCTTTTTGGTATGGTATGCTTTTGTAGAATTACATTTGCTTCCTGGAACTGCAAATCCCATGATGCACAGCCTGGTAGTCAAGAAAGCATGCATTCTGTTATGCATTATTTTCTATGGTAGAAGTCCAGTTGCTCCTTTTCACTGGATCGTCTCCTCCAGGACTTGCGAGTGTCTGGAACTACACACACCTGAGACCTCTCCTGTGCAGCCCAGTCATGTGATTCCACCTGGGTTTTTTTGCAGCGTGTAACTGATTATAAGCAGCCATTTCCTCAAGATCATTGTCGTGCATTGGAGTTCGATTCCTTTGTGTTACAGACCCCTTATCGGATGGTGTTCCAGTCTTGTTTCTGTTCTGTTCCAGCTTGATCCTGTTTCCTGTCTCTCTGCCCTGCTCCTGATTGTTCCAGCCAGAGTCTGATCCCTATCTCTTAGCCTTGTACCAGTTTGTTTCTTCCAGAGTCAAATCCCTGTTTCTCTGTCCTGTTCCTGCCTTGTTTCAGACTGAACCTGCTCTCTGTTCCCCAGTCTTGTTTACTGCTTATTCCTACTCCCTGAATTCCAGCCCTGTCCTTGTTTGTTCCAGCCAGAGCCCTGCTCTCTGTTTCCCATTCCTGTCTCTGTTTGTTCCAGCCAAACGTTTGCACCCTATTTTCCAGTCCTATTCCTGCCTTTGTTTCAGCCTAAGTATGTTCCCAGTTCTTGCCTCTGCCTCTTAGTTTGTTTCCTTCTGTTTCCGTTTCTTCTTGGGTATTTGTGTCTGGTATGTGTTCTATCAGTCTTCACCAGTATATAAATGTCCTCCTTTGTACTGGGGTTGGCTCCTGGTTTCCAGGAGGCACTTCCAGCCCCCATCCTTGTCTAGTGTTATATGTTGTCTTTCGTGCCCAACAGTGACAGTGTGCTATTGTGTTTTTTCCAGGAATTGCCACTGTGTTTCCAGCTGGACCCACAAGAGCTTGTCTTGTGTATGTAAGTACTATCCTGGTTTGTGCTCTAGGGTCCAGAGACAGAATCACTTCTCCTGCCTCCTTTCTATGGGCTTGTGGGGTGACTATCTGTAAGAGCAAACTGCACAGAGGCATTAACATTCCCTGTCACTGTGGGAGGTTCTGCGCCCTACCCAGTGTACAACCCCAGTGTGTTTGTCCATTAGTAATCTGTTTCCTGTTTGTTCACACAAGGGTTGCTCTGCTTTTACATTCCTGTTTCCTGTGCCTTTCCATAGCTGTCCTTTCCTGTGTTTGCCTTCAGCTGCTCTTCTGCCTCAGTACACTACCTCTTTGGGATATTCTGTGACCTCAAGGGGTGTCCCAACCAGAGTCCTGATCAGACCCGTCAGAAACCGTGACAGAATGCACAAACCAAAAATTTCAAGCTCCCCAGGCAGTAAAGGCACACACAGACCTAAAATGTGTTCCTATCATGTTAAGACATCCCTTTCTAAACCTATACATTCTCTGAAGACCTATAAAAAAGACCTTAGTTTAAAGGATAGATTTGTTAAAGAAAACCATTACTTACAAGTCCAGTACTACACTGAGTGGCTTGCTAATCTTTCAATGATAGACTATTATGTTATTTGTGACTATTACCCCCAGTCCCTGTCTGTAGAAGAATTACAAGGACGTAATGAGTTTTGCAGTATCTATTAGCTGAAGCCAGGAAGAATGTTCGTAACCGTGGAAGTGCTTTCGCTACCTCTGCACAAGACACTCACACTCAAGAAAAGACGGTTAATTCCTTGCCTCATGCTAGTGCATCCCAAGTTCACTTCCAGGACTCTGCCATAACAAAGAACCCTGACACTGTCCAAGAAGCCACACTAGGAATTCCCTTGTTTCCTGTTGAGTGCTTTAGACCATCTAGGTCAGTTCCTCAGACTTCAAAGTGCTGTGCTGACTCTTATAAAGACCTACCAGTCCCTTAAAGCTTTCAAGTCAGCAGGATAGACTCTGTATCAAAGGGATCTGTAAAGACTGTGGGATTCCTTAGTTCCACTGAAAAGGCTTGTGCTCTTCCCAAACTGGATAATATACCAGTCTCAATCCCTAAGAGCTCTGCTAAACCCTTTTCTATTCTGAGTGGGTTTGATAACGATATGGACATACACACACTAAAAGAGCAGATCTGGCAGATTAAAAGGCAGATATCGGATTTCTATGATGAATATGTTGTAACATACTCTAGAAATCTTGCACGTGGGCTCTTTTCATTGATGCATATTGCACTGTTGCCAGAACCAGACATTCTGTTTATCTGTAAGGTAGAAGAAGTAACAGAGCAGCTGATGGAAACTACTGCAAGGCAATTTAAAAACCTGAAAAAAGAAAATGATCACCAGCTTTGGCTTAAAGAACAGTATGCTACTTCATGTGCCTCTCTAAAGACTACTATAGAGCAGATTTTCCCTACTATTAATGAATGTCAAAAGACTGCTCCAGTTATAAATATATCAGCTTCTTTTTCAGACTTTCTCTCAGCTTCTAGTTCTCCAGAAAATATCCCTGTACAGTTGACTGAATCTCTGACATCTCTGAGAGATTTGACACATCTTGATTCAAAGGATGAATCAGAGTCTTCAGAAAAAAGTGTCTCAGCCCCTCTATCAGAACAAATAAAGCCTAAGGAAGAAGAGAGTTATGATGCAGACTCCAATAGCTGCACCATAGGAAACCAAGATATGACTTTACTGGAGATTAAGGGCAAGTTGCGCAACAGTGTTGAAGAATCTGAATCTAGTGATGACAGTGGTTCCTGCCGTGCGGTGAACAAACCTGCAGATAGTGCTGTTCAAATGACGCACACACCAGGATTTTCAGATTGTGGGGATACTCCTACCCTTTCAAACGATATCTTAGAGTTTTCAGATAATGAAGAAACAGTTCCTGTTTCAAGTGAATTAATGGATTTTTCTGACCGTCAAAAAATACCTGCAGTTACTAAGAATGTAATGGTCTTCTCAGAAAGTTTAAAAATCTTTTCTGTGTCAAAGCAAACCGTGGTGATTTCAGACAAGAAAGAAAGCCAGCAATCTGAAACTGAACAGCATGTCATAAGAAATGACAGCCTTCTCCTAGAACTGGGCACAGTTGCAGCCTCAACCACTGATTCTGACTTGCTGTTCCCTGCCACTGTGTTTCCTGTTTCCAGCTCAATGGTTAGTGAAGAACAGATCTTTGATCTACCGGTTTCTGATCTTAATGTAAAACCAGCCAAAACCAATGCCACCCGCTCTGTCTCTGAAATTAAAGACTCCTGAAAACCAGCACTCTGAAACAGAAGTATTGAAGGAAGTAATGTCTCCCACCAAAACTAAAGACATGAACTTGAATCTTGTATTCTAAGATCTGATGATAAGTACTGTACTTAGTGTCTTATTGCAAGAAACCATCATCAAATCAAAGGCTAGAGCTGGAACTTTAGATAACAATGTAAAGGCCATTTCTGAAGAGACTCCAGTTCTATTTCTTTCCAAAGAACAACCTTTCAGTGTTAACAGAGTTGAAGATCAACTACCTGTAGTAGAAATGCTTTGCAAATAAACCATTACTGATACCACGAGTACACCACAGAGCACTTGCAATGCAGAAATCTCAGTCTTGTCTGAAGAGCACCCTAAAGAGTTAGCTTGTGGGACTTCTACATTTTCAGTTGTTAATCCAGTTTCTAAAGGCTTAAAAACTCTTGTTGATCCTGTAATTGATACTCCGAAGTCATCCAAAACTAAAGAAAATTCTGACTTTTTCATGTTTCCCTTGAACACCAGTTACCCATGTCTCCCAAGTCTCTATGCTTTGCAAGCCTCTGACCACAATCAATGCAAATACTGTTGCAGAAACAGACATATCCTGCTTGTCGGAAGGTGTTACAGACCTGGCATTTACTAATATGCCAATTATCTCCACCAAAGAAGAAAGTACTGAACAGGAAACTAATGTCCTAAAGAGTACTGTCCATAATGCCATTCCAGATCTCCTGGCTCCTGAATCCACTTCACCAGAAACCAACTCCATGCACTCCTCCCGTATCAATCGAACTATAAAGAGGAAAGACATCGGAGCCCATATGGGTATTAATACATGCTTTGCTAATTGAATGAGTCACCTGTGGCAGGACTGTAAATTTATCAACCAAGGTTGGTGTTGGATTTTCTTGCTGTGGCTTTTACTCTTCAACTTTCTTCAGCCAAAGTATTGCCTTCTCTTCTTGAGCAGACTGGTGGGGAGGGGTGTATACTGTTACGACTCTGTCATCCCATTCCTAGGGGGTGCTGTAAAGGGACTGTCGGTAGCCTGGGAATCACCATGAACACTTATCTAGATTCCCTTGCTGACTCCCGTTTGTTTCTCTTTTCGTTATGGTATGCTTTTGTAGAATTACATTTGCTTCCTGGGACTGCAAATCCCATAATGCACAGCCTGGTAGTCAGGAAAGCCTGGATTCTGTTATACATTGTTTTCTATGGTAGAAGTCCAGTTGCTCCTTTTCACCGGATCCTCTTCTCCAGGACTTGCGAGTGTCTGAAACTACACACACCTGAGACCTCTCCTGTGCAGCCCAGTCATGTGATTCCAGCTGGGGTTTTTGCAGCTTGGAACTGCTTATAAACAGCCATTTCCTCAAGATCCTTTTTGTGCATTGGACTTCGATTCCTTTGTGTTACAGTCCCCTTATCGGATGATTTTCCAGTCTTGTTCCTGTTCTGTTCCAGCTTGAACCTGTTTCCTGTTTCTCTGCCCTGCTCCTGATTGTTCTAGCCAGAGGCTGCTCCCTATCTCTTAGCCTTGTTCCTGTTTGTTTCTTCCAGAGCCTGCTTCCTGTTTCTCTGCCCTGTTCCTGCCTTGTTTCAGCCTGAACCTGCTCTCTGTTCCCCAGTCCTGTTTACTGCCTGTTCCTACTCCCTGTATTCCAGCCCTGTCCCTCCTTGTTCCAGACAGAGCCTGCTCTCTGTTTGTTCCACACAGAAGTTTGCACGCTGATTTCCAGTCCTACTCCTGCCTTTGCTTCAGCCTGAGTCTGTTCCCAGTTCTTGCCTTTGCTCTTAGTTTCTTCCCTTCTGTTTCCGTTTCTTCTTGGGTATTTGTGTCTGGAAAGTGTTCTCTCAGTCTTCACCAGTGTGTAAGTGTCCTCCTTTGTACTGGGGTTGGCTCCTGGTTTCCAGGAGGCAATTCCAGCCCCCATCCTTGTCTAGTGTTATACATTGTCTTTCGTGCCTAACAGTGACAGTGTGCTATTGCTGTTGTTCCAGGTATCACCACTGTGTTTCCAGCTGGACCCACAAGAGCTTGTCTGGTTTATGTAAGTACTATCCTGGTTTGTGCTCTAGGGTCCAGAGACAGAATCACTTCTGCCTCCTCCTTTCTATGGGGCTTGTCGGGTGACTATCTGTAAGAGCAAACTGCACAGAGGCATTGACATTCCCTGTCACTGTGGGAGGTTCTGCGCCCTACTCTGTGTACAACCCCAGCGTGTTTGTCCATTAGTAATCCGTTTCCTGTTTGTTCACACAAGGGTTGCTCTGCTTTTACTTTCCTGTGCCTGTCCATAGCTGTCCTTTCCCGTGTATGCCTTTAGCTGCTTTTCTGCCCCAGTACACTACCTCTTTCAGATATTCTGTGACCTCAAGGGGTGTCCCAACCAGAGTCCTGATCAGACCCGCCCCAAAACGTGACAGTTTGCTGCATCCTCAGACATTGCAATAGAGACTCAGCCGCTTTCAACCATTTGTCACAGTGGCTCTCTGCTTATTTCTCACTTTCATATAACTGCAAACCCCGCCCTGAGTAAAAAGATGCCACTCTATTTCTCTTCTTTTAGAGTCTTTTTTAATCAACAAGATGTACACGTCCAGCCCTGGCAGGTCCAGTAGGCAACTGTCACTGCCTTACAATCTAATTCCTCATTCCAATTCCACCCCATGTTGCTAAGCAGTCACTAAGACTCCCTGCTTTCTACCATACTCAGTACAACACGGAGGGCTTTGGATGGCTCTACACAAGCTTAGGTTAAACAAGGTCGAGTTTAATGTTTCTTCTTTTAGGTACAAGGGACCTGATTCTCCAGCTCCAACGTAGGCACCTCTGGCCATTTGGCCACACCTCCTTTTTACTTCTGTGTTTGTCTCTCAACTAGGAATACCAGAACAGTATTTACTTGCTATCAGTTTTTAGCACCACTGGTTAAGAGGTTACCCAATATTTAGTCTGGCCTTTAGTCTGGCCTCTTGAGGGCAATTTTTAGTTCTACCTTTGTATTTAGTTCACTAAAGGTGATCATGGTGGAATCCTTTGATTCCAGTTTAAATCCTTCAGGCACTTGCTCTGTGGCAGATGGTGAACCTGTTTGAGACAACTATATATAGTGGGTCTTTCTTAGTTCCAGGGACGCCCGCTGTCTAAGCAATTCATTTTAGTGCCTGCATAAGTGCAGGTATTTACACGTCAGAGAATGTTATCCTTCTTTCGCTATCTCTCTTCCTCTAACCTTTTCTGTTATCTTTTCTCTGTGACTATCTTGAGAGTTCTAATTTTCCAGATTCATGTGTGAACACCTTATCAGGTTTATGGTTTATCTGTGCATTCTGGGACTTAAAAGTTACAGAAAAACTAAGTTGGATTTATAATGAGAGGATCAGGACTACACATCCCGGAATGAAAAGCAATTACATGGACCTGAAGTTAAAATTACACATGGCACTGGGAAACTTGAGCTTCTCTATCTGTCACTCTGTTGTGCATGCGCTCCCCTTGCCTTTTCTGCCCCATCATGTTCTTTTTCTCTGCCTTTAGCTTTCTGTCCCCTTGCTCGCTTCATCTTCCTCTTTTTTATATACTTTACCCTTCTCTATTTTCTCTTGGCTGCAGCCAGTCAGTGATGCTAAGCAGAAGCCCAGCCACACACTTGGTCAGCTGTAGAAGTAACTATTTTTCTGGGATGTGTGAGAGAGGATTAATAGACCACTAATCTCATGCTGTCTATACCTGGTACCCACGTGTGCAAGAGGTGTCAGCAGCACTGTGGTTATGGCTTCACAGTTAGACATGTACAGTAAGGAACCTTATTTGGTGCTCCGTCACTGGAGCAATGGAAGAGAGCCAGCCTTGGCATTTTATCCCATTTAACTTATACCGAGCTCCTGTCTCCAGGCAATACCAAGGAAAGTGTTAGCTACTAGATGGAATGAGCTGCTCAGCTTGAATTAAAAAAGGCCATCTTTGGAATGAAGTCACAGTACATCTCAAAACCCAAGCTGACATCAAACAAAAGCAACATTCTGATCGAAACCCAAGCTGACATCAAACAAAGCAAAATTCTGATCTAAAACGCCTATTTTTGGTGCTTGGAGAAGCACGACTGGGTAAAGAATTGTTTTTTCCTGTGCTTTGGATGGCCTAATTAAGAAAATATAATGAAAGTAGAGGACCTTAATACCGACCTTTGATGGGAGTGCGGTGCCATGATTGTGGAACTTCACGACATACTGGGCCCATTTGTAAATGGTGAAAGGAAGTGCAGGTACAAGTGAGGGAAGACAATTTAAACAGTGAGGAAATATGTCTATATCAAAGTGCAAACCAATGTGCAATTTTGACAAATTTCTCAGGAAACGCTTGCTGTAGAACTGAGAGTGAAATATGTACTTGTGTTTCATTAAATTTTGCATACTAGAATCATTCTTACTAATGTACCTTTGATTAAGTTTTAGATCCACGAACATGCAATCACTCCTTTGACTGTAATTTCAGGACCTATGACTTTACTTTTGCAAACGTTAATGTAATTCGTGCACTGAATATATCCAAGGGTGAATAGATTTTAAATGAAGACGTATTTATTCAGGACAGCTACTACATTACAACTACCTGCACTCCTGGGAGTACAAATCAAAAAATACATATTCATACTGGACAACTCCGTTCTGTGCGCAACACAACTTGACTTGCACATACATCATCATTCACTTAGTACAACGTTTTCAGTGGGAGTTAAGGTTACAATTGACGCAGACAGCTGCACTTAAAGTACTAAAATGCTTCACTTAAGCTGCTTTAAAAAAAAAGCAAGACTAAGGAAGAAAGTCCTTGAATAATCGCCTATACATCACAATACCTGGCATGACACCTTGCATTATTCTGGCCGAACTACAACATTTATGAAGCAGTGTTAAGTGTTTTCCCACTAAAGAACGCGTTTACCTGAAGTATTTCAGTACATTTGTAATTTTTCTTTTTTTGTGTGTGTGTGCATCGTGCACCTTCTCTACCTTAACTTCAATTGTAAACTTTGTTTTCCTCTTATGTTTTATGTGGTGTGTGCTAGAGAAGATTGTAGTGTTTTGTATCATTGCAAGTACAATGTGCTCCTGTTAGTAAATTCGGAGAATCTAATTTTATCGACTTCAGAAGGATGAAAGTCTGAAATACCCCTGCTGAGATTAGAAATGTAGTCCTCTCTATATGTGTATTTCACAAGGAAATGCACATTATTTGTACTAATGCATTCATACAAACACAAAAATATACAATAGGTTCAATTATTAAATCTTTATTTAGGCCAATGCCGTTGGTGCAACATTTCTGGTATTTAGCTAATATTTAATATACTTTCATACTGAAGTTAGACCAAGCAATTCATCTACCCAATAAGAATATTTTGGTGTACCTGAGGGATCCTCGCTTTCTCCTCCATTGTTTAGTAGCTAAATGCTCTCTCTCTGGGGTAGCTGCTGGATGAGATCAAGCACCCTTCCAAACACACGCTGATAGAACCTAAATGTATATATGAATGAAGAATGCACCTGGGTGATAGGAAAATATGACAAGATGCCAGCATTATGTAAACAACTTGATGAGAGAATAGTTCCTCTGCCTAAATGGATCTAAATCAGAATTAAAATTACAAAAACATCTCCTATTGCGTAAGAAGAGAAAAATAAACATCATGAATTAACATCATTATTAGGACAGGGAAACACATTGGGCCTCATTACGAGTGTGGCCGTCTTAGGACCGCCACGCTCTCGGTGGCAGTCAGGCCGCTGCCAAAAGTAGCTGTCCGACTACATTATGACCGCCAGCACCGCCAGGAGTAGTTGTCCCGACAGGCAGGTGGTCCAAGCTGTCTTAATTCACCCGGGCAGTGCTGCAAGCAGCGCTGCCCTGGGATTACAACCTTGTTCTCTGTTAGCGATTTCATGGTGGTTTCACTGCCATGAAAAGACTGGTGGAGAATGGGTGCATGGGGCTCCAGTTAGATGGGCAGTGCAGGGCCCCCCGGTCAGCACCCTCGCAAAGTTCACTTTCTGCTTTGCAGACAGCGAATATTGGGAGGGTGCTGGTGCACCCTGCGCACTACAACATTGCCGCTGGCTCTATAATGAGCTAGAGACAAAGCTGTAGGCCGTTTCCCACTGGGCCAGCGGGTGTAAACTGAGGTTTCCACCTATTGACCCAGCTGGAAACTCGTAATGGGCCTGGCGGGGAGGCAGCCACAGTGACAGCAACCTCCCCGTCAGGATTTCAATTGACTACGAGTGAGTCTTCCTGGTGTGAGACCTTCCCTGGCAGCAGTTTCCCTCTGTGGTAATTCCTACATTGTAAGCCGCCCACTATCATAACATAGCACATGTGAGTCATCTCTTACAAAATGACTATTCTTGAATTCTTTGTATAATGTTGATCTTTCCTAATAAATTTGAAGCATCCCTGTACTAATCATGTCCTCCAAAGACATATTTGTCCCCTGACTTTATGGTGAGTGCTTCTGCCAAAATAATACTCCCCCTTGATGTATTGTGTTCATTATTGGGACAATAGCAGCTATTGTCAACATATTGTGGGCATCGTTGGCCATTGTGGGCATAATGATCGATACCACTGGCATGGCAGAGACTATCTATAAGATAATGTGGGCACATTGGCCTATCTCTGTCACCTCTGACACAGTGTTACCAAACCATATTCTAACAATGTCCATTATTAGCATATTGTGCACATGCATGCTTGTGCACAGGCCTCCACTGCACTATCACAGTGGAGGCCATACTTGATATATAGTGTGGACATCATTGGCACCATACTGTCTACCTTTGAAGCAATGGTGACTATAGTGGGCATTTTGTGGGCCTCCTTAACATTATGATGGTCATTCCTGACTTGTTCTGTTAACACACGGTCTGGTGAAACAGAGTCTGTCCCAGTGGCTGAGATATACATGTGAGTACTTGAAATTAAACGTGAGTTAGTTAAATATGAAAACTACGATTTTGCAGTAAAAATAAGCTTTTCAGATACTTTTCTATCTGGGGCAATAAAGCGTGTTCACCAAAATTAAAAGCACATTTATGACAGCCAGCCAAGTAGTTGAGTTTTAGAAAATGACATGTACAGTGTATTTTCATTTGTTAACAAATTTGATTTTTTAAAAAGAATTTCTATAAGTACTTGGATACTTTCTAGGTAGTAACCTAGTACTCTGTAAAGTCTATTTTTAAAAATAAATGTTTTATTAATTAAAAATACAGTGTAATACACTATATTTACAAAATATAGGCCCTCATTACAACATTGGCGGTAAATGCCGCTTACCGCCGCGCAGAAAACCGCCAACACACCGCTGCGGAATTCCGCCACAGCTATTATGACCCATAGCTCGGAATCCGCCAAAATTTAGACAACCACACAAGTCCGCCACACCAAAGGTCAGTGATAAACTGGCGATAACAAAACCTCCACCGTCACGCCAACAGGAATACGCCAACACTATCACGACCCACGAATCCACACGGCGGTCTTTCAACCGCGGTATTCCATTGGCGGTACACACCACCGCACTCAAAATACACACACATTTACAAAACACTACCACATTGGACAATTCCAAATACACACACCTGATACACATACACACACCACTCCCACACATCCAATGCAATATAAAACACCCACCCACATCACCCACAAACCCTACGACCACAATTGCGACTGAAGGCCAGAGAGAGACACCACCATCTACAAACTAGCATCCACAGGCACTCAACACCATCACTCACACAACATCCATGCACAAAACACCACACACCCCTAAACATCACCCCACACATCACAACACACACCACCTCACACATCACCCACACCACCCCATGGCACAGCAAAGACACCCCAGGTTCTCTGAGGAGGAGCTCAGGGTCATGGTGAAGGAAATCATCTGGGTAGAGCCACAGCTATTCGGATCACAGGTGCAGCACACCACCATAGCTAGGAGCTATGGCGCAGAATCATGGACAGGGTCAACGCAGTGGGACAGCACCCAAGAACACGAGATGACATCAGGAAGAGGTGGAACGACCTACGGTGGAAGGTACGTTCCGTGGTCTCCAGCCACAACATTGCGGTTCAGAAGACTGGCGGCGGACCCCCACCTCCTCCCCCACAACTAACAACATGGGAGGATCAGGTCTTGGCTATACTGCATCCTGAGGGCCTCGCAGGAGTAGCTGGAGGAATGGACTCTGGTAAGTCAAATCTTAACTATTACATCCCCCACCCTACCTGCCTGCTATCACATGCCCCACCCTCGCCCTCACCCCCATCACTCCAACTCTTCACATATGTCCCACTATCACAAACCACCCATCCCAACACCAAGCCCTACATGCAACACCAAAGCATGGACACCCATCACCAATGCATGGCCACTGTACATACCCACACACACCCCTAAACAATTATCACACAAGGTCCCACACAAGAATGCAGGCCCACTGGGTTATTGCACACCATGCCACACACAGATGCAATAATCATGCCTTTACAGCCCTGCAGGAGCCCTACCCAACGTCACCGGACAGGATGGTCCAGGCATGTCCACTCCACCCACAGATGAGGCCCACAGAGATGAGAGCAGCTCTGTCCAACTGGATCTAGATGACCAGCCCGGCCCATCTGGGACCTCGGGACAGTCGGTTCCCCTCACACTGGCACAGGCCACAACAGAGCCTCCCCCCTCTGGAAACACCAGCACAGCACCCACCCAGCGGGCCAATACCTCTGTCCCCAGGACATGTCAAGCAGCAGTATGTGTCCACCACTACAGGGAACCCAGGCTAACCCACCACCCCTACAACACAAGGGACCTGGGGGCAGTGGTAGTGGGCACATAGTTCAGGGGACAGAGGCCCAGAAACACAGGGGAACTGGGAGGGCTGCTGTGCGACAGGGGGAGGACAGGCCCAGGCAACCCACTCTCCACCAGGCTCTCTCCAACATCATGGGAGCCTACCGCCATTCCCAGGAGACATGGCAACGGTACTGGTTCAGGGAGGAACTCAAATCCATCAACACCACCCTGGGCACCATTGTAGGGGGTGTTGAAGGAACTCGTCAACACCAGGAGGGACACTTTGGCACAACAAGGGGCCCCTGACACTAGCCTGGATGATGAACTGCCCACCACCTCCGCTGGCACTAGTGGACAGGAGGCACCGCCATAGGACCACGACACCAGCACCCCACCCCTGTAGATGAAGAACCACCCCACAAGCGGTCCCTGAGATCCAGGACAAAGACAGAGAACAATGACAAGACCCCCACCAAGAAATGAGACCACCCTGCTTGTCATCCTTCTGTCCCACTTTGTCACCCTGTCCATCCTTAAACTGCCCTAGCTCCACTTCCTATGCCCCTTTGGACAATGCACCTGTGAGACTAATAGACTGGACTCTGCCATGGACATTCCTCCACCATCACCCTTGACCATGTTACAACCCCCTCCAATATTTAGCACTTAAATAAACACCCTTAAAGCACAAAACAATCTGGAGTCAGTCTGTGCTTTTGAAAATGTGTATTTGCAATAACTGTGTAAAAATGCTATATTCATTGTATTGTCAACATACCTATGTCACACAGCTCTAGTCCATGAGGAAACAAAGCAGATGTCACACAGTGGGACCCACATCTGTGAAATTGAAAGGGAAGGTGACAACTCAGGGTCCATACACTGGGTGAAGGTGACAGACAGATGAGAGGTCGAACAATTATATCAGATGTAGCAGGCAGTGGTGTCTTCTTACCTGTGTCTCACTGGAAGTATTGTTGGATCACCGTGTTTCTGTTGTCAATGTCCTTTTCTTCTGCTTCCTCTTCTTCACTGTCCACAGGCTCCACAGCTGCCACAACACCTCCATCTGGACCATCCTCCTGCAGAAAAGGCACCTGTCATCGCAAAGCCAAGTTGTGAAGCATATAGCAGGCCACGATGATCTGGCACACCTTCTTTGGTGAGTAGAATAGGGAACCACCTGTCAGATGGAGGCACCTGAACCTGGCCTTCAGGAGGCCGAAGGGCCTCTCTATAACCCTCCTAGTTCGCCCATGGGCCTCATTGTAGCATTCCTCTGCCCTTGTCCTAGGATTCCTCACTGGGGTCAGTAGCCATGACAGGTTGGGGTAGCCAGAGTAACCTGCAAATGTTGAGGGAAATCTGTTAGACACACACTAACTCTTAGGGACATCCCCAGACACCTAGTCACACTGTATAGGCTCCATGTCCTCACCTAATAGCCACACATGAGGCCTCTGGAGTTGCCCCATCACATAAGGGATGCTGCTATTCCTCAAAATGTAAGTGTCATGCACTGATCCAGGAAACTTGGCATTCACATGGGAAATGTACTGGTTGACCAAACACACCATCTGCACATTCATTGAATGGTAACTCTTCCGGTTTCTGTACACCCGTTCACTCCTGCGGGAGGGACCAAGGCCACATGTATCCCATCAATGGCACCTATGATATTGGGGATATGTCCCAGGGCATAGAAGTCACCTTTCACTGTAGCAAATCTTCCACCTGAGGGAAAACTATGTAGCTGTGCATGTGTTTCAGCAGGGCAGACAACACTCTGGACAACACGTTGGAAAACATAGGCTGGGACATCCCTGGTGCTATGGCATCTGTCGTTTGAAAAGACCCACTTGCCAGGAAATGGAGTACTGACAGGACCTGCACTAGAGGGGGGATTCCTGTGGGATGGCGGATAGCTGACATCAGGTCTGGCTCCAACTGGATCAAGTCTGTAGGTGACAATTACATGTCGCTCCTCCATTGTCGACAGGTCCACCAGCAGTCTGTACACCAGAGGATGCCGCCACCTCCTCATCTGCCCCAGCGGACGTGGTATATGGAGGAGAACAGCGAACAGAGAGTCAACCAACTCTGAGGTACGTTCACACAACTTTATTCCTCAATTTTTTAAAACCGCTATGTGCCTGTATTAGTGTGTATGCAAGGCCTAGATATGTGTGACGCATTTAAAATTAATGCCATGTGGCCCCCTGAAATGGCGGCTGCCTGACCTGTAAGGTGGGACAAGGGGATATGAGGTAACTGAGCAGGCGTTGTACACATCACAGTAGGCGGTCGTAGACCGTGGCGCAATCCTGCATTGGTTAACATTGGACCCTATGGGTCAGAGGAGCCAATGACGATGTACACCATCGGTGACGGTACGCACTGCTGTGGACGTGACCACCATTTTCTCTCTGTTTAATCCCTTGATACCTGATCTTTGACAAGAGAGGACCTACACTGCAAGTGCTGCTGTGCCCTCAGTCTGGAAGAGAGAATGGCTCATGTGTCTGGGAAAAGGGCCCCTGCCTTCAGCACGGAGGAGTTGGAGAAACTAGTGGATGGGGTCCTCCCCCAGTACACACTACTCTACGGTCCTCCAGACAAACAGGTAAGTACACTGTGAGCATTCTGAATGGGCAATGCCTGTGTGGAGTGGTGTGGATGGAAGATAGGGGGGAGGGAGAATGAGGCGTGCATGAAAATACAGTGAGTGCATGTGCATCATGACAATGGGAGGGATGCGGGCCAATGACTGACGGTGCGGACGGTTATATCTTCTCCTTTCCCCCTGTACTATTCCTTTAGGTCAGCGCCCACCAGAAGAAGGATATTTGGTGTGCCATCACCAAGGAAGTCCAGACCCTGGGGGTCCACCACAGACAGAGCACCCACTGCCGTGAAAGATGGGAGGACATTCGCCGCTGGAGCAAGAAGATGGCGGAGGCCCAGTTGGGGATGGCCTCCCAATGTGGGAGGGGTGCCCGTCGCACCATGACCCCCCTCATGTTCCAGATCCTGGTGGTGGCGTATCCGGAGTTGGATGGGCGCTTGAGGGCATCACAGCAGCCACAAGGGGATGAGTATAGTCACATTCAGTTGATTCTGCGCGCAGTGGAGGTGTCTGTGTGGGGGAGGTGGGCTGTGAGTTCCCCTAGGCCAGGGCGAGTTTAGTAGGCAAGGTCCCGTCGTAAGGCAGGCCATGTGGCACCCCACCACACCTGTGTTCAGAGCCAACTACACCTAGTCAGGCTCCTGTGACTTCCATGTGTGCAGCAATCGGGCATAGGCCTTGTAACCCATGTCCCTGTTATTATTTAGGGAACTCAAAGTGCACGTCGTAGTGCAGGGGGCTTCTGTGTCTGTAGTGTCCGCGAACGGTAGCGGTATTGCATGCACTCAACATGTCTTTCTTCTGTCTTCCCCCCCTTTTTGTGGTCTCCCTGTTCTTGTGTGCATTAGCATCATCAGGCGGAGGAGCAGTGGCACCGGAGCAGGAGGGAGCTGCATCCCACATGGCCCTGGAGGGTGAGACAACGGAGTCTGAAGCCACCAGTGGGACGGAGGGTGAGGGGAGCTCCACGGCGGGGACAGGAGCTGAGACCAGTGACCAGGGCTCCTCCTCTGATGGAAGATCCCTTGCGGTGGCGGGCCCCTCTGTGACCACTGCATCAACAGGTACAACCGCCACCCCCCCTACCAGCACCGCCCTCCCAGCAGCCCCTCAGCGTGTGCCCCGTGGCCGCTCACCCAGGAGGGTGGGCATCTCCTTTGCCCCAGGCACCTCAGCCCCTGCCCCAGTCAGCCCTGCTGCCCTCAGTGAGGAGGCCATTGACCTCCACAGGTCCCTCACTGTTGGGCAGTCTACCATTTTGAATGCCATCCAGGGTGTAGAGAGGCAGTTGCAACAGACCAATGCATACCTGGAGGGCATTCATTCTGGTCAGGCAGCCTAACAGCGAGCTTTTCAGACTCTGGCCTCAGCACTGATGGCAGCCATTGTCCCTGAGTCCAGCCTCCCCCCTCCAACTTCCTCTACCCAGACCCAAATCCCTGTACCTCAGCCTATCCCAAGCACACCATCAGACCAGCATGCACACACATCAACACACAAGGGAAGCTCTGGCAAACATAAGCAGCACACATCCCACAGGCACTCACACAAGCATCATACCCATGCACACATACCAACATCCACTGCCTCCACTGTGTCCCCCTCCTCCACTTCTCCCTCCAAGTCTCGTCTCTACTCACACCTGCATGCACTACATCTTCAGCCACTACCTCCATCACCAGCACACCCATCACCACACCCCGCTCACTTGCACTCACCACCCCAACTACCATTCACACATCCCCTGTGTCCTCTCCCAGTGTGTCTGTGAGCCCACCTCCCAAGGTACACAAACACAGCCATACACCCACCCAACATCCAACCACATCATGACAGCCTCCAGCCCATGCACCTTCACCCAAAGTCAGCAAACGTACACCTCCTACAACCATTACCTCTTCCTCCACTCCCAAACCCCCTCCATCTACCAGTCCCAGTGTGTCCATTTTTTTTTTCCTGTCCAACCTTGACCTCTTCCCCTCACCTCCCCTACCCCTTCAGTCCCCTAGGGCCCGCCTTTCCAGGTACCTACCCAGCACCTCAGCCACCACATCACCGGGCACAGTGGTGCCAGGAGTAACCGGCTTCTGGAGTGCGCCAAGCAGCAGGGCAGCCAGTGTGCCAAGGAGCCAGACCACAGACAGTCCCCCACCTCAAAAGCATAAAAAGTTGGCCAGTGCCCGGTGGGAGAAAGGCAAGACATCTACCACCAAAGCCTCTCCCAGGAGTACAGTTGGGAGTGGGAAGACAGCTGTGCCACCATCCAAGGTGGGGAAGGGGCACAGAAAGACAGGCAAGTCGCAGAAAACCTGCACGGCGGACAAGACCGCCACCAGCACCGCTGCCAAGCCCCCTCCAGAACCAGTGGAGAAAGGCATCCACTACCTCAGTCCTTTGCAGGATGAAGCAATCCGGGCACAAAGCCCCCTACAGAACCAGTGGAGAAAGGCATCCACTACCTCAGTCCTTGGCAGGATGAAGCACTCTGGGCACAAAACCCCTCCAGAACCAGTGGAGACTGTTATCCACTTGAGAGACTGTGGCTTTGCCCTCCCCAGGATAAAGCAGAGGGCAAACCACCCACTTGAGAGACTTGTGAGACTGTGGCTTTGCACTCCTCAGGATAAAGCAGTGGGCAAACCACCCACTTGAGAGACTTGTGAGAATGTGGCTTTGCACTCCCCAGGATACATCAATGGGCATGGAGCCCCCTCGTGGATCTGGTGTCGTGCACTCATCTGGCTGAGGTGCCCCCCCTTCCCTTCCCCCTGAGTTACCTGTTGTATTTCAAACTGATGCCCCAGAAGTGTTCTCTCCGTTTTGATCGGGTATCTTGTGTGGGCCTCGCCCATGCATTTTGGGCCCAGTGGTCCACGGACTTTAATGGTGGAATACCTTGGACTTGTATTATTGGTGTATATATTTGTTAATAGTGTATATATATTTTTTGAATACTGAATTTTAATAGATTACAAACGTTCAACTCATTGCCTTTTATCTTTGCATTCTTCCGGGGGGTTGGGGGGGGTGTAACTGTAATGTATCAATATGTATTAGTGTGTGTGTTGTCATGCGTGAGGGTGGGGCTGTTGCTTGTTGCGTGTGTGTGTTACTCTCTTTTGCCTCCCCTGTGTCTTAGGTGCTGTACTCACCATGGTCTTCGCCGCCGGCGTTCATGCTCCTGGTAGAGGAGCAGGAAGACAAAGGCAGGGAGTATGTGGAGTTCCGGTTCCATGGCTTCCTGGTTCCTCGTGGGGTGTGTAGATGTGACCGATTTCCCTTCTAAGTCCTGTTTCCGCCGTGTTTTTGTTCTCGGTGAATCCGCCCCGTAAAAGGTGGCGTATTGGACTGTTGTAATACTGTGGGCAGTACTTTGTCCTCCGCCTGCCTGTTGGCGGTTACTGCCGCGGTGTTTGTTTGTACCACCATGGCGGTCGGAGTGTTAAAGTGTCTCTCTATGTTGGCGGTTTCCGCCACGTCATGATTCCATTTTTTTTACCGCCGGCCTGTTGCCGGTTTTACCGCCGCTTTAACACCGACCGCCAGGGTTGTAATGACCACCATAGTCTATTACAGTGTATTTTAAAATAAAATACAGTGCATTTTTTATTTGCACCCCCTTAATGAATCACAGTACAACTTTGCATTGTCTGACAATGTAGAAAAGGGAATAGGTCTGCAAAGTTTTGTGGAGATAATCACATGGTGCATATTTATTAGCAAGCAAAAATCTGAGAAATTCCTATCTCTCGGCATCCTAACTATGACTACCGAGTGGCTACTGCCACTCTGTAATAAAGCTGATAGCTGCATTTTTAATTCATGCTGAGCTGGAGCAACCTATCAATGATATCATTTTTGATAGAGAAGACACTTGATGCTATGTCTGTAATTTTATTACTTTTGAAGAGTCGTGTCAGGTTGATAAACATTTTATGACATTACTGCTGGTAATGCTTCCTGGCTTGATGCACCCCAGTGTTTATTACTGCTAATGTTGTATGTGGTTGCCTCTGATTTACTTATATTGCAACTGTTGTGTCACAGATCATATTAATAAGTGTCACGAAATGTTTTTCAATTATCAGAAGTAGTTTTCACATTCAAAATTGTTCCAGACTCCTTTAGCTTTGTACAGTTGTATGTTATTCTTATGGAAGATTAAGGATTAATAAAGCATGTTGAACAGAATCAAATGAAGTTCAGAGAACAAAGCTGTGGACCCATCACTCAGAGAGGACTAAACTCAGTAAGAAAGAGCAAGCACCTTCCTGTAGTAATCACACCACAAGAAAAAAAATCCGTCTTTGTTCTTATTTCGCTTATTCTTAGCTTCTGCATTGCTCTTTTCTGTTCACTTTATGGCTTACTGTGTATCATAACATGTTCACAGCAAGTGTCCAGACAGGTGTCGCACTCCTATACTGTGCAAAGTGTCTTGTGACTCCAAACTGTCTGCAGGAGTGTGTGGTTTCTTGTCATTTCACTCCAGATCATGTGCCTGCAGAGTGACCTGTGGCAGCTCGTAGGATTGGATTTAAGGGACCGTCCATAGTTCCAGCACTAGTGGCCCTTCATTATTCTGTGGTCTCTCAGAAAAAGGCCATTAAGTATGCTGAGCAAAGGAGAAAAAACATAGAAATATGCAAGCTCAGAGAGCTAGTACGTATTACCGATAGTTGTGGACTTTTCTGCATTCAAAGCTGGTCACGGAAAAATTGTCTTTTCTGATTTCCAGTGTACGTTCATGTCTAAGGGAGAGCAACATTTATCCTCAACAGTATTTATATTAGTCCAAGGTTGTCAAACTAAATCCCTAATTATCCAAAACTCCACATATTATGTTGAAATTGTAGATAATGCTTAGAGAAACCTGTTGGGATTTGTTTCTTCGATGGTACAAGCAAGGGAACCGCCCCTTTTAGTGCTGTTCGGGTAGTAAAATACAACTATCGGGGTTCAATGGGGATCCCAGAGATCTGGACCCTGCTGCCACTGCACCTCCTGCACCAATGGTAGATATGCTTCCTGGCAGAATTCACTAATGACACCCGTGAAGTTTAAAAAAAATTACCATTATTTTCCTAAAAATGTGTTTTCTACTTGCAGCATGTAGAGTCAAAGTTCAATGGGGCATCCAGGATCATTTCAAATTTTCTGTTTTCTGCACTGAGTGCAAAAACAGGCGCTTTATATTCTTTTGGAGCAAAATTCTCACAACCATAGTGTTAAACTCTTACTTAGCAGGGTTTATGCCAAAGTAGGTCTCCTTTAAACATGCTTGACTAGGTTGAGGGTGCTCATTGCTGGAGCCCCTCCTTTCCCCTAGCACGTGCGATGTGTGCATGTAGAATGTTGTGGAGTGGATGAGTGGCTGGTCTAATCCAGGAAGAAGATTCACAGATGGATATGTAGCCTCACAAAGAAAGGTTGCCATGTTGGAATGCTTAGGCTTTGAGGTTTCTGTTTCTCTTGGCTCCTCCACATCCCCATCTACTGACCACCGTTGACCAGGTCATTGAAGCCACAGTATTCTGTATTTAGCTTGGAGCAGCAAATACTCAATAGAACTGCACAAGACTCTTTGTGCTCCCTTTGCTGGATCAGAGTAGTTTGGACACTTCACATTATGACTTGGAAAAAGTATCACCTTGACAAGGAATGCACTGACTATCCAGTCCCACTCCTTCTGATCAGATCTTCCAGAAAAAACAAGAAGCCCAGCAACAGCCCCTTGTTGAAGCAGAGACTTTGAATAAATAATTGTTAATCCTTCTCATTAAAATCCCTGCTTACTATTGGACCACAAGGCTATAAACCTTTGAGGCAAGTGAAAAGGGAAAAAGCTGCAAATTAAAAACATCAAATATTCTCAGTTCCTAAATTGCATTTTCTTTTTCAACAGTTCATGATGAGAGTTTTGGATTCTATTTTTAAAATGTTATTAAATCATTAGTTCATCAATATTTGTATCAGCAAATCTATTAAAATCAAAACAAATTACCGACCAATGCATATAGTGTGTCCCCTAAAGATCGAATCCCTATTTTAGTCTAGTTTTGGAAAAAATAAAGTTCAGTAGAACCCTTACAGAGTTCTCGTCTCAGATGTGAAAGCGTATGATTTTCTAGTCAGGTATGTCACTGAGAATTTCAGTGGAGTCTTTCAGTAATAGGTTCAAGCAGAAGAAAATCAGTCTCAGAATCAGTGACGTAACAAAGGCCCCCACAGCCCCTGCAGTGCAGGGGGGCCCAAGCTCCAGGGGGGGGGGGGGTCTCAAACCAGTTGTCTGACCTGACAGCTTCTGAGTGAGTCCGGAGAGGGCCCCTCCATGTACTGTGCAGGGGGGGAGCTCAAATTCCATTACGTCACTGCTCAGAATGAATCCAAGACATCAGCAGAGAGAATAGGATAAAAAGTGTCAGAGTCTGAGGATTCTAAGCAGGGGTGGCTCCTCTGTTAGGGCAGAGGAGCGTCCCCCTCCACCACCAGCAGAAGCTGCAAACCTTTCAGAATGAAAGGATAATAAACAATGTTTATTATCTTTACTTTATGAACGGGGCAGGCCATGGGGTGACTAGTAGTGAGGGGGAGTGCACAGCACACCCCTCATAGTGCATGTGTGTTTTGCAGGCTGTTTTGGGCCGGACAAACACACATGCACAGTAGGCTCTCTCCAGCCCAGCAACTAGAGCCTGCACTGGATCCCAGTCCGCCTGGGCTCTGAGCAGGATCAGGATTGGCCGCAGGCAGGCTAGGAGCCTGTGCATGTAGCGACAATTGAAAGGGGAGCGGCGCAGCAGGAGTCAGTGTATCAGGTGAGTTTTTACATTTTTAAATATATTAAATGCATCCCACCTTCACACGGCACCCACCCTACACCTTTTTAGTGCTGTGAGCCGTGACTGACTCTAAGTGAAGTCTAGCGAGTGTAGTGGCTCTCCCTCTGAAAGAGAGTCTACCTGGAAAAGTGTCCAAGTGTGTCTTCTCTTTCTTTGGCTGGGAACACACTTTTATAACATTTTAGGGAAACAAGTTACAAAGCATGAGTAGATAATCATCAGGTTTAGCAAATCAGGATTCAAGGTCTTCTTGTGAACAGGGTAGTTTCCGTTGATATGGCAAGTTTTAACAAAGAACATTCTAAATTTGCAATACATTTTCTAATCAGCAATGACACACAAGTTTTTTCCCATGGGTAAGTGTTTATGGGGTAAAGAACAGTTAATTGAGCATGATACTTTATGGTTTCATTTCCATTTTCACATCTCTTTCTAGCAAAGCCTATTCACAAAGGAACAGTTTTGAGATTTATCTAGTATTGCAATAACTATTTTTATAGGTTAAATGGTCATGAAACAATGTACTAATAATCGTTCTATTCATTTGTTTCTACTATAGGACATTTATGTCTTGAAATGTTATACTTCTGGCTTTGACACAGGTCAAAACTAACACAGAGGAAAGAACAAGGAAAAGAAAGAAAGAGGAATTCGTCCTTGTAAGTAGCTCAGTCAAGTACATCTCTTTGTGCAAGCTTCAGATGTAAAACTCACATTTTAAATGCACAGTTTGGTTAAGGCCTACAAAATCCTTCTATACAGGTTAATAATATAGGGGGTGATTCTGACCTCAGCGGTAAAATGCCCTTACCGCCGGTCATAAGACCGCCATAACACCGCCGCGGCCGCGGTCAACCGCCACGGTCATTCTGACCCACAACGGCCAAACCTCCAAAAATCCGTCCTCCACTGCAGCCCGCCACATCGGCGGGCAGCGATAAACTGGAGATGACCAAACCTCCACCGTCACGCCAACAGAAATACGCCCATGCCATTACGACCCACGAATCCACACGGCGGTCATTCAAACGCGGTATTCCATTGGCGGTACACACCGCCGCGGTCAGAATACACACACATCACCAAAACACAGCCACATTGGACAATTTGAAATACACACACCTGATACACATACACACACCACTCACACACAATCAACCAACTATAAAACACACACCCACATCACCCACAAACCCCTGCGACCATAATTACTGAGAGAAGGAGAGAGAGACACAGCAGACAATCCATAGCAAGACACACTGAGGCACACTACACCATCACACACACCACATAGTAGCACAAAGCACCACTCACCAACACACTCCTCATCACATACACCACCCCACACCTCACCCACACCACCCCATGGCACCCCAAAGGCACCCACGCTTTTCGGACCAAGAACTCCGGGTCATGGTGGAGGAAATCCTAAGAGTGGAACCCCAGCTCTTCGGCTCGCAGGTGCAGCACACCAGTATAGCCAGGAAGGCGGAGCTATGGCAGCGGATCGTGGACAGGGTCAACGCGGTGGGACAGCATCCCAGGAATAGGGAGGACATCCGCAAAAGATGGAACGACCTACGGGGGAAGGTCCGATCGATGGTCTCCAGGCACAACATCGCGGTCCAGAAGACTGGCGGCGGACCCCCACCCACCCCTCCCGAATTTACATCGTGGGAGCAAGAGGTCTTGACCATCCTGCATCCTCAGGGCCTCGCTGGAGTAGCCGGAGGAATGGACTCTGGTAAGTCCCATCTCAACTACTATATCCCCCCCACCCCACCAGCATGCCAACCCACACCCCCACCCTCACCCCCAACCCCCCAGCACATATCCTCCCTGACAATGTCTCACCAGCACAACCCACCCATCCCAACACCAACTCCTGCATGCCAACACAAATCATGGGCACCCATCACCTATGCATGACCACTGCACTAACCCCTCCCCCCCACTAAATACCCTCACAACACCTCCCTCAAGGGAATGCCTGCACTGGGGAACAAGGGCACCCATAACACGCACGCTATTGCACACACAGAAACAATAACCAAACTCTCTTACCCCATGCAGGACCCGAACGACAACACACCAGTCAGGAGGGTCCAGAAGTGTCCATCCCACCACCGGAACAGGCCCACACTGAGGATAGCAGCTCTGTCGACAGTGAACCTGATGACCAGCCCGGACCATCGGGGACCTCTGGGCAGTCGGTTCCCCTCAGGCAGCCACAGGCCACACCAGACCCGACCCCCTCTGCCGACACCAGCACAGCTCCCACCCAGCGGGCCCATGCCTCTGTCTCTAGGACAGCTCAATCAGCGGTGTGTCCGCCACTACAGGGCACCCAGGCTAACCCAACACCCCAACAACAACAGGGACCTGGGGGCAGTGGGAGCGGGCACACCGGCCAGGGGACAGAGGCCGGGGGAAACCGGGCAGCTCGGAGGGCTGCTGTGCGACAGGGGGGGGAGGAGAGGCCCAGGGAACCCACTCTCCAAGAGGCCCTCACCACCATCATGGGGGCATACCACCACTCCCAAGAAACGATGGCGACGGTACTGGCCAGGTTCACTGAGATCCAGGCACAGCAGAAAGAACGCTACATGGGGTTCAGGGAGGAGCTGAGAATCATCGGGACCGCAATGGGGACCATCGTCCTGGCCCTCCACAGGATAGAGGACGCGTTGCGGGACCATGGTGCACCACACAGGGCCCCTGTCACTAGGCCGGACCAGGAACAGCCTACCACCTCCGCCGGCGCTAGTGGACAGGAGGTCCCAACACCTCGACAGCCCCCCAGAACCCCACCTCCTGCTGAAGAACAACCACCCCGTAAGAGGAGCCTGAGACCAAAGAAAAAGACAGAGTAGGATGTCAAGACCCCCGCCAGCAGGACATACCCCCTGAACTCTTCCCACTGTCCCACATTGCCACCCTGTTCAACCATGAACTGCCTATGCTCCATCCTTCCACAGGCAAAAGAACAATGCACCTGTGAAACTGAGAACTGGACTCTGCCATGGATATTCCTCCACCCCCCACCCATCACCCTTAGAATCACATGTACCGATATCTAGCACTGTAAATAAATCACATTTTGAACACTAATCTGTTTTGAGTCATGCTGTCTTATTAACAAATGTATTACATATTACTGTTCAATTTCTGTTCTGTCAATTAGTCATGACAACATACCAATGTCAATACGCTGTATTTCATGGGCGAACCAAGCAGAAGTCAGGTACTGAGCCAGACAGCACTGAGAAGGGAAGGGAAAGGCAAAAATTACTGAAAAACATCTGTGGGGAACTACAGAAAGTACAGATGCAGGAGGCTAGAAGCAATTGGGAAATGGCGTGGGTGATTCTTACCTGGGTGTCACTGGAAATACTGTTGTATCACTCTATCCCTATTGTCTGTGTCGTCCTCTGAGTCTTCCTCCTCTTCACTCTCCACAGGCTCCACGGCTTCTACAACACCACCATCTGGACCATCCTCCTGCAGGAAAGGCACCTGGCGTCGCAAAGCCAGGTTGTGAAGCATACAGCAGGCCACGATGATATGGCACACCTTCTTTGGTGAGTACATTAGGGATCCACCAGTCATATGCAGGCACCTAAACCTGGCCTTCAGGAGTCCAAAGGTTCGCTCAATCACCCTCCTAGTACGCCCATGGGCCTCATTGTAGCGTTCCTCTGCCCTTGTCCGGGGATTCCTTACTGGGGTCAGTAGCCACGGGAGGTTGGGGTAACCAGAGTCACCTATTAGCCACACACGTTGTCTCTGTAGCTGCTCCATCACATAGGGGATGCTGCTATTTCGCATCACATACGCGTCATGCACTGACCCTGGGAACTTGGCATTTACATGGGAGATGTACTGGTCAGCCAAACAGACCACCTGGACATTCATCGAATGATAATTTTTTCTGTTTCGGTACACCTGCTCATCGTCTTTTGGGGGTACCAAAGCCACATGGGTCCCATCAATGGCACCAATGATGTTGGGGATATGTCCAAGGGCATAGAAATCACCCTTCACTGTAGGCAAGTCACCCTCCTCGGGGAAAATGATGTAGCTCTGCATGAGTTTCATCAGGGCAGACAACACTCTGCTCAAAATCTTAGAAAACATAGGCTGAGACATTCCAGATGACATGGCCACTGTGGTCTGGAATGACCCACTGGCCAAAAAATGGAGGACTGACAAAACCTGCACCAGAGGGGGAATCCCTGTGGGTTGGCGGATGGGGGACATCAGGGCTGGCTCCAGCTGGGCGCACAGTTCATGGATAGTGGCACGGTCAAGTCTGTATCGAAGTATTATATGGCGTTCTTCCATTGTCGACAGGTCCACCAGCGGTCGGTACACGCGAGGATTCCTCCTTCTCATCGCAAGTCCCAGCGGACGATGCCTAGGAAGGACAACATGGAGCACAGAGTCAGCCAAACCACAGGTACGTACAGACAGCTTGCACAGTTAAAGAATGGCAATGGGTTGAAAGGCGTGTATGTGTGGCAATGCAAGGCCTAGGCCTGTGTGTCGCAGTCGAAATTAAGCCATGTGGGCCCTTGAAATGGCGGCTGCCTGACCTGTGAAGTGGGACAATGGGATGTGAGGTCAATGCGCTGGTGGGGCACACCGTGGCGGTAGGCGGTCGCAGACCGCGGCGCAAAGCCGCATTGGTTAACATTGAAGCCTATGGGTTTCAGGAGCCAATAACGAAGTGCGCCGGCGGTCGCGGTACGCACCGCCGCGGTACGCACCGCCGCGGACGTGACCGCCATTTTCTATCTGCTTAATCACTCGAGACCTGATCATCCACAGGAGAGGACCTATACTGCAAGTGCTGCTGTGACCTCGGTCTGGAAGATACAATGGCTGCTGCGACTGGGGAAAGGGCCCCTGCCTTCACATCTGAAGAGTTGGAGAAGCTCGTGGATGGGGTCCTCCCCCAGTATGCGCTACTCTACGGTCCTCCAGACCAACAAGTGAGTACACCGGGTGCACATGGAATGGGCTATGCCTGTGTGGATTGGGGTGGATGTAAGTTGGTGGGGTGGGGGCCGAATGAGGAGTGCAACGCCCGACAGATGAGAGCATGTGCCATATGGCAAAGTGGGTGGGGGGGGCCAATTACATCTAACATGCAGGTCATTGATGATTTCCTCCTTTCCACCCTGTACATGTCTAATAGGTCAGCGCCCATCAGAAGATGGACATTTGGCGTGCCATCGCCAAGGAAGTCCGGACCTTGGGGGTCCACAACAGACGGGGCACCCACTGCCGCAAGAGGTGGGAGGACATCCGCCGCGGAACAAGGAAGACCGCAGAAACACTGCTGGGGATGGCCTCCCAACCTAGGAGGGGTGCCAGTCGCACCATGACCCCCCTGATGTCCCGGATCCTGGCGGTGGCCTACCCTGAATTGGATGGGCGCTTTAAGACATCACAGCAGACACAAGGGGGTGAGTATCAGCACATTCTCCTACCTTTCTGCGCAGTGGAGGCGTCTGGGTGGGGGAGGAGGGCTGTGGGTGACATTAGGCCAGGGCGCTTTCTGTAGTGTAGTCCTCTCCCTTAGGCATGGCCTGTGCCCCCGGCCCCCACCTCGGTAGGGTGACAAGTACAGCCATTGAAGGTCCAGCATCTCCCATGTGCGCGTTTGACGTCTCTTGGCCTGTTGTCTTAGTCAGTAGTACTGAGTAGTGTACCCCGAATGCGCAGCTTAGTGCATTAGGCACCTGTGTCTGTCCTCTCCGCCAACGGTGTTGACATTGCATGCACTCAACCTGGTCTTCTTTTTTCTCCCCCCACCCTTTCTCTTCATCTTCTTGTGCATGTGTGCATTAGCATCATCAGGCGGAGGAGATATGGCATCGGAGCACGAGGGAGCTGCAGGACACAAGGCCCCGGTGGGCCCAGGAACAGACACCGAGGGCACCAGTGATCCGGAGGGCGAGGGGAGCACCACGACGGGGACCGCTGGTGAGAGCAGCGAAAGCGACACGTCCTCGGATGGGGGCTCCCTAGGGGTGGCGGCAACATCCGTGCCCCCCGCCTCTACAGGTACAGCCGCCACCCAGCGCACCAGCCCCGCCCTCCCAGCAGCCCCTCAGTCTTCTCTCCGTGCCGGTTCGCCCAGGAAGGCGCGCGTCTCCTTCGCCCCAGGCACCTCAGCCCCTGCCCCTGTTGCCCCTGCTGCCCTCAGTGCGGAGCTCATTGACCTGGTAAGGACGCTCATTGTTGGGCAGACGACCCTTTTGAATGCCATCCAGGGTGTGCAAAGGGAGGTGCAACAGAGCAATGCGTACCTGGAGGGCATTCATTCGGGTCAGGCTGCCCATCAACGAGCGTTCACTGCTCTGGCCTCAGCACTGACGGCAGCCATTGTCCCTGTTTCCAGCCTCCCTCTTCTGACTGCCTCCAGCCTGTCTCTGTCTCCTGTTCCTCAGCCTATCCCATCCACACCATCAGACCAGCCTGCACACACCTCAACACCCAAGAGCAGCTCATCCAAACACAAGCACCACAGATCCCGCAAACACTCACCCGAGCAACACCCAGATGCAGACATGCCAACAGCCACTGCCACCCCTGTGTCCCCCTCCTCCTCGTCTCCCTCCTCCCTCCCTGTGACGTCTACACTCACACCTGCATGCACCCCAACATCAGCCAGTGCTTCCATCACCACCTCACCCTCCAGTACAGTCCACACTCGTGCAGTCACCACCCCCACTGCCATGTACACGTCCCCTGTGTCCTCTCCCACTGTGTCTGTCACCCCCTCTTCCAAGACACACAAACGCAGGCAGCCACCCACCCAACAGCCATCCACCTCACGACAGCCTACAGCACCAGCACCTTCACCCAATGACAGCACACCTGACTCTCCTACAACCACATCCTCTACCTCCACTTCCATCTCCACTTCTCCTACCCTTTACCTTGGCCCAAAAAAACTTTTCCTGGCTAACCTTAACCTCTTTCCCCCCGATGACCTCCCCCATCCATCTTCAAAGAGTCCCAAGAGCACCGCAGCCACCACCAGCCCAGCTTCGGGTGGCACTGTTGTGCCTGGGTTCTGGAGCCCACCCTTTGCCAGCAGTGACACATCGATCAGCAGCAAGGACACGTCCAGCCCCCCCCCCCCCGGCAAGAGGACCCGCAAAAACAAGGACCGCCGTGCGAGGACCGACAGGGCTGCCCCCAAGGAGCAATGTGCGGCCACTTCACCACCCACACCATCTGGGGGAGGCAAGGGCCCGAGAGCCCCATCAAAGGAGCGGAAGGGCAGCAGGAGCGCGGAGAAGGTGGACCCCACATGCCACATCCCAGCTGGGAAGGAGGACACTAAGGAGGCCAGGAGTCCGTCCCCGAAGGGTCCAGATACGTCACGGTCCGAGGGCGACTGAGCAGGGAGTCGAGGCCAGGTCTGGCTCCCTTGACCTGCTGGATGAGCACCGCTGAACAGGGCCCGCGGTGCAGAAGAGCACCGCTGAACCGGGCCCGCCGTGGAGAAGAGCACCGCTGAACAGGGCCCGCGGTGCAGAAGAGCACCGCTGAACAGGGCCCGCCGTGGAGAAGAGCACCGCTGAACAGGGCCCGCGGTGCAGAAGAGCACTGCTGAACAGGGCCCCGCCGTGGAGAAGAGCACCGCTGAACAGGGCCTGCCGTGGAGAAGAGCACCGCTGAACAGGGCCCGCGGTGCAGAAGAGCACCGCTGAACAGGGCCCCGCCGTGGAGAAGAGCACCGCTGAACAGGGCCCGCCGTGGAGAAGAGCACCGCTGAACAGGGCCCGCGGTGCAGAAGAGCACCGCTGAACAGGGCCCGCCGTGGAGAAGAGCACCGCTGAACAGGGCCCCGCCGTGGAGAAGAGCACCGCTGAACAGGGCCCGCCGTGGAGAAGAGCACCGCTGAACAGGGCCCGCGGTGCAGAAGAGCACCGCTGAACCGGGCCCGCCGTGGAGAAGAGCACCGCTGAACAGGGCCCGCGGTGCAGAAGAGCACCGCTGAACAGGGCCCGCCGTGGAGAAGAGCACCGCTGAACAGGGCCCGCGGTGCAGAAGAGCACTGCTGAACAGGGCCCCGCCGTGGAGAAGAGCACCGCTGAACAGGGCCTGCCGTGGAGAAGAGCACCGCTGAACAGGGCCCGCGGTGCAGAAGAGCACCGCTGAACAGGGCCCCGCCGTGGAGAAGAGCACCGCTGAACAGGGCCCGCCGTGGAGAAGAGCACCGCTGAACAGGGCCCGCGGTGCAGAAGAGCACCGCTGAACAGGGCCCGCCGTGGAGAAGAGCACCGCTGAACAGGGCCCCGCCGTGGAGAAGAGCACCGCTGAACAGGGCCCGCCGTGGAGAAGAGCACCGCTGAACAGGGCCCGCGGTGCAGAAGAGCACCGCTGAACAGGGCCCGCCGTGGAGAAGAGCACCGCTGAACAGGGCCCCGCCGTGGAGAAGAGCACCGCTGAACAGGGCCCGCCGTGGAGAAGAGCACCGCTGAACAGGGCCCCGCCGTCTCAAGCACCGCTCCGCTGGGCCCTTCTTCTCAGGCACCGCTCCGCTGGGCCCTTCCTCTCAAGCACCGCTCCGCTGGGCCCTTCCTCTCAAGCACCGCTCCGCTGGGCCCTTCTTCTCAAGCACCGCTCCGCTGGGCCCTTCTTCTCAGGCACCGCTCCGCTGGGCCCTTCCTCTCAAGCACCGCTCCGCTGGGCCCCGCCGTCTCAAGCACCGCTCCGCTGGGCCCTTCCTCTCAAGCACGGCTCCGCTGGGCACCGCCGTCTCAAGCACCACTCCGCTGGGCCCTTCTTCTCAAGCACCGCTCCGCTGGGCCCTTCTTCTCAAGCACCGCTCCGCTGGGCCCTTCTTCTCAAGCACCGCTCCGCTGGGCCCTTCTTCTCAGGCACCGCTCCGCTGGGCCCTTCCTCTCAAGCACCGCTCCGCTGGGCCCTTCCTCTCAAGCACCGCTCCGCTGGGCCCCGCCGTCTCAAGCACCGCTCCGCTGGGCCCTTCTTCTCAAGCACCGCTCCGCTGGGCCCTTCTTCTCAAGCACCGCTCCGCTGGGCCCTTCTTCTCAAGCACCGCTCCGCTGGGCCCTTCTTCTCAGGCACCGCTCCGCTGGGCCCTTCTTCTCAGGCACCGCTCCGCTGGGCCCTTCCTCTCAAGCACCGCTCCGCTGGGCCCTTCCTCTCAAGCACCGCTCCGCTGGGCCCCGCCGTCTCAAGCACCGCTCCGCTGGGCCCTTCTTCTCAAGCACCGCTCCGCTGGGCCCTTCTTCTCAAGCACCGCTCCGCTGGGCACCGCCGTCGCAAGCACCGTTTATGGTTCACTGTGCCCACCATGCCTCCTCCTTGACCAGTGGAGACTGTCATCCACCTGATGGACTGTGGCTTTGCACTCCCCAGGATGGTCCAGTGGGCAGCCCACCCACTGTAGATACATTGAGGGACTGTGGCTTTGCACTCCCCAGGATGGTCCAGTGGGCAGCCCACCCACTGTAGAGACATTGAGAGACTGTGGCTTTGCACTCCCCAGGATGGTCCAGTGGGCAGCCCACCCACTGTAGAGACATTGAGGGACTGTGGCTTTGCACTCCCCAGGATGGTCCAGTGGGCAGCCCACCCACTGTAGAGACATTGAGAGACTGTGGCTCTGCACTCCCCAGGATGGTCCAGTGGGCAATCCACCCACTGCAGAGACTTGAGAGACTGTGGCTTTGCACTCCCCAGGATGGTCCAGTGGGCAGCCCACCCACTGTAGAGACATTGAGAGACTGTGGCTTTGCACTCCCCAGGATGGTCCAGTGGGCAGCCCACCCACTGTAGAGACATTGAGAGACTGTGGCTTTGCACTCCCCAGGATGGTCCAGTGGGCAATCCACCCACTGCAGAGACTTGAGAGACTGTGGCTTTGCACTCCCCAGGATGGTCCAGTGGGCAGCCCACCCACTGTAGAGACATTGAGAGACTGTGGCTTTGCACTCCCCAGGATGGTCCAGTGGGCAATCCACCCACTGCAGAGACTTGAGAGACTGTGGCTTTGCACTCCCCAGGATGGTCCAGTGGGCAGCCCACCCACTGTAGAGACATTGAGAGACTGTGGCTTTGCACTCCCCAGGATGGTCCAGTGGGCAATCCACCCACTGCAGAGACTTGAGAGACTGTGGCTTTGCACTCCCCAGGATGGTCCAGTGGGCAGCCCACCCACTGTAGAGACATTGAGAGACTGTGGCTTTGCACTCCCCAGGATGGTCCAGTGGGCAGCCCACCCACTGTAGAGACATTGAGAGACTGTGGCTTTGCACTCCCCAGGATGGTCCCGTGGGCATGGTGGCTCCTCGTGGATCTGGCGTCGTGGACTCATGTGGCTGTGGTGCCCCCCCCTTCCCTTCCCCCTGAGGTGCCTGTAGTTTTTACATCTGATGCCCCTGCAGTGTTCTCTCCAAAGGACTCAGGTCTCCTGTGTGGGCTTTGCCCTTGTTTCTCAAGACTTTGGCCCACAGACATGCTGAAATCGTAGGTTGTGCAGGACTTGGTACTTCAGTTATACACTGATGTGTGTGTCATTAGTTTTGTTGTGGATATCTTTCATGGTTGTACGCAAATTTTCTGGAGCTTTTTGGTACATAAATATTTATTCAAAATATGATTATGTCCTAGCATTTTTCAGGGGTGTTTGGGTGGTGTCACTGTGACTTGGTGCGCTGCATTGGTGAGTACATAGTTGGGGGGGGGGAGGGGTCGCATATGTGTGTGGCCGTAACCTTTCGTCCTCCCCCTCCCGTGTGTCGTAGGTGCAGTACTCACCGTTGTCGTCTGCGCCGGACTTCGTACTCGTGGTAGATGAGAAGGTAGACGAGAGCAGGTAGGATGTTTAATTTGGGTTCCATGCTGTCCTCCTTCCGCCTGGAGTGCGTAGTGGTGAGCGTTTTCCCGTCCGTAGTCTGTTTCCGCCGTGTTTTTATCGGCGGTGCTCCCGCCCCGGAAAAGGTGGCGGATTGGTGAGTTGGAATAGTGTGGGCGGTACATTGTCTGCCGCCTGTCTGTTGGCGGTGACCGCCGCGCTGTTTGTTTGTACCGCCGTGGCGGTCGGAGTGTTAAGGTGGCTGTCTGTGTTGGCGGTTCCCGCCAGGGTCAGAATCCCATATTTTTTACCGCCAGCATGTTGGCGGGTTGGCCGCCGCTTTAACACCGACCGCCAGGGTTAGAATCACCCCCATAATGTTTTATTCTTATAAAAGACTCTCTCTCACTCGTATTGGCTGAATGATGGACTGTTTGAAAAACGCAATGCCTGGTGATATTATCCAATGTCTGTTATCACCCAGGAAGCAGAGGAACTGAGATCATTATTGAATGTTTGTTACCTAGAAACAGAATCGTACGAGTAATGGTTGATTGGGCTGCCATAGTTTGTGAATATAAGCTGATCCTGCAGGCGAGGTAGAGGTATTTGTGTTCACCTTTAACTTTAGATGAGAAGTCTGCTTGCTGAAGACCAGAGTCCTGTTCTCTATCCAATTACCTACAACTCTAACCTGACTTATACACCAGGACTGTACAACATAGCAAAAATGTTGCCTTGACAAATTCCATGCCAGGTTACTAACTTGGCTCCTATTTCCTTTAGATACCCACTTCAACATGCAGATCTCATGAGATATGAAAAGTGATAAGCGTGAGTGGTGGTGTTCAGTGTCTCTGTTTCCACTCTCATATGATTTCCCATTCTCTGTTTCTACTAGTGGTCTCATAACATTACTGTATGCGGTCATTGGCGGAGGTGGTGAGAGATGTAAGACTGTATCACTCCTGTTCGATTTCAAGCACAAGGTTAGCCCTTTCTGCACAATGAGCCCTAGGGACATGGCATAGCAGTTGGTCATGTGCGCACGCCAGCAACCAAAACACCTTACAGTCACAGCGTTTGATATAAGGATAACATAGCTTTACGACTCATGACCATACATAAAAGCTTATTGATTTTTTTCATCAATGTCACATGCTTTCATGGAGTAACAAAACCTACAAACACACAAAAAAACACAATTAAAAATTCTATTCATGTCGCTCTCCATGGGCAAATTATTCCACCTGTTACGCACAGACCAACATATTCTATTTTTTATTTTCCATACACTTTTTTTACCTTTTGCAAACAATGAGTGGAGCAGGAGGTAAGGTTATTGTAACATGTTAACTTGTAAATTCCTCACATTTTAGGTTTTGTGCACTAGTTAGTAGTAACTTATACAAATGTGAACTAAACCCTAATTAAAGATTGTTTACATACTTAGACACAGCACACATATACTACTTGCCATTGACCAATATAGATGATACTACCACTTATATCAGTGGCCGATTAGACCCCCCTCTTCAAATCATTCCTGGAGATGATACTACCCTAAATGCAGGAGATTTTGAAACATGGTGAATACCCACGATTCAGCATGACATGCATATGATTTACCTATGCTAACAAACGCACTTTACACGATGAACCAGAGTGAGCCAGCCACAGACATGAGGTACAAAGCACATGACTCTCAGGTGCACCTTGAGTGTGCTTTACAAAGGCCCTTAAGACTGCTGACTACACCCTGTGCCAACAGGAGTCCTTTTACAGTTAACAGAAGGCTTGTACTTTCCCAAGGTGCTTCCTCCCTCCTGACCGAAACTTTCACATTCACAGAAACTCAAGCGGCGTGAAGTCTCATCTCACTTCCCCAAATCGTGGGAGAGCAGACTCTGAGTGTCAACACAAGGAAACTGACTTACCTTATTATGGGAGGCACTCTTTAGAAATGTTCATTTCCTCCCCTGAAGTGTTCTTCCAGTAGATCATTTGGTCAAACGTCCCGCATCACTGCCTCCGGCCTCAAACACGGTTCACAAGAGAACCTCACTGAGGCCCTCATAAATCCGTACCGTCTGTGTTATTTCAGGCCATGAACTGCACCATCCCAGATCTGAATTTCCTCTTGAGTGTTTTTAAAGGTAGGGAACGATTTGGCAACACAAAAACCTAAAATCATAAAAAAATATGGTATATATCTTTTGGTAGTGGTTGTTTTAGAAAAGATGTTCCTGAATGAAGTTCTGAGTAATTTCATGTCCTGTCAAAGAAATGTAATACTTGTGTTCTCAAATATCAGAGTGAGATATGAGGCAGGATTACTTCAAGGTAAAATAAGTCATTCCTCGTATAGGATTCCAAAAGATATTTATTGGAAAGAAGTTGGCCCATCTACTTGGAAATGCTGGAATTCCCCCATAAGCCTTGCAGGGCTTCGACTTGGTGCCAAAGAAGAGGTTCAGATTGATCAGAAAGAGTTATCTGCTTCTTCTGTGTCTTTACCATAAACTAAACAAGCAAGATACAACATAGGCAATGTGGGGCAATATAAAGAATTATAGATGGGCAACTGTGCACAAAGGGATTTTTTCACCCTAGTGTAACCTATAATGTTAAATGCACTGCCCTCAAAGAAGCCACAAACTCGTGCTGCCCTGGGGGTAGTGCAATCAAGTGAAATACGGAGTGGCGGCACCCACCTTCAAGGAAATGTCTGGGGTGTCTATGAGAGCCCCTTTCATCCCTTGAGAGGACTGCCTTCAGGGGGCACACTGACAGTGCGCAACCATTTTGTGGCTTTACGCCTGTGACCATAATATGACGCAAGCGCAGAGGCAAAGACATTCCCTCATTTACATGGGTCCACATCACCATGCAAATGAGTGAACACCTTCTTGAGATAACGCTGGCCCTACATGTGCGCCAGCACTATCTATATTACAGAAGGGGCAGCATAAGTGTTTGCGGCCCATTCTGTAATACTAAAGTGTCCTGAGGTGCACAAAGCAGGCTCACATGCCCGTTGCACCCAAGATACTTTCTGTAATGTGCCCCTGGTGTCCTACCACCCTACATGCACATCTGGCTGCCTTTCTATCTTCTCCTGCTCAGAAAGTTTAGAAATACCTGATGTCCTGCCACCCTACCACATCACCCATGCTAACTCCCTTACCCTCACAAATACAAAATAAACTCCATACCAGGTGTCCTCCCACTATCTGCAGCTTCACTTCCATCCTTATATGAAGTTGTGATTTTGAGAGCCACTGGTGTTTTGGGCTTCCTAGGGGTCTCAGACATGGCCTGAAAGAATCCATTCCAATCCACCTACATACAACCTAAAAATAGCATTTCCTGGAAACTAAGCTTCATTTCAAACAACAGCAGTTCTGGTCTGTACATTGCCATGAAACGTAATAGGTGATAGACACCACCAGCAGCTGCCTTGTCCATTTATTTGCAACGTTATGTTCAATGATGAACAGCTAAGTCGAGCAAAAAATGGGGACGATGTCACATTGATAGATTGCCATAACATGCCTTGTCATATACAGGCTAGTGACCCACTTTGAAAGTTCCTGTGTAAAGAGAACATTTCTGTCAGTCAACAGATTACTTTTCAAGATTACTGATTTATGTAGCCACTTAACAATATTGAAAATACGTGTTATTAGGTAACATTACGGGTGGCTACATTTTGAAAATGGAAAGAGAAACGTGACAATTCCTTCGTTTTAAATTCTTCTACACAGGTGGGGTTCAAGCTATTTCTGTCCTATATGTTGGACTTCGAGATTCTCGCTCCATGTACAAATCCTCTGATAAAAATGATTTCACCAATCTTCATCTTTGTATGTCTAGTGTGCTGCAATCTATTAGGGCAGTGGTTCCCAACCTTTTGACTTCTGTGGACCCCCACTTTATCATTACTTGAGCCCGGGGACCCCCACTGAATCTTTATTGGAATCAGGGGACCCCCCACTAAGTCATTAATGAAAGCTGGGGACCTAATCTGTTAATATTATTTTATTTTCTAAGCAGTCACGGACCCCCAGAGGAGGCTTTGCGGAGCCCCAGGGGTCCTCGGACCACAGGTTGGGAACCACTGTATTAGGGTTTCAGGAGACGGCTTCTCATTCTCTGTGTTGATTCAAGGCTAAGCCAATCTGAACCTTCAGTTTATATTACTGATCTGGGACTATGCATTATCTGCATTTGATGCCCACCGTTTCATAACAAAGCAGTGGTTAATGAGTGTAAAGAGTTTTTAATAATCACCGTTCACTGTTGTTAATACCGCACCTGTGTTCCAATACTGTAGAGTATTTGGAATATTACTTTAATCAGCATTCTTTCTCATGAGTTGCAGGCAGAATTGTTTCTCCAAATAATATATACTAGTATAACCACATCTAGTGTGCTTAGAAATCACTGCCCCATCCAAAATATGTTTAAGAGTAAACGCATTCTATTTATTAAACTGAAAGGTAGGTGAAAACATGTCTATATGGTGAATTAATTGATATGTTTGTATTAACATTACTTTCATCAGACAGCCTGTACGGGTGAGCCGTGTGAGCTTCTTGGGTAACTATGTGTCAGTCTGTAATCTGTACAGACTCCATGTCAATAACAAGTAATTATTTAGATTACACTAAGCGCCGGATTTAGAGTTTGGCGGATGAGGTTACTCCGTCACAACGGTGAAGGATAGCCCGTCAGCGGTATTACAATTCCATATTATCCTATGGGAATTGTACTACAGCGGAAGGGATAGCTGTCACTTTTGTGACAGAGCAACCCGTCCACCAAACTCTAAATCAGGCCCTATGTTTCCTAAGCAGGTGTCAATCTGTAATTGTATAGAACTGCTTCAACTGTTGACTCTGCAGCTATGTACTGGGCACCATTGTGTTAATTCATAATTTTTGCTTTAAATGCAGGACCTTATGTGTCAATTAATATCCAATTTGAAACTTCTTTGTTAGAGAGAAATCTAAAATGGTTAACATCATATCAACCAAGGCTGATGGACGTGAGACAATAAAAATCTACTTTGTTTTCAGAAAACCTCCAGGGGCCTTTGAAGGGTTTCGGGGAGCGAAAGGAACTCTGCAAACCAGCATTCCTCAAGTCCTCCCAAAGCTGTTGTTTCGCCACTCTATGTAGTTGCAGCTCACAGTGGTTGCCAGGGGTGGAGCGGTGCATGGGGGGGGGGGGAGTGTTTTTAATAATATGAAAAAATAAAGTAAAAAAACGTAACTGCGTGCCGTGCTGCCGTGCCACCGCTTCTCCATCTCCTCAGCAGGCAGCACAGGCTCCCAGCCTGACCTGTGGCCAATCCTGATGCTGCTCAGAGCAGTGTTGGGATTGGCTGGGATTGCCCAGACAGGGTGCTTCCAGGCAGCCTGGGAGCCTGTGCAGGCTCTCTCAAGCCCAGCAACACAGTGCTGGGTTGGAGAGGGCACAGTGCGCATGTGTGTTTGTCCGACCCAAGACGGCCAGCCAAACACACATGCCCAATGGGGGGAGTGCACGGTGCACTCCGCTCATCCCGTCATCCCCAATGTCCCGCCCCTTAAACAACAAAAGGATAATAAACCAAGTTTATTATCCTTTTGTTGTTAAAGGATTTGCAGCAGCTGCTGCTGGCGGGGGCGGGTGACGCTCCTCCGCCATACTGAAGGAGCCCTCGCTGACTCTATGTGAAGTTAAGAGAACTACTGGATTACTATTGGTAAAGCCTCAACTGGCACTGCCTCTGGTAACCTAAACCCAGCAGTATGTCTGCCACAGGACAGCTGTGTCAGTAACTATTGTCCTGCCCCATTGAGTGCAGAACTACTTTCATTCATTTTCCTGCGGGTAGGTACAATTGTAAATGGCCCCTAGACACAGGGTAAAAGCTCCTTAGGTTTTACTATTGTGTCCAGCAAAAAAAAAACTACTGCTTTTCTAGTTCCTTCTTCTTGAAAAAAGAAAGTTTGCTGAGTGGGTGCTTTGAACATATGTTATCTTATGTTACCTGTATTTGTAGACCGCTGCTAATCATTCGTGAGGGTGTCCAGGTGCCGACTAGGGCAGGTCTGAGGGGGGAGGAGGAACTCATGCCCGTTTCGTTTGGCAGAGTCACGTCTTGAGGTTCCTTCGGATGGCCATGAGGGAGTGCGAGGTTCTGAGGTGTTGCAGGAGGTTGTTCCCGGCCTTGGCTGCGAGGTATGAGAGGGCACGTCCTTGGCTTCTGGTCTTCTTGATGCGAGAGAGGTGTGCTATTGTCTGGGACGCGGAACGAAGGTGTCTGGTGGGCTGATGTGTTATAAAGTGTGAGGTACTTGGAGGGGCAGGAGTGTTCAGCAGGAAAACATAGAAGTCAGCAGGTGGGAGCGGAAGGTGAGAAGAAGCAGGTGAGTGCTCAGCAAGGTGCTGTGGACACAAAAAGGAGCAAAAAAGGCAGCAATAGATTAAAATAGGTTAAAAGGAGGAAGAAAGCAGCAAGACAGGCTGTAAAAAAGTGGAAAGAATGAGTCCGACTGTAAAGCGAAATGGAAAACAGTGAGAGTGTGAATTAAAGTGGTTTACGTGCAGAGAGTCAAGAAAAAATAGGCAAATAATGAAAAAAAGAGGCAAAAAGGCAAAAGAAAGAAAAAATGGCCAAGGAAAGGAAGAAGCTCAAAAAGGCAACGAGACAAAGGTGGAAATGGAGCAAAAAATAAATAAACGTGCAAGGGGGCAAAGAGGAGGGAGCAAAGAGGCAGAAAGCAGAATGATTTAAGAAGGAGAAGAAGCAGGTGGGAGTTTTTAAGAGTCTCAGAAGTAGCAGTGGAGAGTAGTGTCCGAAGCGCCAAGCCTGAAAGCAGGGCCAAACAAAGGCCCATATTTATATTTTTTAGCGCGGCATTTGCACCGCTTTTTGACGCAAAATCGCCGCAAACGTACAAAATACAATGGTATTTTGTAAGTTTGCTCCGGTTTTGAGTCAAAAAGCGGCGCAAATGCGGCGCTAAAAAAGTATAAATATGGGTCAAAGAGTTAAGCCTGTCGAGCAGGGCCAAGCCACGAGAGCCATGTAGAGACTCAGAACTCAACAACTGAATAAAATAGACATAAGTGAATGTCAAGCCTGGTACTTGTCCCCTTTGGAAAGGAAGTCATTTTTAATCTCACAGCATTACTCGATACTGCACAACTGAATCCAGCATTCAAGGAAGTGATTCTGCTCACTATTGTTTTGTGGCACTATGCCCTTAATCCTTCTGTGCTATCTCTAACCTTAATGACACTAGTCTAACTTGCTACACAGTAGTTATGCATGAATAAGGCTCAGTTCCAGATTTCAGGTGCCCAACAAGTCAAATATGCAATTAGTTCACTTGTTTGCTTGCGTTCTTAAGCTGGTGGTGTAGCGGGTAGGAATTCGTTTCAGAGCCCCGGGAGCTCAGCTAGTCTGAACTTTTGGCTTGATTTTACTGAAGATGGAGGCCCATGGTACTCAGGTGCATTCCCAGGCCACTGGGGTGATACCACCACGTCCATGCAGAAAGTGGCTGCCTAGCAGAAACATGAGTGCTTATGTTGGCACCCACTTAGTAGTTGTGGCCCCATCTGGCCCAGGACGCAGAGGCAGTCCTGAGTGGATGTGAGTATCATGGTCATTGCACCCCGACCAGACCAAGGCAAATCCCGCAGCAGTTGCAGCCCAGACCAAGATGAACTCCCTGGCGGCTGTAGACCCACTTAGTCCATTGCAATCCTCATGTTAATTGGAGCCCCTTTTGAGCTGCTGTGATCCTCGGAGTAGCAGTAGCCATGGTTGGGCTTCTGCGGTGCTCACAACAGGCTTCTAGGCATGATGCACATCCTAAGTTCTTCCAGCAGAAAGTGCAGAGAACAGCCCTTCGATTACCCTGTGGAACACTACCTTTCTTGGTAATGAAGGACTTACAACTAGAACAAAGTGGGGTGGTTTGGGTACCACTTTTATAAATACTTTCTAGACAGGGGTTGTGGACCCACTATCTCAAACTTCAGAATCAATTGAAGGTGGTTTTCTTTCAAGCGTCCCTCTCAGGCTGTGCTCCAGACACAACTTATGTGTAAAGTGATGTTTCTTATATAAGCGAGCAATCTGGATGTTTACAAACTGGTGTACCCACCATATGGGCACAATTAAGTCTGAGGTTTCTGCATCTGGATGACTTCAGCCTCTCTGAAAAAGTAATCAGAAAAAGGCAAAAAGTCAGGCATGTCCCAGAAATGTCCTCACCTTGAACAGCATACACTACAGTCCCACCCTTCACCACTACCATCCATCAATTGGTAGTGCTTGGGAAGAACAAATCCGCAGCTCCTTGCTAACAAAGAACTTTGGTTATTTCTATATGTAATGCAGACAACACACTTCTACTGTTTGGGAAAGCTGCCCTCATCCTCGATCATTTGCCACGGCAAACAATGGACATCCCAGATGGATCGCACTGGTTTCAGGACCTAGTCTCATACACATGCAGAGCCCTACAAGTTCTACACACATTACCCATGCATGGTCACACACTCAGTAGACATGCAGTATGTCAGCAAGATGTTCTGGGCTTTACATAAGTGTAGAACTTTACATCAGAGGGCCACCAGGTCACATGCACATTGACTCAAATGGTCCTACCAAATTATCAATCTGCTTTATGTGCTATACACAGTAGCGTGTCAGAAATCCTCTGTTCATTAGGAGGGTACACTTGGTGTGTGCCCTCACGTCACAGGACTGATCCTGGACCTCACATAGTCAAGGATAGGCCTAAGCCTCTGAGCATAGACTAGATTAGTGGGATGCCAGGGCCAAAATAAAAGCCAGCATACCAAATAAACCTGCAGTTGGGTATTTAGGGCAAGGGAATATGTCTGTATACTATGCAGGAGCCATTCTTGTCCAATGTATCCCCTCAGCAAACTTCACTACTGTGAAGGGAGCGCCTGTGATGGCAGTCCTCTTCACAGAAGGGAGAGCGCCAACCAATGGGTGAGGATTCCTAAATACAAGGGGGTGACCCTACACCAGAACATCAGATGTTTGACCCCCAGCAGAAAAGCAAGATACTCACAAAGGTCTAGAGAAGGATGTAAGTATTCTATATAGGTGTTCTGTACTATTTAAGAACAATACTTTCCTGTAGACTGGGAAAGTAACTGAACTGTTTTCTAATTCCACACAAAATTCTGATACCTTTGCATTACTTCTCGCTATTGTAAATTAGTGATAAGCATTACTTTAAGATTTGGCTATTGCAAACATATATGTAGGTGTCAGACAACGTACTACCTAACCAGATCTTATTTTTGTTCAAACTAGATTTGAGTTGATTTTTTTGCTTTTAAATTATGTGGGCATCAGTCTCTCTTGCAAACAGACTTCAGTTCCATAGATTAGTCTGTGTAATGTCTTGTTCCCTACCACCATCTAAGGAATAGAACCGTTTCTCAAAACCTTTTATACAGAGATACTAGGGACATACTTACGAGCCCCTTGATGCAACAGCGGTACAAACATTTAAATCATATTTATTAGGCCGCGCAAAGCCACTTTGTGTGGCTTTGAATGGCGTCATAATTATAGAGTAGGGCAAAGCAGCACAAACACAGTGTTGCTTTACTCTGCGTTGGGGAGGCGTTCCATGGGCATTGTGGTGGGTGTTCCCTTCGCAACCCCCATGGATTTTGACACATCTCCAGGTTTACAAGACCTTGAACGCCTGGGGATGTGTCAAAACCATACACCTCCCAAGGGAAGGCGTAAGGCGCAACGAGGAGTAATATCACTATTTCATCTTTCTATATAGAAGGAGGAAAAAGGCTTGCAGGATTGTGTTTGTGCAGGAAGGAGTCCTTCCTGCACAAAAACAATCCTGCATTGGCGCTGGCCTGCAGAAACAGAACCATCACAGGGGGAAAGGGCAAGAATGCGCCGTATACCATAGATAAAGCACATTCCTGCCCTTTCCTTTGACGCAGGGCAGCGCAGCAAGGTGACTCCCATAAATATGAGCCTTGGTTTCTCTTGATTCCCATGACATACTTCACAGTATACAGCGTTCACGCAGATCAGGAATTCCGTCCTACCTTCAGACTTCTAAGTCAACATCCCAGAAAAGGTGCTTAAACTTTACTTTAGTGACACATAATGTGGGGATCATGATGGTGAATAATCTGGCCTGTGGCAGGCAAGACCCCTACTAACATGTAAGTGCTGCAGTGAAGTAAGGTGTGGGGATTTGAATGAGGGAAGAGGTTCTAGACATCTGGGCCCTTTCCCATGAGACACACACATGGTAGGTATAATTTCGCAAACTCCGTTCTGGGACAATGTTTGTGAATACCTTTTTAGGAGAAAATAACTAGCAGCTCCTTTAATCCAAAGCCAATTGGGTCATAGGGATTTTTCTATCACTTTCAAACCATCCAACATTCGATGAATGACTGAGCTGAGGCTGCTTTTGAATATTCTTTCCCCGAGCACACACACACACAGCAGTAACAAACATAACATCCTAGAATACATGTTCATACAAAGCACAATGTACAGACGTAAAGGCTAAGAAAATAGCCAGAACAAGAAACAAAACGAGACATAGTCCCACAGAGCTCACGGCTCCTTCTGCCAAGTACTTTCCTTGCATAAACAACACTGGACTGGTGCCAGGCATTATAAGAACACCCTGCGGACTTCCTGGTCTACAGCACGTATAAGGGAAGGCAGTTAATATTTCAAACCATCCAAAATCCCACTTTATGGGCAAAAGGTTTGCTTGACTGCAGTGGCCAAATCAAGGGGTAGTTACCTGAATTGTTATAACATAGTGTCTCAACCAATACCGTTACCTTCTTTGTGACCAATCCATAGGCCCATGCTTTAAGCCAATCTGATTGGTCTAGGCTGACCTCCTGGACTTGCCTAGCAGATGAAACAAGCCACTTGGAAATTTCACAGATGGAAGTGAGGTGGAGGGTGTTGGTTAAAGAGCATTCCATGATGGCCCATGTCCTGGTGGGGGTCTACTCCTTTTTGTCCTGTGGTTGTGGAGCTGAGTCCCAAATGATGGGGCTACATTCAAGAATCTATAAATAACAAAAAAAGCTAGGTTGGTCCACGTCAAACTATGACCCTTGAAAAGAGGGCATGAAGAATTCAGTTCCAATTTTCAAAGGATACATAATGTTAGAAATGGGGTTTCTGGTTAGCTGGGGCCTGCACCTAAGCCAAGCACAACCCACCACTCTAGTCAGGGCGAGGGAGTTATACACCCAAGATAACCCCTGCTTACCCCCTTGGTAGCTTGGCACGAGCATTCAGGCTTATCGCAGAGGTCATGTGAAAAGCAGTTGCACACCACACACCACACGTGACACAATAAATACACCACAAAGAAAACACAACCCCAAGTTATATAAAAATAAATCATATTGCATAAAACATCATTAGACCAAACATGACATGTATCAGTAATACCTGGCTACATGAGCAGTTGTCAGAACATTACACAGGTTGCTAATACTCTGTGAAAATAAGTAGTCATCAAGTAAATATATGGGTTAGTGTTATTCTGCAACACAAGCAGTAGTTGGGTCATCATTATCACCAGAAATACACATGGAGTAATAAACACATTATCAGAGATGCCCAGACACCATCATAAATGCACATAGAATTGAACATTACCCAACCTGCATCTCATTATTATCACCATAATAAATGCATGTATTCTGAAAACATTTCCATAGGCACAGGTCATAGGATGCTTTCTCATATACGGCAATTACAGTAACACACATAAATACTCTAAAACATCTTCAAATGGCCTATATCCCATACACAAACATTACCCCACTTATGCAGGCCATGCCGATCCTGAAATATGGTTCTGGTAATAGCCAAGTAAAAACGACATTATAAATCAGGGCATGAAAGCTTCATAATGAGTTGCGGACCTTCATAATGAGTTGCGGGCCCCGAAGCACCTTATGCATGAATGCCGAAGCGCATCGGAGCATCTTTCAGAAGTAATATGGTGCGTAAAATAATATAAACACCCAGCACTGGAGCTCTGGTGCTCCTATCACCGTAATTTCAGTAGAGACAAGGCTTGACCCGGACAGGACCTCTGTCGAGGATTTCCTTCCCTTCCTGCGAGCCGTCCTGAATGAGTCTTTTGGAGCCATCCAGCAGTCCTTCTGACAGAGGTTCCATCCCTTTTCCAAAAGTGCTCTACCCATGTGGGGGAGAACCCCCTTTACTTATACTCATTTTGCGCAGTCTCCATAAAGGAGGAAAAGGGGGTCCAACCAGCACTAACCGGTTCCAGGAATGTCCCCTTTCTCCTCCAGAACTGGCTCTAGACATCAGCAGGGGGTAAAGAAGCCCTTTGTGTGAGGCCAGGGTGCAGCCTTTACAAATGTAGATTTTCCCCGCCTCTCCTCTCCCAGCCCAGGAAGACCATTCAATATGCAGGTGCCCTCTTGTGACACCTCCACCCTCCCTGTGTAGGGGCTGTCTGAAAAGTAGGCACAAAGCCCAGCTGTCACTCTGCCCCAGACGTGGATTGGGGCAGAACTCACATTACAAGGTTAAAAGATTTTGAAATGGCTGCACTCAATAGTGAGGCTAGTGCACATGCTGGATACACAACAAGGGCAAACAAGCATTTTCAAAGCCAATAGGTCTTGCTTTTGACCTATTGGCTTTCGCAATGTTCTTTAGCTATGTTATACACCAGTCTAGTTACTGTTCAGCATGGCTAAATGTTAATGTTCTGGAGTGGGGTAGATTGGGGTAGACTGGAGTAGAGTGGAATAGGGTAGATTGTGGTGGAGTGGAGTGGGGTAGACTGGGGTATAGTGCAGTGAGGTAGATTGGAGTAGAGTGAGGTGTGGTTGAGTGAGGTAGATTGTAGTGGAGTAGAGTGGGGTAGGATTTACTGGGTTACAGTTTGGTAGATTATAGTGGAGTAGAGTGGGGTAGATTGGTGTGGAGTGGGGTGAGATAAATTGGAGTGGAGTGGGGTAGACTATAGAGGAGTGGGGTAGCTGGATTGGGGTAGATTGGAGTGGGGTAAGTTGGGAAAGACTGGGGCAGAGTGGAGTGGGATAGATTGGGGAACAGTGGAGTGGGGTGGATTGCAGAAGAGTGGAGTGGGGCAGGTTGGTGTGGAGTGGGAAAGGGTGAAGTGAAGTGGGGTAGATTGGAGTGGAATAAATTAGGGTGGAGTAGAGTGGGGTAAATTTGAGTGGGGTAGTTATAGTGAAGTAGATTGGGTAGATTGGAGTGGGACAGATTGGAGTAGGATATAGTGGAGTGGGTTAGAGTGGAGCGAGGTAGATTGGGATGGAGTGGGGGTAGATTGGAATGGGGTGGAGTGGATAGATTTGAGTAGAGTGGGATAGATTGGGGATGAGTGCGCTAGATTGGACTGGAGTAAATTGGAGTGGGGTAGATTGGGGTGGTTTGGAGTACAGCAGATTGGGGTGGGGTAGGGTGGGGTAGATTGGAGTGGGATGGAGTGGAATGGGATAGATTGGAGTACACTGGTGTTTAGTGGGTTAGACTGAAGTGAAGTGGGTTAGGTTGGGGAAGAGTGGAGTGGATTGGGATATAAAATAGAGTAAAGTGGGATAGAATAGAGAGGTGTGGGGGTAGATAGGAGTGGAGTTGGGTGGGGTAGACTGGAGTGAAATGGGCCAGATTAGGGTGGCATGGAGTGGGGTAGATTGGAGTGGAGTGGAGTAGGGTAGATTAGGTAGACTGGAGTAATGTAGATTGGAATGGAGTAGGGTAGATTGAAGTGGAGTGTAATGGGGTAGACTGGAATGCAGTGGAGTAGATTGGAGTGGAACAGACTGGATTGGGGTAGATTGGAGTGGAGTAGAGTGGGGTGGAGTGGGTTGGGGTAGATTGGGATAGGGTTGGGTAGTTTGGAGTGGGGTGGAGTGGGTAGATTGAGTGGGGTAGATTACGGTGGAGTGGAGTGGGGTAGATTGGAGTTGGGTGATGTGGAGGGAGTTGAGGTAGAGTTAGATAGATTGAAGTTGGTGATGTGGGGTGGAGTTGGGGTAGAGTTAGTTAGATTGGAGTACACTGTGATGTCTTTGAGTGGAGTGTGGTACAGTGAAGTATGGTAGATTGGGAAATAGTGGAGTGTGGTTGAGTGGAGTGGAGTAGATTGGTTAGATTGGAATGGGGTGGTGTGGTTTGGATTAGTGTGGAGTGGGGTACAGTGGAGTGGGTTAGATTGGAGTTGAGTGGAGTGGAGTGAAGTGTGGTAGATTTGGGTAGAGTGGAGTGAGGTGGATTTGAGTGGGGTAGATTGGGTGGATTGGAGTGGGGTAGATAGTGGTAGATTGGAGTGGAGTAGATTGTGGTAGAGTGGAGTGGGTGAATTGGAGGAGAGTGGAGGGGAATAGATTGGAGTGGAATGGAGTTTAGAGTGGAGTGGGGCAGATGGAGTAGAGTGAGGTAGATTATGGTAGACTGGAGTGGGGTCAACTGTCATAGCTTGTAGTGGTGTGGAGTGGAATGGGGTAGATTGGAGTGGAGTGAAGGTTGGAGTGGAATGGGGTAGATTGGAGTGGAGTGAAGGTTGGAGTGGAGTGGGGTAGATTGAAGTGGAGTGGGTTGGGGTTGATTGGACTGGATTGGAGTGGAGTAGAGTATATTGGGGTAGAGTGGGGTAGATTGGAGGGCAATCGGATAGACTGGAGTGGTGCGGGTAGATTGGAGTGAAGTGGGGTAGATTGGAATGGATTGGAGTGGGGAAGATTTGTGTAGACTGGAGCGGAGTAGATATGAGTAAAGTGGAATGGATTGGAGTGAAGTGGCGTACATTGGGGTAGATTGAAGTGGAGCAGATTGGAGTGGAGTGGCATAGATTAGGGTAGATTGGAGTAGAATGGGGTAGATTGGGGTAGAGTGGGGTAGACTGTGGTAGAGTGGGGTAGATTGGAGTGAAGTGGGTAGATTGGAGTGAAGTAGATTGGGTTAGATTGGAGTGGAGTGAAGTAGGGTAGAATGTATTGTAGTGAAGTGGATTGGGATAGATTGGGGTGGAGTGGGATAGATTGGAGTGGAGTGAGGTAAATTGGTGTGTAGTGGGGTACATTGGGGTAAAGTAGAGTGGGGTCTATTGGAGTGGAGTGTGGTAGATTGTAGTGGAGTGGGTAGAATGGAGTGTAATGGAGTAGATTGGTGTGGGATGGGATAGATTGGAGTGGAGTATAGTGGGGTAGCTTGATGCTTGATTGTTGCAGCTTGTTAAATTCAAGATTACACCGAATCTGAGTGTATAGGATGTGTGACAGAAATAATTGTATCATTTGAAATTGCCCCCTGTTCGCAATCATTTGTGTTCTACTTTTATATTCATAAGGTACTGCTTGGGGGTAAAAATATTTATTTGGGGTGACTTTTGTCCACTCCTATGTAATAAATGACGAGTTAATTTAGAAATTGAATTTTCTGTGAAAATTCTGGTTTAATGTAGACTGTATACTGTAGAATTTGATGGGGATGGTTGTTGGATTGGTAGGTGACAGCTGCACTTTGTGTATTCCTTCTAAACGGCCACAAACATAGGATTTTTTTTTGTGACAGAAAACTCATCTGCATTCTGATAGCTCTTCCTGTGCAGGAAGAGGGAGAGGGAGCTGACACTTTACTTCAAAAGACAGTGTCTCATGTCCTACACAAAGGGCTAATTACCCCCTACTGATAGTCTGGAGCCAGGGCTGGGATGAAAGGAGACCTGTACACTTCAAGGAGATGCTTTGAAGTCACCTCACTTCAAAGGCACATTTGGGTATATGTACTGGGGCTCTGACCCTACCAAGGCAGATCACTACTGGACCTGTGAAGAACTGACAGGAGTAAAAACTGCTGAGCTACAAAGACTGCCACTCTGCTTGACTGGCTGTTCTGAAGGAACTGCTTCATTGCTTTGCTGAGCTGCCCCTCCTGCCTGCTGATCTCTGCCTTACTGAGGAGAAGGACTGAACCCATCTCACTTGAACCCAAAGTGACTCCAATGGCTTGACGGGTTGCCTCCTGTTTCTGAAGTCTCAGTGCCATCAAAGACTTACTTCAACTCTGTTTCTGCTGCTGGACTCTGCTGCCTGAATTGCCACCCCAGTGCTGGGCTTTAGAAGTGGGTTTTGCAGCTGCTTCTCTGCAAGAACTAATGCATCCAGGCTGTTGCGCCACTTGAAACCAATGACACACCGATTCAACATTGATGTGGGATCTGACTGTGAGGTTAAACGACAATGTAGCACCGATCTGAGGACATCTCTGCAAGGCTCGACCCCGATGCTTCTACCTGAGTGTGTGGATTGGAACTCACGCATCGAATTTTCAATGCAGACGCTTGCGCCATTCAAGGTACTTTTTCAGCGGGCTCTGCGTGAGTCCTGTAGCCTGCCTGCCCTCCATCGCGGTTGGCCTGAACTTTGGATTTACTCCGATCTAGAGCGACCACAAGTAACCTTTTAGCACTATTGACTTCTAAGCACAGTTTTTAGATTTAATCTTTAAAAATCATATCTCAACTTCTACTTATTGGATTTTGGTGTTTTGGTCTTCGCTTACTCAGATAAATATTCTCTATTCTTTCTAAACCTGTGTGTAGTCTTTTCATGGTGTTTTCATTGTGTTACTATGTGTGTGTGTTGCACAAATACTTTGCACATTGCCTCTTAAGTTAGGCCTGTCTATCATGTGCCAAGCTTCTAGTGTGTGAGCACAGGTTAATTTAAAATGTGTAATAATATGTGCGGCACTCCGAAACATATTATTATGTTGTCTGTGGGGTTTTTATAAACCTTTAGGGATTGGGTGTTTTCCCTGGTGCAGGCCCCCCTCGTATGATACTAGAACTTTATACGATTCAGGATCCTGAGTGCCTGTTGAACCCTAAATACTTCACCCCATTAGTTAGTTCATCATTTAAAATGTGTATCTAACTTACCCTGACTAGAATTTTGGTCCCTAGTTGAACAGGGTGCATACCTCTGCCAACTGGAGGCCGAATTTCTAAGAGGTACCCAGCAAGATTGTCACATAAATTCTCTCACTCTGAGGTCAGAGAAATAAACAAACACCAAGCTCCCCCAGAAGATTGAGCATGACATTTGACCTCTGTCTTTGAATGCCAAGCTAATGTGACAAGATGAGAACAAGATTTAAAGGTCTGTTGACAGAAAATGAGTACTCGGAAGGATACAGTAAACAAGTTATACCCCACAGGAGGGACAAACTCAAGCTGGTCAGTCTAAAGCAAATAAAGCCAACAAATAGAAAGTAAGGGTATGTAAGTTACAAAGCCAATAGTAAGCAATTGGCAAAATGCATTCCCAGGGAAGCTTTCAGAATGCCGACAAGAAGTCGAAACCCAACAGCTACAGTCTCTGGTAGGCTTCAACCTAAAAAAGAGTAAGGAAAGAGTTTTTAGGATACGTTACTTTATTTAAGCAGACAGAGGAGTAGGTCTTTCTTACGTACTGGTTAAGCAAGCAGGTCATTATGGATCTTATTGATGAACTTAATTTAGTTTTAGGAAGGCAAACACAGCATAGCCAGCCATGCCTACAAACACATACAGGTGCTTTTTGTCCTTCTCCTTCTAGCCTCATATAGCTACCAGAGTAGAGTAGCAGTTGCTGGGGGATATCACAGAGGGCCCTTTTGAGGATTTTTTGTAACCTTTCAAATGTCATGTTATTTAAAAAACATTTATTTTTCAGACAGCCCAGCAGAAATTAATGTCACTATGGTAGATTTGTATGCCACTACTTAGTTTCTGCATGTAATACGATGTTTGGATGATACTCACAATCAAATATGCATCCTTCAGAAACTGAGGATGTGTATCAAAATTAAAAAAAATCCCAATTCACTGCTAATTGAAATGGTACTTCATGCGGCTTGTATTAGCACAGATTTAGATGTAAAATACTCACGGAGTACACATGCCTCCATCACGTTTCATCATTCAGGTCTTTACAACCGGCTGGTGAGGGGAATGTTTGGATATGGTTATCTTCTTGGCAAGTGCCAATAGAATTGAACTTTTAGATATAGGACGCATTATGTGTCCCTAAAGTGTACTGATGTTCTCTAAATATAGGCAATCCAGCATATGCTATTCACCCATGTGTTATGACCCCTTACCTAAATGCAAGCACAGAGAGAACTGGTACAGCAGGGCACATAAGCGAACAAGAACAGTAATAGATTGCACTTTTGGAAATTTGAAGGAGTGGTTTGCTTTCGCAATAGTGGGGAAACACTGGGGTACACAATTGAAACAAATTGTAAAAATATAGCTATTCTCACAACATAGCAATGAGAAGTGGTCCAATTCTTGAACCTGAGGATGACAGTTCTGATGAAGGTGAAGATCCACCACCCCCTCCAATCAACCTGGTCAAGAGGCAACTACGGCAGCACGGGGCAGGGTACGCCGAACTAGCATAACACGTACCTATTTCTAAAGTAAACATTAAAGAAGCAATACTTAAAATAGAGATGCTGATAATTCTAGTTTATTATAGTAACACATTTTTTTCCACAGTTCAAGAACATGAAGACCAGGAAATTTCGCTAAAGTATTGAAAATATATTAAACTTGTGAAAAAGAAATACAAGTAAATTACACAAAAACTGTAATAAATTCACAATGTCTTTATTTCCTTTCCTTTGCAGCGGTCTGATCTGTTTACCTCAAGTCAACATCACTACTCCTGCCCCCTTCTTAGCCTTGCAACAGTAGACTCTGTCACAGTTGTGCTGTGCCAATTAGACACCTACTCACTTTCGCGTGGTGAGATTGAACTTTGCCTAGTGACATTGTTCAGTCGTACTTCCTTCAGGACATTTTTAATATGACTGAAGCTACTTTGTAACTCAGCACTTTGTTTTTCAACATTAACCTGCAATTTGTTTGTATGTCAGCACACAATATAAGTTGCATTTGTAAGCCAATCCACAGATCTACACATAGCTTGTTGTAGTTGTGTATAATGGGGCAGCTTTTGTCGGGTCTAAATAAAACCATCACATAATGATTCAGACAAACTGCTTATAGCCTGCAACATTTTATTTATGCTTTGAAACACTCCTGCAAGGCCTTAATACCTAGTGGTTTTAAGCCACCAACCACCCTTAGTATCTTTGTTTCCACTCATTGAAAATCTGCAAAAGAAGATATTCCAAAAACCACTTGGTTTGATCTTGTGCTACCCTAAGTGATTCCTGTGCTTTTACTTGCAGCTGGTGTACGAGCTATACAAATCACTGCTGTGTCTGATCTCACAGTGGTTGGGAGTAATAATAGTTGTTCTACTAGAAGCCAAACAGACAACATGGCTTTCCTATAGTGTTTCTGTTGGTCCATCATGAGTGACAGCTCCACTTTCCCTGCTTGTAACACACCAAGCAACTTATCTCAGGAGCAGAGCTACCGCTACCTGTTATTGGTTGGTTTCTGTCCTATGATGCTTCACAGATAGTAAGATCTGGAAGACGTGAGAGTGGTGACTTCATTGCATGGTGTAGGTATATTAGCTTTAATTGCACATTAACAATGTTTATCATGTCTTTGTGATGACTACTCTAGAATTCCTGATTTGAAAGCTGTATGATCTTTAGTAATCAGTAATATTGCATAAAGCATATGTTACCTTGTAAATGTAAAAATAAAATCTAAGGATTTCCTAAAAAGCTGATATGTACATTTGTAAAAGAGCTGCTTCAAGAGCAAATAGTCTATTTATTAATCTTGACCACATGCTACAATCGATCAATCAGAGTATTTGTAAAGCGCACTACTCACCCATGAGGGTCTCAAGGCGCTGAGGGGAGGGTGGCTGCTACTGCTCAAACAGCCATGTCTTGAGATGTCTCCTAAAGGTAAGTAGGTCCTGTGTCTGACTCAGGTGGGTGGGAAGAGTGTTCCACGTCTTGGCGGCGAGGTGGGAGAACGATCTGCCCCTGGTGATCATTCTGTGGATGCGTGGGATGGTGGCGAGGGCAAGATCGCAGAGCTGTCGGGTCGGGGTGTAGAAGGAGAGCCGTCTGTTGAGGTATTCTGGTCCGGTGTTGTGCAGTGCCTTGTGAGCGTGGGTGCATGCAAGTACGTACATAAAATGTGTACTGCATTAAAAAAGTTATTTTACACATTAAAAAAAATATATGCATATGTGAATGAATTACGTTTGTATTGTGTGTTACGCACATATAGCCATATTCATTTTTTTACAAACATACAACACATATGATTTGAAACTTACCATCGGTCCTTGAAATGCTTTCAGATGTATCAATAGTACTGACACCTATCTCTGCCTCTGTCTGGAGAGTAGATTCAATCAGTTCTCCAGGGGTGTTGTTGGAGGTTCATTACTTAGTCTGCCACCAGTAAGTGCAGCACTTTGCCTTCTTGTTACAAGTTTTTCCTCTGTACGTGACCATGGGTCATACTATCTTTTTCGAATGTCTGTTTGCCACACCAACCCCCTTTATCCTCTGATGGATACATGCTCAGATTTAACATTTGACAGTCTCAGACACAGTTGCTGATAAATTGCCCAAAAGTTAATCATTTTCATTAACAGGCTCTTCCGTCACAATTTCAAGTTCCTGGTTGCTAAATTTCGATTTAGACTTCCTGCTTCCTTCATCATTGGAATTACGTCCAGCCATGCTATAGGATGGTGGTGGAAAGCAATAGATTCTCTGAAACTAACCATGCTTTTCCCATGTGGCCTAATGCACTCCTTGGGGTCTTTTAGAGATTCTGTGAAGTTATAGATGTGTGACAAAGTGGCATTCGCTATTTGCAAATGTTACTGTTCCCTAAATTGCCAATAGGTATCCTTAATTAGTGATTCCTACGAAATCACTATTTAAGGCACTGGTCTCATAATAAAGAGCATTTTGTGATTTCTGAATAGCGATTTGTTATTACTCACTATTTAGAAATTGAAAAATATTATTAGTGTGCAGCAGGCCCACAGTAATTTACAGGTTCTTAGCCAGGCTGTTAAGATTACCAGTAGAGCTTAACATGAATTTACAAAAATAATTAAAAGATTCAAAAACACACGAATGATAAGAGTATAATTTACAAGAGTTCAATGTATTTGATTAATTAGGGAAACATTAGGAAGCTTTTACAAATCAAATTGATCCTGGTGGAGTTGTCACTATTCCTTATATCTACTCCTTTTGAACTGAATCACACTGATCATAAAAGTAGCTGACTTTGTTCCCCCTCCTACTGCGCTTTCAGAGGTTAAGGCCTGCCCAGAAAACTCTTCATATCCACATTACAAGTCTAAAGTCAGCCAAGATCAGCATTAGGTAGAATACTGGCAAGTCAAGAAGACTCTTTCAGGTTTGAGGAGAACTGAGGCCATATTACAGGCCACATCAGTCTGACTGCCTACGAAGCACACATTGCACATGTGTCCTATGTACAGAGGAAACAGGTAGGGACCTAATGGGGTGGTTTAGGTCACCACATATACTGGTAATGAAGCTCTTGTTTTTTCACACATGGTGCTGGCTTTGATTCCGAAAGAAAGAAGGGCTCATCTAGACTACCACAATATTACCAATATTACATGGAAGAGGAGGTAGTCAGAGAAGGATTAGCCCTCCTGCTATTGTCCATATCCTTTTACAAAGTATACCCTAAGGGTATACTCTAAATGGGCGCCATCTCTCTGGGTTGCACATACAGGTCATCATCTGCATTGGGCAAGGAGAGCCCTTTATCTGCAGGGGAACAAAATGAAAACCTGTGTATAAAGGCATATCTCCTTTAACTTTCATGCATGTTGATTTGTGAGCAGGACAATCTTTAACTTCAGTCTTGTAGACGCCATTGCCACGTTTCATTCCGTACAATGTTTTCTCTAGCATTCTAATTTTTAGTTTATGCTTCAGTCACAATTTACTCACTTGACATTTTCACCTACTCGCACTCAAAATTGTTTTCATTTAAATATATCACACGTTTGGAAACAGTATATTCCCCTTCTTGTCAAGCATTTTTGGATGTTTTTTTTTTAAACTGGCCTCTTATATACCGTAATGCATACCAGTAAACTTACCATGATCCAGAATTTACCAATAAACTCCTCACTTCTAGTGCTTAGATATCTATGGATTTGTTTTCTACTTGCACTCTTTAGCGAAATCTTAGCTTTCTAAGATAAAACCATTTGCGCCGCCCCCAACCCTATCACAGCAGTTGTAGTGCCCTTGCTACTCTGTAAAGCGCAGTGGAAGGGTAGCTCTTTACATTGTTAGACTGAGCTTTGTTTCAAAGTTGGTACTTGTTGGAGGGTCATCTCCAAAAGTTTTGCTTACTTCCTCTGACCAGTTTCTGTTGGTTTTGATACTCTGGGCATTTTACCACTGCTAACCAGTGCTAAAGTGTAAGTGCCCTCTGTTCAAATTGTATTGGTGATTGGTTTATCCATGATCTGCATATTTGGTTTACTGGTAAATCCCTAGAATAGTGCACCAGAGGTGCCCAAGGCCTGTAAATCAAACGCTGCTAGTGGACCTGCAGCACTGATTGTGCCACCCACATGAGTAGCCCTGTAAGCATGTCTGAGACCTGCCACTGCAGTGCCTGTGTGTGCAGTGTTGCACTACCAATTCAACATAACAAGAATACCCCTTGCCAGGCCCAAACCCTCCCTTTTACTACATGTAAGTCACCCCTAAAGTAGGCCCTAGGTAGCCCCATGGGCAGGGTGCAGTGTGTTTTTAAGGTAGGACATGTATTGGTGTGTTTTACATGTCCTGTTAGTGAAATACTGCCAAATTCGGTTTTCTCTATTGCAAGACCTATCTCTCCCATAGGTTAACATGGGGAATGCCTTTAAAAATCTTTCAAGTGTAGTTTCCCATTGGGAGCAAATAGAGGTATGGAGCCTGGGGTCTCTGATCTCCAAATTTTAAAATACATCTTTTGGTAGAGTTGGTTTTTAGATTGTCTGTTTGAAAATGCCACTTTTAGAAAGTGGGCATTTTCTTTCTTAACCATTCTGTGCCTCTGCCTGCCTGTGGAATCCACGTCTGGATCAGACTGACAATTGGACTGTTTGTGAAATCCCTCTAGACAGTGACACAAAGGTAGCCGAGGAGTGTCCTGCACATCCTGATGAGTCTCCTGGGCTAGAGTGGGGAGGGAGGAGCTGACACTTACACCTGAAAGGGCTGTGCCTGTCCTCACACAATGCAGTCTCCAACCCCCTGGTGTGTTCCTGGCGTCAGGCCCAGGCAAGGCAGGATCTTGTGAACAACAGAAACTTTCCTTTGAAGTTTGCCTACCTCAAAGACAGAAATTACTATAAGTAGTGGACCCAGAACCCCAGACTTTCATATTGCTTTTCGATCAAGAGGAACCTCTGCCAAAGAGAAGAGCTTGATGCTTGAGGAGGACCTGCCACTCTGCCTGTTGCTTTGCTGTGCTGGCCTGCTGCTGCTGCTTCTGCCTTAAGAGGGAAAGGACAGGACTTTGCTTTCTGAAAACCTGCTTATGAAGTTTCCCCAAGGGGTTGGACTGAGTTTGCCCCCTGTTCTGAAGTCTCAGGGACATCAAATACTTCATCTGACAGTGCCTGGGCTCTTCAGCTGAGAGTCCTGACTTGTTAAGTGGTGCCAAATCCAGCCTCTGCGCCCTTAGAAGTGGAAGCTGGTAACCTGCGGGGAAAAATCCATGCACTGTTGTGTGCGCGTTAGAAAAAACGATGCACTGTCCATCCCGCGGCTGAAAATTAGACGCACAGCCTCCCTTGCAGCTGTGGAAATGACGCAGTGCCTGTTCTCAAAGCGGTCTCTTTGCACAGTGTGTCAGAAATGTCCATGCACGGATCCTGGGCATCAAAATCTTTAACATCACAGCACAGACCAGAGGCTGTGCACCCGGAATTGACGCATGGCCTCCCTTGCGAGTAAGGAATCAACACACGGCCTCCGTTGCAAGTAAAGAACTGATGCACGGGCTCACTGGCGAGTAAGGAATCAACGCCTCGCTTGCTTTTTTTGACGCAATGCATCCATTGATTTCTTTGGATTAAGGCACTTTTTACTTCAAAAAGTCATATCTCTACTTGTGTATGTTGGATTTTTGTCATTTGTAGCTTGTTTGATTTAGATAAATATTGTCTATTTTTCTACACTGGTGTGGAGTACTTTTGTGGTGTTTTCACTGTGTTACTGTGTGTTTGTACAAATACTTTATACATTGCCTCTGAAATAAGCCTGACTTCTCGTGCCAAGCTACCAAGGGGGTGAGCAGTGGTTTAATGAGCTGTGTATCTCCCTTACCCTGACTAGAGAGAGGGTCCCTACTTGGATATGGTGTAAACTGACTGCCAACAAGAGGCCCCATTTCTAACAGTACCCATGTGAATGCCTTATAACGTTTGGCTATGCTTTGTAGAAACAATGTGCTTAAAAGGGTTGATTATAATTATTAGTAAAAAATAATTGAAGTGATCGCTATTTTCTTGTTTCTTTAGCCTATGTCTATCGAAACTAGCTCTGTTGAAGGTCAGAAAAACATTCAGATTATTCCCAGTGTACTGTTGCATCAATTGACCAGCTGCACTAGCAGACTTGGGCCCATATTTCTACTTATTTTGCGTCGCATTAGCGTCATTTTTTGATGCAAAAGTGGCGAAAACTTACAAAATGCAGTTGTATTTTGTAAGTTAGCTCTGCTTTTGCATCAAACCATGACGCTAATGCAGCGCATAAAAAAGTATAAATCAGGGCCTTGGTTTTCACTATTGCCCTTCTGTAAGGAGAGTATGGGATAGATATGGTACCTTCTGTGACACAAGAACATTTTGTCATTAAATGCAGCATCAGATTCGCAATCTTCTTACCTATCCCGTGACAATGTTGTCAATGCTGTGGTGCTGTCTCCTGAACACAACCCATGTAAACCTGCCCAGTGTCATGGCACTGCGTGTAACTCTTGTGACATTGCACCTTTACTGATACTGATGTTGCATTATTCACTCTTCTGGTGGAGCTGCTGTGAAGTGGAAGATGCATGGCTAGAGCACAGTGTGCTTCTGGATTATGTGCAGCAACATGCAATGTCAAAAGGTTTCAGCAGTAAGTCTGTCTGCCACCCAGGCCAGCAAGAGGAGGATGCTCAGACTGCTTGAAGGTAAACAAGCCCCAGCTGAAAGTCGAGGGTGGCTGGACACATATCTGCCTTCCTGCTGGATGGTGTGGACAAGCAACAGTGCAGCCAACTATCATCAACAATCTTGTTTAGCAAGTGCAGTAGTGAGCTCACCTGCGGTCCACAAGTCACTACTATGAATAGATTCACAGTGGATGTTGTAAATTCTGTGGCACTTGTTTTGGCCGAATGCCAGGCGTTGTTGGCAATAAATTATTTTTAAGTCTCTGTCCACAAAATTGTAGTTTACACGATGTGTTGATGGACATTTCTGTAACATGCCACAGCTGCAATAAAGCTGTCTCTAACTTCTAGATTTTAGTGCAAATTAGTTTCATTCACGACAGACTTTCTTGGCAAACAGCAGCTTTCTTTAGCTCTGGTCACATAGATGACTGTGAGCCCGGCAACTGCACATCGTAATCAGTGGTAGTTATGTTATGGATATTTATAGAGTGGACGGATCACCCCCATGAGTGTCTCTCAGTGCTTTTACACTCTTTGAAAGGCATTAGCCGAATTTTTGGCTTTATCAGTACTTGATGCCCATGCTGAACAGATTAGGAAAAAAGAAAGAAAACATGCATTGGCAAATAAAAACGCCCAAAGTGAGCCCCGGCATTATAATGCATGTGTGTTTGTGTCATTAAACATGTGCATTAATACATCACAATGAAGTGGTCATGTGTCACCATACATGCAAACGCATACGTCATGATGTTCCAGTCAGCGGCGCTGGCACTAGGGGTGCTGCAACACCCCCATAAAAATTGAGAATGAACACTAATGGGGCCCTTCACACGTTTTTCTTCTGGCGGATTTTTTTTTTTTTTTTAATGAACCACTGTCCAATATTCCCTCGCAGTCTTAAAATCGTTGCAGCACCACTGGTTCCAGTCATTTTTTTCTTTTAATTTACAGTTCCACGATGTTCGACACTGACATTGGAAAGCTAAATTAAAAAATATAAAAACTATCTGAAAGTACATTTATTGAAAGGAGTAGCCCAATCGCAAACTAAAGGTCCTAGGCTCTATTATATTTTTTTTTAAGTTAGGAAAAAGGGGGAAGCAACCAACAATGGCGAGGAAAGGTGGTGAGGAGCGTGGGCAGGAGAAACGAAGGAGCTGGCAGGGAAATTAAAAAAAAAAAGCCAAGCCTGATAGGGAAAGGTAGCGGAACCAACGAACAAGTTGGGGTAGCAACAAGAAAGCTCTGGGGTGTCGAGAATGTGAAAGGGAAGCAGTACCTACAGAAACAAGCATTGGCAAAGCCAATTGGTCTCACATATACAAGAGCTATTGGCTTTGGCAATGTGTGTTTGCATGTTGTACACCAATGAGGGCTTCTGTTCAGCACGGTTAAAAGTTAGGGTGTGGAGTGACATAGTGGACTTGGGAAGTAGAGTGTCATAGAATGAATTTGTTGAAGGGTCGTAGAGGGGAGTAAGGGAAGTAGAGCGTCATTAAGTTGAGTAGAGGGGAGTAGAGTTCAGTGGTAGAGAGTGTCATAGAGTGGAGTTTGGTTGGAGTGAATTGAGGTAGTGGGGTGGATTGGATTGGGGTAGCTTGGGGTGGATTAGAGTGGGGTGGATTGAATTGAAATAGGGTGAGGTGGATTGGATTGGGGTGGATTGGATTGGGTTGGGGTGATGAATTGGATTTGAGTGATAGGACAGGTGTATGGTGGATTGATGTTGGGTGGGGTGGAGTAGATTGGACTGGAGTGGTGTGGATTGGATTGGATTCATTGTATTGGAGTGGGATCGATTGGACTGGAGTGAGGTGGATAAGATTGAAGTGGGGTGGATGGAATAGACTGGAGTGTGATGGACTGAATTGAGATGGGTCGGGTGGATTGGATTGGTGGCAAGAGTGGGATGTATTGGAGTGGAATGAGATGGATTGTAGTGGGGTGGAGTGGTTTGATGCTGGATGGGGTGAAGTGTATTAGAGTGCGCTGGATTGGAGGGGGTTAGATTGGTTTGGGGTGGGTTGGGTTGTAATGGAGTAGATTGGAGTGGGGTGAATTGGATTGAGTGGGGTTGACTGGAGTAGTGTAGAATGAAGTGCGGTGGACGGGAGTGGGGTGGGTCAGATTGTGGTGGGATGGATTGGAATGGGGTGGGGTACAGTGCATTAGATAGGCGTGGGGTGGATTGTGGTGGATTGGACGGGAGTGGGTTGATTGGTGGGGGTTTGAATGGATTGAAGTGGGGTAGATTGGATTGGAGTGGGGTTAATTGGATTGGATTGGAGTAGGGTGGACTAATGTGGTCTGGAGTTAAGTGGATTGAATAGGAGTAGGATGAATTACGGTGGACTGGAAAGGGGTGGAATAGGTGGATTGCACTGGAGGAGGATGGATTGGGGTGTGGGTGGATTGTATTGGAGTGAGGTGGATTGGGTTGTGGTGGACTTGATTGCAGTGGGGTGGACTGGAGGTGGATTGGTTTGGAGTGCTGTGGGTTGGATTGGAGTGGGATGTATTGGAGTGGAGTGGATTGGGTGGGGTGGATTGGAGTGGAGTGGGGTGCATTGGACAGCAGTGGTGTGGATTGAACTTATTTATTTATTTATTGGATTTATATAGCGCACAGCTACCCGGAGGTTTCCCGGCACCGAGACAAAGCAAGACAAAAGGCAGGGTCAGGAGATCAACTTGGGCGATTACTGGTTAAAAAGCCATGTCTTAAGCTCCTTACGAAATCTAATGAACACCCTTTTGTGCCGTAAATGAAGAGGAAGAGAGTTCCAAAGAGAGGGAGCTAGGAAGGCAAAAGAACGTCCCCCCATTTTGACACGTCTGAATCTGGGCACCTGGAATTTGTGTTGATTGGAGGATCGAAGAGAACGAGAGGGCCGATAGAGTTGGACCAAAGTTTTAAGGTAATTGGGAGCTAGGCCCATAGTAATTCTATGCATATAGCATAGAGCTTTGAATTTGATGCGATTCTCAATTTTCAACCAATGTAGTTCACAAAGTGCACCAGAAGTGGGAGCAATTCTGGAAAGTTGACAAAGAAGCCTGGCCGCAGAATTCTGAACAACTTGAAGTTTGTGTAGTACTTCTTTATTTGCACCCAGATAGAGCACGTTTCCGTAGTCCAGTCTAGAAGTAACCAGCGCTTGGACCACGGTTCTTTGAGCAGCCACAGGAAGCATCCAGAGAATTTTACGAAGCCACTTTAGGATAGCAAAGCAGGTAGAAGCTACTTTGGTCACCTGCTGTTTCATAGACAACTGGTCATCAATAATGATGCCCAGGTTACATGCAGAAAGAGAGGGGATTGGGGGGGCACCCATCTCAGAGGGCCAGTGTTGGGGGCCCCAGAGTGATTTTTTGTTTCCAAAAATAAGGAGTTCTGTCTTTCCTCCATTAAGTTTGAGTTTATTAAAATGCATCCAATTGGCTATCTTAGATAATCCTATTTGCAAAGAGGGAGAGTTAGAGGTTTCTTTGGAAGAAAGTGAAAAAATAAGTTGAGTATCATCAGCATAAGAATAGATAGTTAGACCAGCTTGTTCTGCTATGCTTGCCAAAGGACTGACATATATATTAAAGAGTAGTGGACTAAGAATGGAGCCCTGAATCAGAGAGGAAGCTGTGTGAGAGAAAACCTGAAAAGTCCTATTGGATAAAAAGCTGGACAGCCACAAGAGGGCTTTGCCGCCAATACCCTTGATGTTAAGAGTTTTTAAAAGAGAAGAGTGAGATACAGTATCGAAAGCTGCGCTTAAATCCAATAGGATAAGAGCTACTGTTTCTCCTTTATCAATTTGTTGACGGATATTTTCAGTCACACCCAGTAGAGTCGCCTCCGTTGAATAGCCGGCACGAAAACCAGATTGAGAAGGATGGAGGATATTACTGGTTTCTACAAACTGGGTCAATTGAAAATTAACATGTTTTTCCAGGATTTTGGAAAAAAGAGGAAGGAGAGAAATTGGGCGAAAATTTGAGAAAATTTCCGGATCAGAGTTAGTTTTCTTTAATAAAGGAAGGACCATTGCGTGCTTCCATGAAGCAGGAACATAAGTTTCCATAAGTGACATGTTAAGGAACTGCATAATGGAAATAAGTATGGGAGGGTCTAGCTTTTGAAGTATCGTAATGGGGATAGGATCTTGCGGGAGCCAGACTTGATGCTTGTAAGGATCTTAGAAAAAGAGGCAGTATCCATGGGGAGCCATTCATTAAGTAAATTAATATTATTAACTTGAGTCATTCCTTGAGTGATAGGAAAAGATAAAAGGTGGTTGGATTGAGGTTTAATACTAGTGCTGGGATTGTTAAAGTCGTTGTGGAATTCAGAATAAATTTTATCAATTTTATCCACAAAAAAATTTGCCAGATCGTTGCATTTTTTAGGGTCAAGATCAGGGGGCTTAGATAAGCGGGAATCACCAGAAAGTTCCTTAACTACTTCAAACAGCACTTTGGGGCAATTCTGAGATTGTAAAATAATCTCGGTGGCATGTTCGGCACGCGCGATGTTACATAGTCGGTGATAGTTAAGAAGGGCTAGTTTGTAAGTGTATTTCCGGTCAGGATCATAGTTTTTACGTCATTTCCTTTCCAAGTTCTTGCACTTAGTTTTTTCTATTTTGAGTATGTCTGAGAACCAGGGGGCGGGAGGATGCTGGTAGCCCTGTTTATTCTTTTTATTAGATAGAGGAAGACATTCATCAATTGCAGAGGTTAGCCAATCACGGATAACCCCGTCATCTCTTATACTCGTAATCGATGGTAGGGTTTTTTTCAACATTAAATTCAGAGTCTTAATATCTAAATTTTTCCAGTTTCTGTAGGTACTGGATTTGGCAAGGGATACGGAGGGAGTAGGACCCCGTGATTGTGCAATCGTAAATTCCACCAAAAAATGATCCGACCATGGAATAGGAGTGGCTTGTTTACATGAGATGGTATCAAGATTGGAAAAGATGGGGTCTAATAAATGTCCTGCCTTATGCGTGGGGCCTGAATTATGTAAGAGAACATTTAATGCCGCTAAGTTAGCTATAAGAGTAGAGCTCGTGGTGCAAGATGTGTCATTGAGATGTAAATTCAGGTCACCTAAGAACAAAAAGTTGGTGGTTTCTAATAGAAGAGGAGCAATCAGGTCAGGAAGGGTCGATGCCCAAAGACCCGCAGGGCCAGGAGGACGGTACATAAGGGCCCCGGAAAGAGTAAAATTAGGTGATAGGTGAAGTTTAAAAAACCCAGCTTCACAATTTTTAAAATCCAGGTCTACCCATTTACATACATAGTCAGTTTTGAAAATTAAAGCTATACCCCCACCAGTTCGGTCAGTACGATTTCTTCCATGATAGGTATAGTTGGGAGGAAGCGCATACGCCATATCGGGTCCGGAACTCTCATTAAGCCACGTTTCAGTTAGAAAGAGGGCATCAGGTTGTAGCTCCATAAGAATATTCAGAATATCGCCCTTATGCTTAGGTAGTGAGCGGCAATTAAGACTGAAAAAGGTAAAGGGAGTAAGGGATAAGTTAGTCTTGTTGGTCAAAGGAGGAGTTCGACTAGACTCATGGCGAATGGAGCTCCAGTGAAGGGGGGGAGGGAGGGTAAAGCTACAACACAAGCAGCTGTGTGAGGCTGTATCAGGAATAAGGAGTGAGCAAAAAGGGTTGGGGACAGGTCGTAGGGTCAAAAGATTATTACGAGTGTATGCAACAAAATTTTGGGCAGGATTAGGGTGGTGTGGAGTGGATTGGTGTGAAGTGTATTGGATGGGATTGGGGCCGGTTCTTTTGGATTGGAGTGGGAGAGACTGGAGTGGGGAACATTGTTTTGGATTGGAGTGGGGCAGATTTGAGTGTGGTGGTCCGTATTGAATTGGAGAAGGGCAGACTGTTTTGGACTGGAGTGGGGAAGACTAGAGTGGGGCAGCTTGTTTTGGACTGGAGTGAGGCAGATTGTTTTGGATTCAAGTGGTGAAGATTGTTTTGGACTGGAGTGGGGCGAATTGGAGTGGTAGAGATTGGAGTGGGGTAGGTTAGAGTGGATTGGATTAGGGTAGGTGGATTGGATTGAGTGGGGTGGATTGGTGTGGGGTGAGGTGTGTGGATTGGTGTGGATTGTAGTGGGGCAGATTGAAGTGAAGTGGATTGGGATGTACTGCGTGACTGTGTGTTAAAACGTAATTTCAGAAATTATGCATAAGAAAGAAACAATGTCACTTTGCAATATTTACAACAAAATAATTGTCATCTTGAGAATAGTGTCTACGAACAAAAACAAAAGAAAACATGAGTGCAGAGCGAGATAAGACGATTGGCAAAATAAAAGAAAGTTAACTATTGAAAATAAAGCTTTGCAATTTTGTTTGTCCTGCTGGGCATGTTTTTGCCAGGCACATGCCTTCTGGTTGCAGGGCACTATAAGTTAAAAAGAACAAAATAATACTTCAATCATGTCTGGAGCAGCAAACGGGCACTGATTAAGTTGAATCAATCAGTGCTTGGTCCCTGCTCCACTGGGAGGAATGGAAATGATGCCTGGCCTGGAGTGAACAATTATGAGGAGGTAAATAAGAACGCCATGCAAGTCAACAAATGGTAGGTAACAGGCAGGCTCCAATCCATTTACTGTAAACAACAGAGTCTCACTAACGGGATGCATGCACTAGCACACACACTCACAGGTTCTACCCTAAAAAGGGAAAAAAGTCTGTTAAAAATGACTTTTAAGATGTAGTAAACCCCAAGTCCAAACAGCACTTAATGCATAATAGCATTCAACAAAGCAAAAATATTAAAGGCAATTGCCATTTCAAATTACCAAGGCTTGATGCTAGAAAATGGTCAGCTGGAGCAGTGAGTTAACATGCGCTAAAATGTGACAGGGTCATGTGACAACAATTAATTCATTTCTGCAGAAACTTGTCTGACATGGACAGTGACCAGAACTTTTCTTCCAAAGAAAGTTTCTGGACACCTTGAAACGAAGATATCCACAAATACTAACCCTAGGCCAGGTTTGAAAATTAGGTTACGCTTGCTAAAAAGTGTAATTCATAATGCAAAATATCATGTTTCCTGGGTATGTCATGGCCTAACAAAGCTATCAGGTAATACAATACTGTATGAGGCCTTAAACCAGAACAAAACAATTGTTCTCTAACTTGCCCCCAGTGAATACATACATGGTGGTGCACTACATTTTTATACATTTCGCTTTATGAACATATTGAACATAATCATTTCTCGTAATCAACATATTGGATACTTTGTAGCATAATAAAATGTATTTTCACGAGAGCAAAAAACACCTGACCCGTGGGGTTCTGAAAGTACATAAAACAAGTGTTGACAAAGCCAAATAGGTCTCACTTTTGGCAACTATTGGTTTTGCCAATGTCTTCTGGCAGTGCAGTACAGATTGGCTAAAAGTAAAAAGTAATTTTTTCAGAAGAAAATGTGCATAACACAGCCATTACTGATGGCTGTGTCATTTTGTAGCCGCATGTGTGTGTGATGGTATATGTACAAGCATGTTTCATCACACAAGCACGCAGTTATGAAATTAAGCAGATGACGTTTTTAACCTCTTAGCTGCTGGGCCTTCCCTCCCCCCGTGCTGAGCCCTTTTTTGGCTATTTGGGGTAGTTCGCGCTTAGGCCTTCATAACTTTTTGTCCACATAAGCTATCCACGCCAAATTTGCGTCCTTCTTTTCCAACATCCTAGGGATTCTAATGGTACCCAGAGTTTGTGGTTTCCCCTGGAGGTGACCAAGAAATTTGCCAAAATACAGTGAAAATTTCGTTTTTTTTTTAAAAATTGGAAAAAGGGCTGCCGAAGAAGGCTTGTGTTTTTTTCCCTAAAAATAGTATCAACAAAGAGTTTCTGGAGCTAAAATCACCATCCTCCCCCCTTTCAGGAGCGGGCAGACTTGAATCAGAAAACCACATTTTCAACACAATTTTGGCATTTTACTGGGACACACCCCATTTTTACTATTTTTGGTGCTTTCAGCCTCCTTCCAGTTAGTGACAGGAATGGGTGTGATACCAATGCTGGATCCCGGAAAGCTAATCATTTCTGAAAAGTAGACAAAATTCTGCATTCAGCAAGGTGTCATTTGTGTAGATCCTACAAGGTTTTCCTACAGAAAATAACAGCTGAAATAAAAAAATATTGAAAGTGAGCTGAAAAAAACAGCCATTTTTCTCCACATTTTACTCTGTAACTTATTCCTGCAATGTCAGATTTTTTTTAAGCAATATACCGTTACGTGTGCTGGGCTTGTAGGTTCATCAAGATCCCTAGGTACCCAGAGCCAATAAATGAGCTGCACCTTGCAATGGGTTTTCATTCTATACCGGGTATACAGCAATTCATTTGCTGAAATGTAAAGAGTGAAAAATAGGTATCAAGCAAACCTTTGTATTTCCAAAATGGGCATAGGATAAGGTATTGAGATGCATGGTTATTTAGACATCTCTGACTTCCGGGGTGCCCATACTAGCATGTGAATTACAGGCCATTTCTCAAATAGACGTCTTTTTTACACCCTGTCTTACATTTGGAAGGAGAAAATGTATAGAAAGACAAGGGGCAATAACACTTGTTTTGCTATTCTGTGTTCCCCCAAGTCTCCCGATAAAAATGGTGCCTCACTTGCGTGGGTGGGCCTAATGCTCGCGACAGAAAACGCAACATGGACACATCACATTTTTACATTGAAATCTGACGTGTTTTTTGTAAAGTGCCTAGCTGTAGATTTTGGGCTCTAGCTCAGCCGGCACCTAGGGAAACCTATCAAACCTTGGCATTTTTTAAAACTAGACACCTAGGTGAATCCAAGATGAGGTGGCTTGTGGAGCTCTGACCAGGTTCTGTTACCCAGAATCCTTTGCAAACCTCAGAATTTGGCCAAAAAACACTTTTCCTCACATTTCGGCGACAGAAGGTTCTGGAATCTGACAGGAGTCACAAATTTCCTTCCACCCAGCGTTCCCCCAAGTCTCCCGATAAAAATGGTGCCTCACTTGCGTGGGTAGGCCTAGCGCCCACAAATGGAAATGGCCCAAAACACAACGTGGACACATCACATTTTTTCACCGAAAACAGATGTGTTTTTTGCAAAGTGCCTACCTGTAGATTTTGGCCTCTAGCTCAGCCGGCACCTAGGGAAACCTACCAAACCTGTGCATTTATGAAACCTAGAGACCTAGGGGAATCCAAGATGGGGTGACTTGTGGGGCTCTGACCAGGTTCTGTTACCCAGAATCCTTTGCAAACCTCAAAATTTGGTTAAAAAAACAAATTTTCCTCACATTTCGGTGACAGAAAGTTCTGGAATCTGAGAGGAGCCACAAATTGCTTTCCACCCAGCGTCCCCCCAAGTCTCCCGATAAAAATGGTACCTCACTTGTGTGGGTAGGCCTGGTGCCCGCCACAGGAATAGATCACACAATGGTCAATGTTGGTCCTACCAGGAGGCAGCTGTTGACCCTGGGGTGATCCATTCCTGACGCAGGCACTAGGTGTAGGCATTCAAGTGGGGTAGTGTTTTTATCAGGACAGGTGAGGAATCACTGGGTGGTAGGAATTTTGTGGATCCCAGCATATTCCTCTAGTTTGTGTGACAGAAATGTGAGAAAAATAGAGTTTTTATTCAACATTTCAGCTTTGCAGGGTATTCTGGGTAAGAAAACTTTGAGGAATCCACACAAGTCACACCTCTGTGGACTCCCCCAAATGTCTAGTTTCCAGAAATGTTTGGGTTTAGTGTGTTTCTCTATATGGCCGCCGAACCCAGGACTAAAAACACAGGTTCCTGCCTTACAAAACCAGTTTGTTTTGCGATAGATAATTTTGATGTCTCCACAATACGATTTGGGTGGTGGAATTTGGGGCTGAACTAAATTGGGGAGCTCCCAAGAGAGCTCTCTGTCTCTCTGCTTGCCGTCGCATTCACCTGCTCTCTGGGTTGGGCTAACCCACTATTACCCAGTTGCACAGACTGCTTGCGAAGGGACAGCAGGACTGTCCTCATCACCTCCCTCATAATTTACTGGAAGAGGAGTTATCGAATGGGACTCCTCCGACTGAAAAATCACTCCCTAGTCTGCGCCATTGTCCTATCCCTCAGATGCTGTCTCAGTATCTGATGTCTCAGTCTCTGATCCTATGTCAGAGCTGTCCTCTATAACCCGAGTGACGGCAGCAGTCATCCATCAAGATGCCATTTCTGCTATTGGCTAAACTGTTGCTCTAAAACACTAGCCTACGTAAACAGTCACAAAATGATGGTGTGTGTGAGATACGTGCAACAGTAGAGGCCACCTTAACTGCGCTTCTTCCCTCAATCAGCACGTTCTTTCAAGACACTCAAAAAACACCTTGTCACATACCATTCGTCACAGTCTTTAGCACCTCCTGCGCCCAGTCCAACAATCATTATTGGTGCTCCCTCCTCCTCGGATTCCCTCATTACCACCCAGCAAAAGTGCCCTTCATCTCTCCATAGCCGCCCTCCACCCCGCACATACATTTCATTTGTATTATAGCGCAGGTAATGGCTGACTTTACTAATTTACTCAGCTATTTACATAAAATACAGATTTGCTCTGTGCAGTAGGCATATAAACCTTCTGCGCTTCTTTATGGCACAAAAACTGCCACTAGACAAGTCTGACGCTTTTGTAGCAGAAGCCTAAAAGCTACAGTTGAAAAGCGTCAGTTGAAGTATGTGCATTGGTTTGAAGACGCAAGCTGCAACTGCAAGACAACTGGTGGCAAATATAGCTATATATATATATATATCTATCACTTTTATATGTGGGTCTGGTTTTCCTGGGGGCCGACCGCAGCCCCCAGGGAAACCACACACGTATTGACAAAAGTGATATATATATCGATCTATCTATATATATATATATATATATATATATATATATCTACATAGATATATCTATAGATAGATCGATATAAATATATATATATATATATATATATACATATATATATATATATCTATAGATCTATCTATAGATATATCAATGTAGATAGATATATCTACTGTATATATATAGATCTATATTTTTTTTAGTTGTTGTATGGCCCCCAGGGAAACCCTACAACAACTAAAAAAAATATTGCCCCCACAAGGGATCACCCACCCGGGGCACCTACCTTTTAAAAAAAAAAATATGCCGGGGGGGGCAGCCCATTTTCCGAGGGGGCCGACCCCCCCCCCCCCCCCCAAGTGAAATCCCTGGTGTCTAGTGGTGTTTCCTGGCCCCGATTGCAGCTGTCAGAAGACTCAAGGCCGCTTCGTGCTCCGATGAGGAAATCCACAAAGTGACATCAGCGCGCCGTGACAAAGGGGTGGGTGGCGGGTGGGGGGCCAGGGGGAGACACGGAAGAGCTTCCGTGTCTCCCAGGGAACAAAAAAATAAAAATAATCCTCGGGTGCAATGCACCGAGGATTTATTAACCCCCTCCCTGGTGTCGGCCACTGGTTGTGACCCGCACCAGGGAGGTAGTGCGGGCGTTGGCCAGTGGCCGACGCCCGCATTTAAAAGGTTAAAGAAATTCTGATCCGAGAAGGATCAGTAAATAAATAAAAAAAATTGAAGCATTTCAAAAACATTTTTTAATGTGAAGAGTCCAGCAGCAATTTGCCCTGTAGCCCTCCCAAAAAACATAAAATATTAGAAAGTAGGGACTGTTGGGTGGCAACGGAGAAGCGAATGGGGTAAACGAGTGGGGGAAATAAAGCAAAAATAAATCTGGATGTCTGGAAGAGAGGAAAAGCTGCACACAAGGGAAAGAGCAAGATCGGGGGCAAGGGGAGAAACAGAGCGTGGGGAAGCAGGGGAAAAGACCATGAAAGAGAGAGCATAGTGGTGTGCCTAAGAAGGGCAAGAAGCACACAAGGGAGAGAGTTGGAAAACACAAGCACTCTGATGGAGTGCTGTAGCAAAAAAGAAAAAAGTTATTTCCTAAAAGTGGAAGAATACAATTCAGGCAATCTGAGGCTATGCTCCAGGGGAGGGACAAACACAAGAAGATGAAAACAAGGCGGTGAATAAGAAGCAAGCAAATTAGAGTGTCAATAAAGCCAATTAATAGTAAGCAATGGGCAGACTCTACGCACACATTAAGATCTCAATACGTCTTTCACAATTAGGCTTCTTGTACTGTGTAGTAGGCAAGACCTATTGAGTAGATCCCTGAACGCATGCAATGGAAAAAAAGCTGTCCAACCAAAAAGATGGTAAAGAAGCAATGTTTCATGGGAAGAGCAAATGCCAGAAGAGGAATGAAAGCCATTGAATAAGAAGAAAACAAATGATATGGACAAGAAAATCAACCTCTGTCAGGCAATGGATTGATCCAAAGGCCCACTGTAATTACTGGTATTGTACACAACAGTGACCTAAAAAAAAGGTCAGGAACACAATTCCTTCAAACAAAAGTACTCAGAATATAGAAAGTTCCAGTTGCAATTACAGTCTTAGTTCACATCAACTAATGCGGTAATACAGTACTGGTTTACAGCAATGTATAAAGATAGCACACGGGATTGTAACATTGAGTATGGGTAACATCTCACAGGCCTGCCACTTTCTGAACCCAAACCACTTCAGTCCGGTGTCTCCAAGGCCCTCTGTCATTTCTGGAGCTCTCCAGGCACCAGGCCTACCTTTTCACCACAGGATACCTTCAAGGACACTGAAGAAGGACAGATAGACTGTACACATAAACAACAAACAGTGAACGACGATTCATTGAGAAGCACATTTCTTACATAAACCTTCACCCGCACTGTTTGCACGGGATGGGAATTTCCCAGCCAAGCGTCACGCAGGCACCTAAGCTTACAGCTCTCTCCTTATTCAAGCTCTTCTCACAGTACATTGTGTACAATTTTAATGTGGGTAACACACGTGACTATTCACAAATGGGCACCTACGGAAATAAACACTTCTTACACCCACATGCGTGTTTGAAGATTTAAACCCACAAACGAATGCAGATAAGTGCACACATTGCAGTGAACACATGCGGATTCATCAGCGCACACTCATGCCAGCAGCACAGCAGATAACCAAACGAAAAGCAGATCTACATCTTAATTTCCAGGGAGGTAGTCTGCGTCTGAGACACCTAGGGATCCATCAGTGATCCACAGCATGTCTGGTGGGGACATCTCTGTGGAAGGCTAATGGAATGTTAGTGGATCACTTTCAAGGGAAGGAAAGTATGTTGTCCATCACTTACTGACAGCCCAGGCCCCTAGCATTTAAGGGAAGCCGGTTATGAGGGTGCACATTTTAATAGCCACATTTGGTGGTGGAGTTACCTAGCATGCAAATGCAAATATATTCGAAGGCACACAGCTGTGCACCAACCCGTATATATACCAGCGGACACATACCTATTGCAGTCTACATTAAATACATGAATGCACACATTCAAATACACATGCGGCACACCCATGCAAAAACTCCTACACATCAATGTACAGCAATGCACAAAGAAAGCCATGGACCAAGATAGCCTACAAGCCAAATACTCCAGACAGATTCCCTGAGACAGTTTACATATTTAGATAATCCTCTTCAGCCTGCATACATCCTCTCATCCAGGTCCATACATTCTAACATTGGATAATTTATCTGCCAATCCATGTGGAGTGACCACCTCCTTCCTGTTCATACCGTCCCGAGTTGTTTTCTCTGAGATTTTGCCGGACTGAGGATACTGCCAATGATAGCTGCTATACACCTCTGACCTCCCCAGTCTCCACTTTCTAATCCTAGAACTGGGCCCAGTCTTGTGCTCTGGTCTGGTGGTGCCTTATTTTTAAGGTCTGGCTTGACAGTGCCACTGTGAATTTTACCTAATGTTGCAAATTCTTTAAAATATACATACAGTGGTCGTTGGCTTCACCCAGAGCAGTGTGTCTCTCTCAACTAATGTCAATGGGTGTTTGGTGTATCATTTCTCCCTGTATAGAGTGCTTGCTTTGCAATACATGAAAGATCATTTTATACCTCAAAACTATACCGTATCAATTCACCTTAAATTGTTTATCTCATAGATGCATTGGTATACAGAACACCATTTTTGTCTTTTTTCTCAACAGTGGGCTTTTTAAATATATTATTCATGAGTCAGAATGCAAGCCAGGCCTATTGGTTTTGGCAGAGGGTGTTTGATGCTGGGTGTTCCCAGGACTTCCTCAAGTCTGCACAGAGGCATTCCCCACCCAGCTCTCTGGTTCTCCCTTCTTCCACTACGACCATTTGTCACTGCCTAGCCGATTCCATGCACTTTTTAAATTAGAAACAAAATGCTAATAACAACTGCTCCCCAGTGTTACTTTCTTGAATTTAAGAGGAAAAGGTATGATGTTTTACCATCGAAAAAGAGTGGGTGTGATGGAATGCAACATGAGACAGGGACAGGTGACAGTTTTTCTGCTGGGTTGCCTCCTGTGGTTGGCCTTCGAGCTTTATTTTAATGTACGAGTCATACCATACCACAGGCTGGTGTCTAGGGGTGATTGGAGATGAGTGCAACAGCCCTACATAAAGCTCATGGCCCTAACAAATCATGACTTCTGGATAAATAGGGAACAACAAAGCACCAGAGCCATATAGTTGTCAAAAGATGCTTGCAGCACTACAAACTATTCACGACAGAAACATTTATAACAACGCCAGTAGAACACATTACTCAGAACTTCCCACTTCATCATAAGCGCAACACGTCATTAATAACATATAAATAGCAAAATGAAGCATAACTTCCTTAAAGCATAATACATCATATCCCTCATGCAGCCATCATCCACACAGCTAATCAGAACAGAAAAGGACACACCTTCTTGCACCCCTACTGCGTGTAGTTATCGCCTTTTTTCATTACTCCATTTTATTTCTTGGAGAATTTAGGGGCAGATTTATGGAAAGTGGCACTGCACTATGTGCAGCGCCACTTTCCCTACACCCCTTAGCTCCCGCCCTACTGCCACCATGTATGCGCCTTATTTAAAATACGGCACACCATGGCGTAGGGCAGGGGGCAATAGAATAATTTTTCATCACACTATTGATGTACTCCTGCAGAGTAGATAGCGGCCCATTAAATATAATGGAAGCCCCCTTTTATCGCTGTACAAAATGACTGTACAAAATGACTCAAGGAAATCTGTTAGATTTCCTTGTGCCATTTTTTCAGCCCCCCTAATGGTGGAACGCCCCCTTTGCATACATTATACCTGGCGCAAGCATAATGTAGCACAAAGGGTTACAAAGTGGCGCAATGCATTCATTGCACCACTTTGTAAATATGGCGCTAGGATTTTGGCCTCCTTGTGGCACATTAGTGTAAAAAAAAAATAACACTAATGTGCGCAAGGGGCTTATAAACATGCCCCTAATCTCCACCTTCACTCCACCCATCTCTCGTCCCCATTCCTTTCTACCTTTGAATCTCACCACACTTACAGGTAACAACTCTTCCTAGGTCATCAAACTTTACCTTTCACCGAGGTCGACAAATTTATCAAAGTTTCCGGAGGCGAAGTTTAATCCATCCAGCTGGCAGCAGCGAGTTACTCTCGTGGCAGAAAACAGTTACTGCAAACTTTCTCTGCTCTCATTCTACGTATTGGGTGCCGGGGGAGGGGAGCACCATGCATGGGGTAAGGTACAGCTTTTAGGGGGTGTGGTGTCGCCTGCCTAGGTAGGAGTTTGTGCCCTGGATGGAGGGACAGTTGGGTTGAAGGTCGCCAGGTGGGTGACATTTTGGAATGGGGACTTTGACATTGAGCCATTGGGGTCACCAGAGATAGCCGCTTCTCTCCTTGGGTTATCCAGTGTGACCTGTGGCACCGCCCTTGTGATCTCTGCCTCAGATGGCGAATAGTAACCGAACTTAGCCAAACTTGCATCACTGACATTGGCAGTGGTTTTGAGGAGTACTACATACGCCATGTTTTTCTGAAACTCACCAGATATAACTAGTTATTTGCGTCAATATGGTTAAAGTGTTTTTGCTAAAATAGCTTCGGCAACCTTCACTATTACTTAAAGCAAAAGAGCTTTTAATACATTTTGCGTACTTTTCAGGTTAGGGGGAAATTTGAAGCACACCGCTTTGAGAACTATGAACGCTACAGTGTTTTCCAAGAAGTTGTGGGATGGAGAACCCACTAACGGGTCGGAAGGAGATGCCATTGTGCTGTGGGTGCCCATTACCGCCACCTTGGCTTGATTTCCAGAGCCTACTGCCCAGCCTGGAATGACAATGTTTCTAAGATGGTTTGGAGTCCAGGCCTTGGCTGACTGCTTCACATCTCTTTACTGTGGATGTACTCCAATACCCTCTGTTTTGTTTCCTAGCATAGCGGGCTCTGCAGGTGAGGTCATCACTGGTTAATTTGAGCTTGTGGTTGCAGGGGCGTCGCTTTGGTACTCTTTTTTGGGGGTTGGTCCCCAGTTGTTGTCAAGAGCCTTTGAACTACAACAAGAGGAAGAAAGACAGCAAAGGGTAAAGAAGGAGGCAGTTAAAGAAGGAAAAACAATGAGAAAGGAAGAACGTGTGGAAGAAGAAAGAACATGCAAGAGTGAAATAAAAGAGTAGCAAAACTATGGAGGGGATGAAAGAGGCTTGAGGGAAAATCGAGGCTGGATAGCCTAAGTATGTGGCATACTGACGCTTAGCAGTGGCTGCTTTGGCTTCTGTGAAACATTTTGGGCCCAGGCACTTCTTAATTTATCAATTAATTCCTGAGACTGACAGAGTTTTTCTGAGGGTTCGGGAGTAGGCCCTCATATCAGCTGGGGCAGCCTTACTCAGTAGAGGGAGCGTGGTTCAGACCCCGACTGCGCCTTTTTCCAAACATCATGTACTCGAAAGCAAAGAAGGAGGTATTAGCATGTGAAGAAGAGGGGCTTCAACAAGAAGGTCCTGCCAATAGGAAAGGAAAGGGGCAGAAAGAGGGGAGAGATTCTTCCTCAGAACTCACCAATGCTTAAAACCTTGAAGGATGTATAAAGAATAAATCTGTCAATGCTCATGACAATATGAAATTTACGGGTTGAGACCTTACCAGAGACCCATCTCCCTCTTGCAGGTGATTAGGAAGGTTCTGTGAGAAGACTGGGATGGGTCCAACTGTGATGTGCCAAATGGGAGGATGTGGCTCCTATCTGTGTCAAGGAACGCAGGCTATAATCTATACTCATTTCTGAGATATTACCTACCGATGTAAAGACACTAGAAGATATCCAGATCAACAAATACATATCCCCTTAAGTACTCTACCTCTGAGTCAAGCAACATAGTTAAAAGAATGAGCCCAAAGACTCGATGTGAAAAGAGTGCTTACAAACTGACTCTAGAAAGCAGGTTTTAAACTATGAAATTCTCGATGAATGGTCAGCAAATTTCGCACGCATAAGCACATGTTCACTGCGTGAAACTGTTCAAAATCATATGAATTTTAGCAAAAGATTTCAAAATTTACAAACATGATGTAAATTCTGAATTCCATAATGAACGAGTAACACAAGATTAGCGCAAGGGTAGCCAACATTTTTCTTTATGAGATCTATTTTTGATCACTGAAAACTGCACAGCACTACAACCAAATTATTTTTACAATTGTGAAAGTGACAGCATCAGACAAAAGCACAAATGTGACCATCACATGTGGGATTACCAGGAGCAGCCACCCTAGCACATCAGAACAGATTAACAAGAGTAATATCCTAATAGGATTTATCTCTAGAAAATGATTTGTGTGAGTAATCAAGTAACAGAAAACTATGCATGAATTATCTTTCAAATATCAGTTTTAATTACAAAGTAATAATTATGGGTAGAAACACCTGCTACGAGTTTGTAAAAAAAACAAACACATGCTTGTTTTTATTTTTGACATTCAATCACAATCCCTCAAAAATATAATTTTTAGTAAGCCGTTTTGTCATGAGTGATCAGTTTTTCATTTTTATCGTCTACATGTCCATCCATATATTACTGTTGCATGTTGCCTACCCACCATAAAACAAGGATGCTCACCAAAGCCAGACCACCATTCTACTATTGGTGAACACCATAATGCAAAAATTCCCATAATGAGCCAAACGAGAGCAGGACCACCATTGTGCCAAGTCTAAACACCCTAATGCCATGGATACCCACAATATGTCAAGAGTAAGCAGTATTATGCCATGGTGGTCACAATTATGCAATGAATTGCCACAATAAGGCCAAAGATTCCAATAGTATGTTGTTGATGGCTGTAGGTATGCCTTAGGTGTCTTCCATTTGCGAGGGGGTGGCAGCTATATTAGAATGACCTCGCTGAGGCCAAAGACGGGAACAATGTGCAAAGAATGGAAAACATTATGTTATGGACACATTTTCACACTGGTCTGAAGGCCATTTAAGAAAGAAATTGAGTTTTAGGTTGTGAACTACAGGTTGCTCAGTACCTACACTTTGGGCACCCCTATATTAGAAGACAAGAAACAGCTGTGGATTATGGCCCTATTTTGACAGAGTTTCACGTGACACGATAATAGCTCATTAGGCTAAGAGGTTTGTCACTGTTGTAAATGTTACATGCTTCAGTATATCTTTTAAGATACATTTTTGTCTAATAGGAATAAGCACATTTATTACACTACTAAGGAATACAGTCGTACATAGCAGTATAATGTACTGATTATTATCTGTAATTCACAAGGATTCAGAGCCACCTCCTCACATCTTGAGCTCTACAAGAAGCTGAAGACCTGTCTCTTCGCATAACCACATTGGGAACCACTCACCTCCACACCTGCCCAAATGCCTGCATACTCTCTCGGGTGATTAGTGCTCTATAAAAAATAACATAACATAACATAACATTGTATAACATAACATAGCATAACATAACATAACATAACATACCATAACATAACATAACAACGTCATTTCCATGAATTGTGGAAAACAAGGACTGGATTATGAAATTGGCAGTCTGCAGAACGCCATGGCGGAGGTCTGACCACTGTCGATCTGGTGGTTGGACTACTGTATTACAAGTATGGCGGTTGCACTAACAGAAGACCGCCAGTGGTCTGCCGCACCACCAGGTAGGACAGACCACTACGGTCACGAGGAATACAAACAGGCCTGCGGAGCTTGTGTTGTCGCCAGACTCATTACTAGGTTGTACACCGCCATTGTGACTATAACGGTCCAACCACCATGTATCAGAAGGCGGAAACGGACAGTATGAAGGGAGACACTCACCTGAAAGCAGACTTACACAACCAGTGCCACCATGGAGCCCTTCACAAATGTCATGCTGCTGCTCTTGCTCATCTAAAGACAATGAAATCAACTCAGCCGTGGAAGCCAACAACTGTAAGTACACACACCTACCTGTATCATTAACCTAAAAACAGAATGTTGCGCCAGCTTTTACATCGGGGGGAGTGGAGCACGCTACGGGTAGCAGGTACCCTTCTCAAACCACACACACCCACAAACATACATCAACATGCACACAAACATTGTCCCCTTTGTGCAGCACACACACATTGTACTGCAACACTATACAAAGACACATGACCATACAACTCAGGCACAAGGACAGTGAAGGCTACACAATATTGTCATACCACTGGCCAGGGACTGTTCACACATACAACACACATATGTATTGAAGTGGCATTGGAAACAAACAACACCACCATAAAAAACAACCCTGCAATGGACACACACATCACACACGTCACAGCGCAATGGAAGTGCAATGGCATGCACTAAACACAGAAACACAAATAGACAAAGAAAACATGATAATTATGCCTGCACAAATGGGGAGCATCTGGGACACCTAGGGAATGCATTGGGACACACATTACCTCAAACAGGCCCCTCAAACAACAAATGCACAGGAAATGGCCCTACATGGGTCACAGGGACAAATAATACTAAACCCAAATGTCATGCACATATGCACAATGGTGAAGGGCAAGTTAGCTAAGCACATACAACTCCTACTGCATGGGACATTCCCCTAAAGGAACTACCTGCTAGAGACACACTCCGAAATGGACACATGCACAGGAAAATTCAAACACAGCAAGCACAACTGATCACACTCAATGTCTGCACAAACAAAACTCAACATAACACACATTAGATACATACAGAAGCCATATCCGAGGGACAAGTTGAACACCATACATGCACCCATTGCCCAACACAAAAATAAATACTTACCATACCAAATACAACACAATACCATGACACCAACATTGCATTTACACAGACATACCTATGCACACAACATCTACCCTTCTCTCAAGGGACCCCAGCACTGCCCACAAACTCATATACTGCAAACAACAGCACATAGAGCAGAAAGCAGGCCCAAGCACACACACTGCAGGCACACAACACAAATTAATCAAGAGCAACAAAATGATGTTAAAGGAATTACAGGACAAATGTGTACCCCACAAAATAAGCTGTTTGGGTTCCTTAACTCTTAAAGCTCTTCATGTCCAAAGGACCTTGGCCAGCTTGTGGTGGATGTCTGTGGGTCTGCTGGTGTGTTCTCTGCAAGTAGGATAGGTGTGGTGGCTGTGTCAGTGACTGTTGTGGTGGTGTCTGTAGGTATGCTTGATGTTGTGTGTGTGTTGCTGGGAGTGGTGGGGGTGTCAGGGGAAGTAGTGACTCTTGTCATGTCTGTAGGTGGATTTTGTTTGTGTGCATGCCAGTGTGTCTAGTGGTGTTTGTGTGCGCTCCATTTGTCTGTTGAGGTGGAAGTCTGCAGATCTGTTTGTGTGCTTTGGGTAGGTAGGGTGTAGTGAAAATAGGTAGGTTTGAACACTGACTTTGTGTTTCACCACTGTGCATATTAGTTGTTCAATGTTCACTAGTTGCAGATTACATTTTGTATTCAGTTTAGCTGCCTATTGGCTTTATCGTGGCATTAGGCATTGCAGTTGAGACATTGCAGATGAGCTGTGTTTTTCCACATGGTAAACTAAGCTTGTGTTCTTCCTATTTTCTCTTACCGAACACAATAGCATAATAAGGAAGCACATATTTTTTGTTTTCTTTCAGTGCAGGAAACAGATTGGCCTTGGAAGGGGAGCCTTAAGAAGTTGGCCAATTTTCAATGTTTTCCTTCCAACTCTGACCTACAGTGACTATCTGTCTGAGAGGGGAGGGCCTTTCAGCGGGCTTTTTCCATGATTGTTTGAGCTATAAAAAGGTGGCCCTGGTCAGTAGCGAGGGGAATTTCCGAGACCTCGGTCAGGATTGAACATCAAATGCCTGACACAGACACTTGTGGGTGGATATCTCTTTCTCGCAGTTGAACAGAGGTCATCAACTAGCTGGCATGAGAAAGATGAAGAGCTTGGCAGGCCCTACGGTGATGAATTTTGACTTTATCCTTTGCTTTGCAATTATGCTATAATATAATTACATATATTTGCTGTGTACATTGCAGTTGAGAATCACTTTGATATATTTTCCTTTCATTGCTGTGACTATTTTTAAACGTGTGCCTTCGACCTACTAATCTACTTCATTTTTTAGGAAGCTCGTGGTGGAATAATAATAAATTTCTTCTTTAAAATAAGAAGTGCATTCCAGAGATTTTTATCAGCTCAGTCATTAGTGAAAGCAAAACATAGGGAAAGGGGGGATTTGGGCTGGGAAAAGGGAGTTGGGGGGGCGGAAGGTAGGGGTGACTGGCTGCCATCAATGTGGAGGCCAGAGCCTGAAAAGATGTCTGTAGGCCAGCATTTACACCATGAATGCCTTCCAGGAACACGTTTGTTTGTTGCAGTTGGGTTGCCAGTCCCTGGATGGAATTCACAATGGCTGACTGACCCACATAGATACTTCACAGGAGCACAATAGCCTTCTCCCTGAGGGCAGCAGGGGTAATAAAAGTTGGGGTGGAGGTGCCTGTGGGAAGGAGACACCCACCCTCTTGGGTGAGCGGGCACGGCCAACTAGGTGAGGACCAACAGGGAAGGCGGTGATAGAACGGGGGTGGCAGACAAAGATGGTGCTGGGGGATGCCCGATAGGTCTGCCACCACTAGGGAGTGGCCACTGGAGGAGGAACACGAGGATGATGTTGATGTGGATCCGGTTTCCCCTGTGGCACTCCTCTCGCCCTCTGGGCCACTGGGCCCTTCTGTGTCAGTTGTCTCTTGACCTGATGGCCGTGGCCAGAGGAGTCCCTACTTGACTCGGCCCGTCTCCAACACTTGACTATGCTGATGTTGCAAGGTCAAAGAGGAATATGGTCATCAGATGTCCAAATAACACCTGGACCACAACTCAGATTGACAAACAATACCATTAGATCAACTAGGCCCCAGCAAAACTACTCATCTAAGTGGTGCATACATGTGCCATGACATATGCATGCATGCCATCTAGAATTACTACAGTGGCTTACAGTAAAATCAGAACCTAAGAAAACTATAATTGTATGGATGAAGTCTTGGAACCACACTAACCATACAACAACCATGAGTCCTATTCATCCTTGAAAGTGTCCCACATGCAGCAGACCTCAGTCAACTAATGGCAAAACAGTATCCTTTTGTAAATTGCATTCTCACATATCGAACAGAAGGACATGCACACTTTTATTTGGCACATACATAATGAACTAACAATTAGAGATGAGGCCCTGAAATCCTACTACAGGATCCCAAATGTTCTATACCCTGGAGTATGTGATATAGAAATAACCATGTCACACAGGAAACATTTCGACAATGTACACTTCAACAAGTGACATCTGTCACAATAGATTCAAGGAGGTAGCATCAACATAACTCAACTAGGCCTCACTTGTTGCATTGAAAGGGACACTGTTGGCGTCAGGTTCAATATGTCAGGGAGAAATGTCCCCAGAATGAACAACGCAACATTTTTGCAAAACCCAGGATAGTCATCACTAAAGTCTGACATCTGTCCTTTACATGTTGGAGAGACATAGAACTTTAAAAGAATATTAGAAGGCCCTCAACCTGTTGCCCAGTGAGCACCAACATCATTAACCACATCTTGGACATCCCAATCCTGGTGTCTGTGAATGAATACCTGCACCTAAACACATGTGATGTAAACATCACTGCAACTCACTCCATGATGCATGTGAACAGTCAAGGTACAATCCTCAATCATTACACATGCACAGTGCACTTTTCCATATGATTCAACATCAAGGACATAGATAAACACAAAGTGGTTCCGCACTCAGGGCCTACCTATCATCTCCCTCATAGCTACTGCAGTTCTACATGCAAAATTACATATTATGGCGCATGAAGGTATTTGTCAGACAATGAACAATGGTGACACACTCCTGTCTATGGCACCACATGAAATGGATGCCCATTGTAGTTTTACCATGCCCCTAACAGTTTCCCATGTACATATATGTGAGGGAATACAGACATCATTCCATCAACATAGGTAGAACATGCATGGAACTGCAGCATACAAATGTTTCCTAAAGAGAAAGGGACACATGCTGACATGTAGGCACTGGGAATGTTGGCCTCAGTGATGACACATCATACATGTCCATAGACATTCCCACTTACCAAGGGAAAGTAGATTGCTACAGTTGCAAACAAATAGCTATGTTATCCATGTCATATCTATGATGGACACCTACACATCACAGACTGGAGTGCCAGCATCCATCATACATAGAAGATAACTAGCTCCTGGGTGGCAGATGTCAACAGACACACATACCTAGACACATGGCAGAGTAGAGTTATCTACAACCTACTTACCTTTGGCCTGTAACATATAGGAAGAGAGATCTGTTGGACAGAAATTAGACCCACTAAAACAACAATCGGTAAATGCATGATCACTGTACACAGCCATTTGTGGTCCCTGCTGAGCAATGATCTGAGGATTACCCTCAGCTTTGTCCTAGGTCTCAGGTCCAAAAGGCACGGCACACCAGTTTACTACACATGACATGTCAACACAAAGAATCTCTCATCTACTATGTGACACATGACTCATCCCTAATTGTCAAGGGGAGCAGTCAATACCTCACTCAATCACCTGGCAATGGGACAGGCAGTAATTTGCTGTGTAATCATCCCTTTGTGGCTGCTGTGCTGCCCTCAAAACCCCATCCAGCTCTGGGTAGGCCACCACCAAAATGCAGGCCATTGGGGGGTCACATTCCAACGGGCACCCCGCCCACATTGGGAGGACAGCCCCAGCTGGGCCCCCGCAATCTTCTGTGTACAGCTTCTCAGGTCCTCCCACTTCTTGCGACAGTGGGCGCTCCGCCGGCTGTGGACTCCCAGGGTCTGCAACTTCTTGGCAATGGCTCTACAAATCCCTTTCTTCTGATGGGTGTTGACCTGAATTGAGGCAAAAAACAAGACAGGAAATTATGTCAACAAGCCCCATCCAAAATGGCTGATTCACATACATGTCAGTATACCAAGATGATAACATCCTGTCTTGCCCATGCTGCCCAAGTGTGCCACATAACAGCCATTGAATACAGGGAGATGTCTACAAACTCTTCCCAATATGCAGCCCTACCCACCACCCAGCTCAGGCCCTGCATTGATTAGGTACCTCAACTGACATATTATGGGACATGATCTAGCAATCTGACAGAGATCAGAAACACTATTAGACACATCTCCCAATGTGGCTCCTGGAAGGTAAACTCCTCAGCCATGAATGCATCCAAACTCTCACAATCTGTGAGAACGATCCTCTGCATACTGTCCCTATAGGCTACTGCAAGGGTACAAACTCGAACATCACATATGGGTAACAATGAAGGGATTGGCATGGTGGGCACAGGAAGAGTCTAGCTTGCCCATGTGTGGGCATGTGCAAATACAAATGCAGACTCATGCCACTTTAGGGGGTGGGGGTCGGTGTTTCTCATCATCTACACAAAACACACTTTTTGACATATGTGTCCAAAATACATAGTTTTCAGAATGACATAGGAATGCATTGTACATTTTCTGCAATGTGACCAGAAAACTGAGTCATATATCATGGGCTATCAGTAAACAACAGACAATTTGCACTTATGCAATGTCACAAATGCAATGAGCCTGCACAGGACACATATGACTTGTATGAAGGTGACAACATGGCTGTGGAATCAAGGGACCTATCAAGGCTCTGAAACACACATTGACAGAGATGCCAAGTGCACATACGTCACAGATCATCAGCTCTCCCCTAATACCATGTACATTCTTATCAGAGGACAGCGCCTCAATACGCTGCATATTAGCACTGCAACAACATTTGTGCTGGGATTCGGGAGTGGGCACAGTGCCATGGTTGCATAACAAAATTAAATCAAGACCAGCCCAGACTTGGACAAATACAGTGAGATACATCTGACAGGCCCCGGTCTCTGCAGGCTGAGCAGACAGACCTGCATTAAACTCCATTCCCAAAGCTTCCATGCATGACAGTACATCATGTAGCCAATGGGCAACTGAAATGTGGTGTTTTGTACCAACCTGAGGGGATGAGTAAGATAGGATATGCCTTCCAAACAACAGTTTAGCAAGGGCAGATGTGGTTTGAAATGTGTGTGGCACCGTACACATAGCTCACATTAGACACAAGTGACACATACAACATGCATACACCTCTCATGCTGTCATTCAAATATATGTGCCCTCACATTGATGACATCCATGAGGTGAGAGATGTCTGGGGATGGCTTTTATGTCACCTCACTTAGTTATGCGCCTCCAATACAAGATGGACCAGGGTACACCTCAATGTATCAGAACTCAGCACCTAACACTGAATACAAATACATGCACATAGACTCCCCGATTGATGCACACTGACTGTACCTACAGGGCTTAGGGTTCACAGTCTGCCACACATGGTCACACTCTAGCCTGTCAGGAGGGAATACGTTGAAGTACAGAGAAAACTGTGCACATGAGGCACTTATCTGCTCCCCTGGTGCACCATAGAGCTGCCAATTCAAGGGCAGGACTCAGACACCAGCTTATCCAGCTCCTCTGGTGAGAAGGCTGGGACCCTGTCACCTGCTGGACATGGCATGATAGCTCCCCGAGGTGGTACACAGCAGCTCTGGTAGTGGAGTTCTTGCTGGCAGCAGTGTCAGGAGTCAAGTAAGGGATTTTGAAGAACATGGCGTCGCATCTGCCACTTAAGTGTCAATCACTGGCGGCGGACACAGCCATTGGCCTAGGACCGCCATTGTCATCAACGTTAGCCTATGGCTGTGTCTGCCACTGTTGCAAATACCTACTACCAGGCCGACTTCTGCCTGCAGTCGAGGTGGTTCACAATGTCCTGTGGAGTAGATAAGACATCCACTATCCACCTGAAATGTGGTATATGGCTTCGACAAATGTGTCACACCTCCAAACTTGTTTTGTTTTGCATCATTAAATGCTTGTCTTTTCCTGTCATGTAGCTCCTACTACTCTGGCATCATTGTTGTACATTGCTAGGCATACATGGTGATTTGCATTGGGGCACAGCCCCCTCCCTGCACAAAGGTCATTTTAATGCTTTGGACATCAAGTCACAGTCTGGGAGGCATGTTTTGTTGCACAATTGTTGATGGCCATTCACATGATGTGTACACATGTATGTAAAATTAAGGGGGTGACATGTGACTGCTGTGTGATTATCAGTTGAGATGGGTACTGTGTATCATGTGCAAACCTCAATACATGCCTTGTCACATTTTAACATTGACATGCATCCTGTATGTTGCAAGGGACACGTTGAATAATGCCAATACTCATGTCTTGTCATACCTACGTACCCAGGGACGGTAAGGATCAGACAACCTTGTGTCAATTGTCCACTGCCAGGTCTTCAGACCATGGAAAAACATCATATCATCCCGATCTACCATCTGAATCAGCTAATAGTTGTGGACCTATGTCGTCTCTTGGAGCCAGATCTGATGCCTGCCATTCATCATCCAAATAGCATACCAAACAGCATACCACCCATTGCACAAGTTATGGCAGTTTTGCACTTCATGACCACAAGGTTCTTCCAAAATACAGTAGCCCTATCTGCTGGGATGCCCCAGCCTATGTTCAGTCTGCTTTTGAAGGATGTACTCCCAGCAGTGTTGAAACACCTGAACAGCTATATCCGCTTTCCTCAACGTGAGGATTTGATCCATGTGAAAGCTGACTTCTATGGTTTGGCACACATCCCACATGTGGTAGGAGACATTGATGGTACACATGTTGTCTTGGTTCCACCGCATGGGAATCAACAAGTGTACCGTAACAGAAAGAGCTTCCATTCCATCAGTGTCCAAGTGGTTTGTTTGGGGTATCTCTACATTTCCCAAATGTCTATGCCTGTTTCCCAGGTTCAGTCCATGATGCCTTCATTATGCAGAACAGTGCAATCGCCCAACTGATGTCATGACTGTACCCAGAGAGGGCCTGGCTGGTTTGTAAGTCAAATCTGTCCTGTTTGTGTATGTACAAGGTCTTTGCAGCAACAAATCCAATGAGAGGGACTCAATTGCACATATGTTCCATTCCATAACAGGGGTCTCTGCATACCCAAACCATCCATCGTTGTTGACGCTGGTGAGGAACCCAAATATGTCAGGGGAAGTCAGCTTCAACGATGCCCATGGATGAACACAGCGTGTTGTGGAGCGGGCTTTTGGGCTCCTGAAGTTGAGATATAGGTGTCTGGACAAGACAAGTGGGGCCGTCCTCTTATCTCCTGAAAAAGTGTGTAAGATCTTTGTGACTTGCTGCTTGCTCCACAACATTGCTTTGTAGATACATCCCAGATGAGGGGGACTCAGCACTGCCACCAGGTGAGAATCCTGAAATGCCAAGTGAGGATGACAGTGATGAGGAGGAAGGTAGACTTGTGGGCAGATCTTATCAATCACTGCTTTACCTGAGTGAGTATTGTTATGTTATCACTGTGACAGTATGAAGAACTCTACTTGTCATGATGTTTGGACTAGGGTGTTTTCCTACAGATTATGGCTGTAATGCTTTGCCGTATACATCCAAGCTTTACTTGCTAAGTAGGACTTGAACATTTCACTACTTTGATTATCTGCAGGGTTTGTGCCATTCTCATTGCAATGTAAGTGTATCCACTGAGGTTTGATATGAACTTATGGTCATAGGCATACATTCACAAGCTAAACTCCTTGAATTATTAATTATCCATGTACCTTCACCATACCGTCCTCATGTGGGCATTTCAGAGCAGTGACATGTGCTAGTATCTGATGCTGTTCTGACATAGGAAGAGGGCATGGATTGATCCAGGTAATGTTGGTTGCAGATTTAGGGTGTATGAGTCCTGTGCCAAGCAGCGTGGACAGTGTGTGGATGGAAATCTGAAGTGCCGGATACACCGGTTTGATGTGATGTGTTGGTACAGTTGTCACATGTGAACGATCACACGGCCTTGAGATATGTTCTAATCAAGTGCAATCCATGCATTCTTCCTTCACCTTGTGTTGACAATGATCCTAAATGTCCCGTTTGTAGTTGTAGATGTGTTTCCTCATTGTAGGCCAGAGTGCCTGTGGCACAACACTGACATAGGTTGTATCATATCCACAGATGCTTTATCATTATAATGGGATGGACCCATGGTCAGGGACTGTTGTACTGTCTTCTGTCTGTGCAATGGCTTATGGCAGACCATGTTTTGGTATGTGATAAGACTCAAGTTGGTGACAACATCCACTAATCTGTTAGCCTATTCTATGGGACAAGGTCTGACAAAGCACTTTCTTCTGTGATCTGGGGGACGATACTTTGGCATATCTAGCCTGATTCAATATGGTTCAGACATTCTTGACTATGACAGTCCAGACATTATGACAGCCTATGTGCTGTACAGTACAATAAAATGTTTGGTGTGACCAGCCACTTGTATCATTGTGTTGCTATCAATACTCAGCATCACACTTCCTGTGAGATATCTCTCCTTCCATCACCATCTTGTGTCTTCCTCATGTGCATCACAAGGGCTTACATCTCGACATTTCAACATGTGGAACAGAAGCAAGCAGGCAATGTTGTTCTGTTTGGTGAGTTTATTTACATAGTTGCAGGACATATGAAGCTGATGCTACAGAACATCAAAGTGAAGGGATCAGTCATGGTGGATGTCATCATATTAGTAGCTGCCACATTTGGAGTTCAAAGTCCAGTGTCCTACTACCATGGAAGATGGAACACAGTAGGAGAACAGTCAACAGGATGAATATTTGGCACACAGAGGAGTGAAATCAGGACAAGGTCACTTGCTGGCAGTGGTTGGTGTCTTGCCATCTACTCTTCCTGGAGTAAGTCTTGGGTGGATGTCCTCAATTGCAGGGGGGTTTGCAGCTACAGAGGTAGGGGCTTCACCCAACAGGGCCTCCCTTCCAGTCGCTACCACCGATGTAGAGGAACCTGGTGTTGCTAGGACAGAGGATGGGGTGTGGTGTTGCTCAAGGTCCCTGATCAGGGTACTGCTAGTTTCCCTGCACATCCTTGATAGGGAGGCCAGGCTGGTATTTGTGGCCTCCCACATTTCCAATGACTCCCAATGGAAGTCCCTCTGCTGCTGCTTGATTTCCTTGAGTTGAGTAAGTATCTGGGCCATCATGCCTTGGATATCCCAAGACATGGCTGATGGTGTCCTGGTCAGGACCATCCCCAGTGGCCTCCTACTGCTGGCCCACAACATACCTTCCACGTACCCTACCACCTGCCACAGATGCATTGTGGCATATGGACAGTGTCCTGGTGATTGGAGTTACAGAGACTGGGCCTCCTGGAATTTACAGTAATCTTACTCCAAGTACTACACAATATACCTAAGTTATCCTCCTAGGTGTGTGCACTTCCACTGCCATTTCACAAACAAGGATATTGGGACAGATGCACACTGGGCTTGTGTTTGGATTTTGTGAGACAGAGCCTCCTGGCCTTAGGAGCCATACCCTTTCCTGTACTTCATGCTGTTGTTATATGTCACCCTCCCCCCCAGATGACTACATTTCATGTGTGAATTCCCAAAGAAGGGTATTCTGATAGTGTACACTAGACTGGTGTTTGGAGTGACAGTAAGGGAGCCTCCTGTGAGTTGCAGTCATGTAACTCCCTGTATTACACAAACTATAATGAAGGTTTCCTCACAGACGAGTACACTTCAGTGATGATTTGGTACACAGGGTTATTTTGGGGGAGGACAGAGTTTTGGGGTCTTCATTTGGGGAGCATTGCCTGCTGTGAGTTGCATTCCTGTCTCTCGCACTGCTTCCCAATACCTGACAGATGCCAACTACCCCAGTGAGTACACAACATATGACCATTTGACATACTGTTGTTTTCTGGTGTCATCCTGGCCTTACCAGTCCTGTCAGTGCTTGTACTACCCACAAACGATGCAGATATCAACCTCTCAGGTGAGTACACTTCACTGGTGAGTTCAGATACAAGGGTCATTGGAGCAGAGGACACTGTGGTGGCTTAGTGGAGTGACAGTGGTAGTGCCTCCTGGCCTTAGCAGTCCAGTCAGTGCTTGTACTATCCACACACCATACATATATCAACCTCTCAGATGAGTACACTTCAATTGTGAGTTCAAGGACAAGTGACAAGGGTCATTAGAGCAGAGAACACTGGTAGCTGAGTGGAGTGACAGTAGCAGTGCCTCATGGCCTTATCTATCCTATCATTGCTTGTACTACCCACACACTATACAAATGTCATCCTCTCAGGTCGGTACCCTTCACTAGGGCTTTGGCAAACCAGGTAAATTTGAGTATGATACACTGTTCTGGTTTTGGAATTATAGAAAGGGAATTGTAGTGCTGTCAATCCCTGTACTACACACAATGTACACAGTTATTGTTCCCCTGGGTGATTCTAGTTCACATGTGAGACACCAGACAGTGGTCTATGGACAGGTGGACACCGGGCTGGTGAGTGGGGTGAAAATGACAGTGGTCAAAGGTGAGCAGTGAGCATGCTTGACAATACATTTTGGTGATATTTTAGTGTTGTGACTTACCTGACTCCACTCCCTCAGGTATTCCTGTCAAGCCCTCAGGATGCAGGGTGGCCAAGACCTTCTCCTCACAGGATGTGAGTTGTAAGGGAGGAAGGGGGGGCATAGCCAGCCTTCTGGAACTGCAGCTGGTGCCTGGATGCCATGGAACAGACTTTACCCCTGAAGTTGTCCCACCTCTTCCTGATGTTGTCCCTTGTGCGTGGGGTGGGGCCTACAGAATTCACTCTGTCAACTATCCTTTTCCACATTTCCATTTTCCTGGTTATCGTAGTCTACTGGACTAGTGCTCCAAATATATGTGACTCTGCTCTTAAGATTTCATCCACCAGGACTCTTAGCTCATCATCAGTGAAACAGGGATTTATCTAGGGTGACATGGCAGTGCTAAGGGAATGGATTAAAATGAATAGGTGACAGTGAGTTTATGAAGTTGGGAAGTGCAAATGGATTTGACTGGAAAAACAATGTTAGAAGGGTGTGGTATGTGATATGGAAAAATCATTAGGGTGCCTATACTAATTCTTTTTTTCTCTATTGTGCGCTCTGGCTACAGTGTGTTGCGTTGGAAATACAAAGGATTGTGGTGTTTTTATAGTGGGCTTTGCAGGTGTATCGGGTGTGGCAATGTGTGTCAGCTGTGTTGTTTTCAAATCTATCCAATGTGGTGTTGTGTACTACTGTGGTGACCACAAATTGTTGTGGTTTTGATAGCCATTGGTAGACCACCATGGCTGAACCACCACTGTGACTTTTGACTCTTAATACGGTCAGTGATTGGTCTACGTGCTGTCAGTGCTGGTGGTCGGCCCGCCTATTTCACGCCCTACACAGGGCTGGCGATATTGAGTTTTTGGCTGACTTTTGTCATTCCTTCCTGTGTAACGCGTACTACTGCAGTCTGTGCGACTGCCAACATGTCGGTCTTTTGGCAGCTGCCAATATGGACTGACTGACAAACTCGTAATGGGGCCCTAAATGATTTATGGCTATGGCATCATCTCATTTGTATGTGGATTTTCAAACAACTGATAATTGTGCAGTACTAATTACCTAAGGGAGAATGTATGTTACAAAATTTAATTTAAAGTGAAGGGAGCTGTTATCATCTAAAACGTAAAATAGCACTGAATTTTGTCTGCACAGTGCTCAGTCACAGTGTGAAAAACGTTCAGAGGCATGTGGCGGGGGATTCAAAAGATAACAATATGACAGAGTAGACACAGTTATCTAATGTAGCCTAATTTACACAAACTCAAAACTCGACAGAGTTTGTCAATATTGGAAACATGAGGTGTCCCACAAAAATGTGATAACTTTTATTCGAGATCTCCCACCCCCCACACCTTCTCCTCCCAAACCCCACCTCCACCCAACCCCTCCACTTCAAGGCACAGAATTCATTCAGGAGCCAGGACAGCTGAGAACATATGGCTCTCATTATTATTGTTGTTGCTATCATTGCTAAGGGAGGTCTACATAGAAGGAAGGCTAATCTGTTCTGTGGCTGCAAAGAGGAAGCTCGGTTGCTGCTGGGGATTTCCACCACCATAAATATCCGAGTGCGTGCGTATCTCAGCGATTGCCCTCAGCACTGCAAAGGCTGTGGGTGGGGGTGCACTGGCAAGGAACAGAGGGCACCTGGATGGATGAAAAGGACAGGGCTGGGCTGGCAATTTGCCATTCTGACATATTCTGATAGGCTTCTGGCTAGGGGCCTGTTGTTAGAGCTGTATTGGTTACAGTGACCCAACCATGAAAAACACCAAAGCCCCTTTCCAATTAAGCTGTCTGCTACTTTGGGGACTGGTTTGAACATTTTTGCCAGGGCTGATTTTGGATTTCCATTCCGGCTCTGTATAAAGAAAGGGTGGATTGGGGAGAGGGTAGAGAAAAAGGGACAAATAGGTGAGAAATATTGAGGCAGCGAGAATGGAGATGTGGGTGATAAGATATAGCTGTGGGAGGAGTTACCACCTTACGGGGGAAAAAAGGTCCATTGTTATGTCACCTGCCACACATCAAAAACCAAGATGTCAGATGTCCATAGGGTGCTACAGGACAAACAGGGGCTACTGGCCTCAATCATGGTGGATGATGTTATTTGCCACTGGGGTCCTGGGGACGGTCCAACTGTGGAATTGCAAACTGGACAGAGGTCAAGTCTTCCTACACTTGACTCTTGGAGTCACAGGATTCTCAGGGAGATCATGTAGGGGGGCATAAGCTCAAACTTCAGCAGTAAACCAACAGACACAATTATTTCAATGTCCAACCCAGTGTTTGTCTTTGAAGAAAAAGAAAGAACTTAAAGCTGTACAACTACCACACAGTTCAAGCAAGTATACATGGCAGTGATCCTGGTCCTGATTCTCATTTGTGGAGCTAAGCCTCCCCTCCGGCCTACCTTCCTCATGTATATCCGATCTGGGTGACCATTGATGAGCATGTCCCTCCAGGAATTATGGAAGAAGCTTTGTTCAGATTGAGGTGCAGTTCCTAGTGTCCATCAAGTAAAATGTGTCATCAGTTCAGTGCTCTTACCCCTGGTGGCGTAGTTGATAGGAAGTCAGTCTTTGAATCTCTGGCGTTTGACTATCACAGATCAGTGGTTTAGTCTCCCCCACCCCATATGGAGACCTGCTGTATTTGATATCAGTTCTTGGTAGCTGTGAGGAGGACAGACATGGCCTGCATCTCTTCTCATGCAGACACCTCGATTCTGTCCAGCATAGGAGGCCCTGGTGCTTCTGCGCGGGTGCAAATACGGTTCCAGTGGCACCATCTGGCCCACTTGGATTGGTGGCTGACGCTGAAGCTAGTAAAGGTCCCAAATGGGCTAATAAGATCATAGGTGTAGTTCTAGCCTCATCAGTGCTGATATGTTGAAAAAGGCTGTTTTGGTCCCAACCACTGTCAGCTGGTAGTTAGGTATGACCTTTATGTAGCGAGCAAGTTTAATGGACAAACATGTGGTCTGGGGGGTGGGGGAAAGTCCTCCCACCCACAAAAAATGAAAAAAGATTGGTGAACGGTGCATTTTAAAGCAAATGAATTTAGCAAGAAAGGTTTATAAAGCAATGGGAATGTAAAGTGCTGAAATATTAAACATATTTAAAACCACTCCATATCTCACTGCATTGATATGTCCATCAGTTACAGTAATGTGCAAATTGTACCGCACGACAATGTCAGGCTCTTTAAAGTGTGTGCTTGCCCACTGTCTTGCACTACATGCAGCATTGACTTTGAAACAAATGCTCTAACGAGGAATCAAGAAGCACCCACAGCTGCTGGCTGCAATCAGTCACATAGAAATATGTGCAGACGGATCTTTAAGTGAGATTAAAATAGTAGGGCCTCTCCAAAAGGGAACATGTAAAATACATTTCTGTGATACTCAGTATGCCTCCCGATGTTATTGCATCAAGATATATAACACAACAGTTGACAGGCACCGAAAAAATGCTGGTCCTATGTGCTTTGCCAATGGTTGTTAGCTGTTAAAGATAAATGAGTAAAACGTTGATTTTTTATAAAATTAACATCAGAACTGTTTCAATTCTAAAATAATGAGACTGTGAATTAAATATTTTGAGGCCTGTGGAAGGAGCACTGGCTTTCAGTTATGTGTGCTTTATGTTAGCTATGTATGCCCTTTTTCTTTTCACACACCATCCATTTGCCCATCTTCTACTTCATCTCTTTCCTCTTCAGCACCCTCTTTTCACTGTACCCTGAAGGCACATCCTAGTATCTCCTTCAGTTCACCATCCCAAACATACACTTCACTCATCAAAACTTAAGCACTTTATTTTCGTTTACTTTTACCTTGTAAATATTTTGTAGGCACTTTGCTTTGCCCTCAGCCTCAGCGCCAGAGCTCTCAATCATAGCGCCTCATAAACACCTAGCTCAACTCAAAGTATGCACTATACAAGAGCAATTAGATGCATGAAAAAATACAGAAACACAACATGATGAAATAGCTAACAGTCTTGGGGAAACAAAGATTAAGTAAAACATGAAATAAAAGAGGAACTAAGCCTGATTTAGATTCTGGCGGAGGGAATACTTCGTCACAAATGTGACAGTTATCCCGTCTGCTGTATTATGATCCCAAAAGGAAGTAATGGCATTGTAATTTGGTGCATGGGATAGCTGTCATGTTTGTGAGGGAGTATCCCCCCCCCCAGGATCTAAATCATGCCCTAAGTTACTGACATGAATGATCTTAACATTTTTACGCTGCTCGTCTTTTGGTTCAGTTTTGCGGAGGAACACATACAGCAGCCACACTTCTAAAGGGGCCAGTGACTTGCAGCCAGAGCCTGGGGTGTTACAGTGGAGGAGTTAACGTAACCGGGTCTCAGCACAATATACATATTACAAGATTAACATTATAACACTTATCATTACCGAGGACAAGGTGCCAAATCACATATGCTTGCACCTAGTCCTACCTTGTGACGAATGAGAAAAGGTAGAATCTATGGCTGCAAAGAACAGACATTTGGCCTCAACCAGTGTTGCAGACCCTAATGTCAAATGTCCAAAATCATGATGCTAACAGCGCCACTAGTTGTCTAGACTACAACGGCAAGGAAGAACTTTAATATGGTAAGCCCTGTGTTGCACATCACATTGCAGGAAGTTGATTTAAAGCCTGGCTTCCTTCGCTTGCTTCAGAGTGAGACAGGGTAGGCAGCATGGAACAGACAGCCCATTCTTAAATATATCAAATATTTCTCTAAATAAATCTATTGATTTCATATTTTTTTAGGTAAATGTGTATGAATTTCGGGGGGGCACATCCACAGAGCCCTACTGGAGAAGTATATTCAAAAATCCCAAAGAAGACACATAGGCCCATATTTATACTTTTTTAGCGCTGCATTTGTGCCACTTTTTGACGCAAAAACGGCGCAAACTGACAAAATACAATTGTACAATTGTACAATTGTATTTTGTAAGTTTGCGCCGTTTTTGCGTCAAAAAGCGGTGCAATTTCACCGCTAAAAAAGTATAAATAAGGGCCATAGGCTTTTCACAATTCCCATCAGGAACCTCCTGAGAGATTAGGAGACCCTATGCAACATAGGTGGCTCCTAGCTTCACACTCAGGCAGTCAGCTTTCTCTAGATGTCCCTTTATCCGGGGACATGCTGGGCTTTTCCTCCTGGACAGTCTCTCTTTATGGAGGCCCAAGAAAATTCCTTACCTTTTTCAGCAGCTCTGTAGTCCTCTAGGTGCTATGTAGACACACCCTCAGCTCCTCCACCAGAAGTGCATCAATTGATGTACCCTCAACTCTGGGAGACTGACTCTGAAGCAGCCACTAGCCATGTTCACACAGACGTACGTCAAGTATTCACAAAGGACTTAGACATAGAACAAAGTGTGGTGGTTTGGGTTCCCCTCTTACACACATGTTCTAGGCAGGGGATGTGGATCCACTGTCTCAAACTTCAGCATCAGTTTGGGGTGGTTTCCTTTGAAGTGCCTTTTTTAGGCTGCTTTACAGACACAGCATTTGTCTAAAGTAATGCTTCTTCTAGCAGGTCTCACTGTGGCTGTGTCCAAATAGGAGCATCCACAATAAGGTGTGAGGTTTCTGTACCTGGCTGTCATCAGCCTCATGGAAGAAGTAATCAAAGACAGACAAAATGTGAAGCTTTACCTAGAGACTTCCTCACCTGGTGCAACAGAAATTGCAGTCTCGTCATTACTACTAACCACACATCAGTGCGCAGGAACAAATTAACAGCAGTCCATTGCCAACAAAAGTCCTCATGGAATTTCTAAACATAACCCATCTCCATCCTCATCACTTAGTATCAGGGTTACCATGCTTCAACCACAGGAATACAGGAAATAGACATCCCCTGTTGGGGTAATCTGCCCTCATCATCCATCTTGTCCCATGTCACACCAGGGTCACTCACAATCAAAGTTTCCACCATTCTAAGTACTCAGATTCACTCACACACAGAGGCCTACCACTGCACATGTGCTACACAAACACCACAGACACTCTCGCTGTCGACATACACAAAAGATGTCAATCCTGCATGCTACACTTGGGACAAGGACACTAGTCCTATGTCCATTATGAGGGCATGCTTTGTATGCCTCTCCAGGTCACAGGACAAGTCCAGGAACTCACAGTCATAAACAGTCATAGACAGGCCTAGGCCTCTGAACTCACACTTCAGCATTAAACTAAGCCCAAAAAATAAAAGTCAGGATACCAGAAATATGTAAGCACATGAATACTCAGTACAGGAGAAGATCCCCATGTACCTGTGAAGGATGGAGAGAGGATGGATGGCCGAAGAGATGGATAGAGTGATGGATGGACAGGTGCCTGGATGAATGGATGGAGATGATGATGAGGGATGAGGAGATGCATGGAGAAAAGGGTAGATGGAGAGAAGGATGGATGATGGGAAAATGGAGAGAAGAATGAATAAACAGAAAAAAAGATAGAAGTGATGATGGAAAGAAAGAAGGAATGAAGGATGTATATCTAGATGGATGATGGGAGGTTAGATGGATGGATGGATGATATATGTAAAAGAAAGAAAAGAAAAAGACAAAGAAGGCTAGAGTGAAGGAAAGATGGATTAAAAGGAGATATGGAGAAAAGGAAAGATGGATAGAAAATACTCAAAGATGAATGGATGGGTAGAATAAGTATAAAAATTATGTAAGTAAGGTTGGGAAGCTAGAAAAAAAGTATGGAAAGAAAAGAGGCCACAATATTTAAAGAATCTGAGGAGAAGGAAAGAAGGAAGGAAGGAAGGAAGGACACTTTTGAATTTCTTTAGTGGGAGTAGTCTGCTGTGTTTGCTTGCCTCACTGTAATGTGGGACATGTTTCAAACTGGGAGGCATTTTGTTTTGTGCCACTCCTTTTTCATAACCAACCCTGATTTGCAGCCCATGTTATGCATTTTAAAGCACTGTGAAGAGAAGCAGGTCACTGACTCAGTCCCAGCTCTACTGCCTTTCATGGCGCGGTCCGGGAAGGAAATCTCCCAATTTTCGCAGGGCCCAGTATACCTGTGTTTTGAGAATGCAAACGGATACATTCCTCTCCTTCAGCAACACAGTTAACCATGGTGAGACTTTTACAGGAAATAGGGTCGGGCATCAAAATAAAAGTGCCTCCCATTAGGGAATAAGATAGCTAAAAAGTGGTCTATGTTTGAAAAAATAGGGCAGTTTTGAACGTTTTAAGACATGCCATACAGAGATGTTTTCAGGAATGGGCAAAGTGGACTTCTGGCTTCCAAGTCCACCCTCCTCCCCAGGAAAGTGAGCTTTTTCTCTAGCTCACTTCTTTGCCTTTCTGTACTTTCTGTAGATACATCTTCAACACGTAATTCAATATTGTTAGGCAATGTATGGCTTGAATTAACAGAAAATGGTTAATAAAATTGAAGGGGGCCTAAATATATTCCTGCTGCCCCCCAATCTTTAAGATGGCACTTACACTATATACGTGTTTTGCAAAGTATGGAAGACTGCATGGATTTGAGCTTGCTGCAGACAACGATTGTTTTGATATCATAGAAATCAATAGTAGCAACTGACTCAGCAGACCATAGGAAATATCCACAAACATAAAAAAGACCCACATACTGACATGTCACAACACCCGATCGGGCCCTGCCTGATTGACCTATTGGTCAGTCTGACCCTGCAGTTAAACGTTTCCTCTGAAAAACGTCTTAATTCCAGGTATGCCAGTTGCTTTTACACGGATTTACTCTCCATGGGCCTGATTCATAAAGGTACAGTTACAGGTTTGTGTAAGTTCTTTATATTTTTGGTATTCACAATCTACGAGTTTAATTTTACTAATAGTAATTTTATGACTGGCCAGACTCTGCAATCGTGGCTGAGACTCCACACATAAAATGATAGGCCTGCACTATCTTTTTATGTGCAGAACTCTCTGCCCTGACTGCTGAGTCTCCGTAGTCGTAAAAGTGCTATAAGTAAAAATATACTCACAGTTTGTGAATACCAAAAAAATAATAAACTTAAAAGTGTAACTTTACCTTTGCAAATCATTCAATTGGTGAAAACGTGTTAATTCTTCTAGTCTATTGAGTCTATTGAGGCTAGGGACCAATTGGCATAAGAAAGTTATAAACCTGCACCTGCAGGTTTATGAACACATATAAGTGTATTTTTTAATTTTAAGGATTCACAAGTTGTTTCCAGATTATGTGTGGAAACATCAACTAATTGCAGGTTTCCAGATATCTACCTAGAAACATTTTATGAAATCCTTTTTACTGGCATTTTCCTCAAGGCATAAGTGAATAATAAAATACCAAGTAAGCTAAAAACCTTAGTCGAACCTTGTCCGGCCTCTTCGTCACAGTAACAAATATCTTTTATGCATCTCCCTACCAAGGAAAAGCTCTGAAATGCTCAGAACATGCCATTATGCCACCTGTGTTTAAGAAACCATCAGTCAGTCTACTGAAACCCTACCAGAAATCTTTCCCTTGGTAGCGGGATTATAGAAGATGGAGAGACCCCCCCCCAGCCGCAAGAATTCAATGAACTGATGCTTCCGCTGTATTCTTTTCAAGACTGGGGGGCAGCCTGAAATCCATGTCCTACTGGATCTGTCATCTTAGTCTGACACTTTACATCATAATGAATGAATTGAGTTATTTATAAAGTGCGTATAAATACCCTAAGGTTTGAAAGCACTAAACCGCTTCAGAACAGGACAATGACCTTATAATCTTAACAGAATAAAACTTTTCTGTATGATAGGAAATGTTTGCAGTTGAAGAGAGAGTGGCTGAGTGTTCTATATAGTGGCATAGCTCGTCCACCTGATCTTGCCTTAACAGAATGTGGGACTGTCGGTATACCAAGAGAACAAGAGATTGTATAAATGGAGATTAAGCTGTGAAAGAACAAAAGACCCTGGGCCATATTTATCATAGTGTTGCATTGCCCTTGCACCAAGCAAGAGGGCAAAAGGACGACACAACACTAAAGTCAGATTTACCAAGCCATGCAAGGCCACCTTGAATGGCCCTGCATGGTTTGATAAATCTAGAGTAAAGCAAGGCAGCGCAAATGGCTGCTTTCCTTTACTCTGTCCCAGGGAGGCATTCTGTGGGTGGAGCGTAGGTATTTCCACGCATCCACCCACGGATTTTGGTGCATTCCCAGATTTGCCATTAGTAGTAGACCTCGGAATGCATCAAAATGGTACACCTCCCCGGGGAGGTGTAATGAGGAGAAATATCTTTACTTTGCCTCGTTTTCTTCTCCTTTCTACATGTGCTGCACTATACAGCACACAAAGAAAGAGGAAATGCCTCTGAGGCTGGTGTTTGTGTAGGAAGGTGCCCCATGACAAAAGGGTGCCTGCTTCAGTGCTAGGGAAGGACAGGAATGCACTGTATAATGTTAACTACGGCACATTCCTGTCCTTTTACATAGTACAGCAAGATGACTTGCTGCGTTGTGCTGCATGAGAGTATGATAAACTTGGGTCATTGTCTCTCTACTATACTTTATGACATAATATAAGCTTTAAATAGGATTCCTTTTTGAGCTGGAAGCCAGTGTAGAGTTAAGACGTCCTCAGAGACCCTACCATATTTGTGCAGATTGAAAATTAAAGTTACCACTAGGGTCTGTGTCATCTGTCACCTGAGCAAAGATGTAGCTGGTAGGCACAGATAGCAGGCATAATTCAGGCACGAGCTAATGGCTGAATTGGCACTTAAGGATATGAGGTGAGCACCAGTAAAGGGAAGAATGTCCTTTAAAACCCTCAGTTGAAGAAAAACAGGTAGAACTTTGGGCGAAATTTGATTAATTTCCTTTGTATACATGATTTGAAATGCCCCCAAAATATGAAAAATTATGATTTATTAAACTAAATGTAGCATTTTGTACCAAAAAATTAGTGCAAAATCACACAGGACGTGAGCAACAGATACTTGTGTTCCATTGCTCCTGTGACAGGTATTTCACCTGAAATAAATCTCAATTATGCAATGTGGCATAACAGTGGAATCTCCAGTATTTTGTGCAAACTTCATCCAAAATGTTGAAAATAACGGCATATACAGTGTTTGCCACCGGCCTAGAAAAACCAGAGTTGATTTGTGAATCCAAAGTGAGCTCTTTATCACACATAAACTCTTGCCTTTTGTCAGACCCAAATTAGAGGGCTGAAGAAGAGGGCTCCATGAACTATTATTGCGTAATACTAAACGTTTATTCTTGGGCCCATGAAGTCTCAGAATATTACAGTGCAGGATGGCTGAAAGGTTCCCTGTAGGGCACCCCGCCCCTTGAATCTCTAGTAGAGTTTCATCGGGTCTGAAGGTAAGCTTGGTGTTGTCCTCATTATATAACAGCTTAATGTAAATGTCAAAGAGATTTGGAAAAATTGAAGAGCCCTGTGGTCTGCTGCATTTAGATGTCGTCCCTTTGGAACGAAAGGAAGGTAATATTAAGGAGCACTTTCTGGTAGGAAGAAAATATTTAGCCAGTCTATGGCAGCTCCTGTTAACCCCCGCCTTCTCCATCCACTTAATACGTGTGGAATGGCCAGTAGTAACAAATGCAGCTGACAGTTTGAATACAATAATGCAGATGGGAATTCCTCTATCTAGATCAGTTCTTAGAAGGATTATCACTAATACTAAAGCAGCGTCTGGTCCTAATCTTGCTCAGGCCCATTAGATTCTGACCAAGGTAATGACGTTCTTTAAGAAATCTAGGCAGCCAATGGGCAAGGACTTTTTCTCCAATATTTCAGTCATAAAACAGTATATGAATGAATAAAAACTAAAGGGTCTTGTAATAAATATGTGTTGGAAATGGCCTTCTTTGCAGGGTTTTCCCCAAACTTTTTGCCTTCTTCCTCCTATTTTTTTAGGTCTGTTTTTGCTGGTTTACTGTGTCTGCGCACTTTACCACTGCTAATCAGTGATAAAGTGCAAGTGCTCCCTATAGAAATTGTACTGTTGATTGGTTTATCCATGACTGGCATATTTGATTTACTAGTAAAGTGCACTAGAGGTGCCCAGGGCCTGTAAATCAAATACTACTAGTGGACCTGCAGCACTGGTTGTGCCACCAACATTACTAAGCCCTGTAAACATGACTCAGACCTGCCATTGCAGTGTCTGTGTGTGCAGTTTTAAACTGCCAATTCGACTTGGCAAGTGTACCTACTTGCCAGGCCTCAACCTTCCCTTTTACTACATGTAAGGCACCCCTACGTTAGGCCATAGGTAGCCCTATGGGCAGGGTGCAGTGTATTTTTAAGGGAGGACATATACTAGTGTGTTTTATATGTCCTAACAGTGAAATACTGCCAAATTCGGTTTTCACTGTGCAATGCCTATCCCTCTGATAGGTTAACATGGGGGCTGCCATTAAATATCCTTAAAGCGCAGATTCTGTTTGAGAGCATATACAAATGTGGAGTTTAGGGTCTCTGAGCTCACAATTTAAAAATGCATCTTTTAGTGAAGTTGGTTTTTAGATTGTTAGTTTGAAAATGCCACTTTTAGAAAGTAGGCATTTTCTTTCTTAATCCATTCTGTGACTCTGCCTGTTTGTGGATTCCCCGTCTGGGTCAGTTTGACAGTTGGGATGTTCACACCTCTCCTCTAGACAGTGACACAAATGGGGCTGGGGTGTAGCCTGCTTATCTTGATTAGCCATCTGTGCTGGAGGGGAGGAGTGGTCACTCACACCTGAAAGGACTGTGCCTGCCCTCACACAATGCCGTCTCCGACCCCGACCCCCTGGTGGGTGTCTGGGGCCTGGCCTGGACAAGGAAGGATCTTGCAAACACTTGAGACTCTGCCTTTGAAGTTTGCCAACTTCAAAGGCAGAACTGGGTATAAGAAGAAGACCCATAACCCCAGACTTTTAGAATATTTCTGGAATCAAGAGGAACCTCTGCCCAGGAGAAGAGCTGAAGAGCTGAAGGAGGAGTACTGTCCCTTTACTGTGTTGCTTTGCTGGACTGGCCTGTAGTTGCTGCTTCTGCCTGGAAAGAGTACAAAGGGTAAACTTTGCTGTGTGTCCTGCTTGAGAAAGTTCTCTAAGGGCTTGGAGTAGAGCTTGCCTCCTGTTGGAAGTCTCAGGGACAACAAAGACTTCAGTTTCCTCGACCTGTAGCACTGGGAACTGTGTGTTTTGTGCTGCTCAAGAGGAGAAACCACTGCGACGCCGCCAACGAAGCCGCTGGCCTGCACCACGACCTGCCGACGCTGCACGGAGTTGCATTGCCCCGCTTTGCACCGAGACCCTGATCTCCCCGATGCCGTCATCGGACGACTTCACCGAGCCGCTGCTCGCACCGTGACCTGTGGGCACTGCACTCTGGCATCACCTGCTCACACCTCAGCCTGGGCATCCCCGATGCCGCGGCTCCTGCTGATACCCGCACCGCTGCCTGCACCGTGGCCTGTGGGCACCGCTCGTGAGGTACACAAAGCACCGTCCCATCCCGCACCGCAGCCCCGGTCCACCGACGCCAGCACCATCGACTCCTGTGTCGTCACCAGGCATCCTGCCTGCACCGTGGCCTATGGACACCGCTCGTGAGGGTCACGAAGCACCGTCCCGTCCCGCTCCCCTTGCTTGGGCCTACCGACGACAGTGCTTCAGCAACGACGACACCGCTACCTGCACCGTGACCTGTGGACACCGCACATCGCACCTCCCCGCTTCACACCGCAGCCCTGGTCTCACCGAAGCCGCTGGATGCCGTCACCGAGATGCTGCCTGCACCATGACCTGTGGACACCGCACGTCGCATCGTCCCACTTTGCACCACAGCCCCGACGCCATCCACGCCGGCGCACCTGACTTCATCAGCCTGGAGTTTGATCTGCAACTCGTGTGACCTCAAGGGCCCGATGACTCCTGCACCGACTCCAGAACCGACACTATGACGTCAGTGACGCCGCGCTCTGGAGCTCACGCGAGGATCACGATGCCCTGCAAATACAAGGTACTGTTTGCGGGTCTTCCCGACACCGTAGCTGGTCCGCAACGCTGCGGCCGGCCTGAACTGTTGGTTTTGTTGATCACTACACCGTAGTAGCCCCAAGTGGAGCTATCAACTTCAAGGAACTGTAGTTTTGAGTAAATCTTGCAGAATTCATATTTTTCTTACTGTATGTTGGATTTTTCTTGTATTTGGTCTTGTTTTATATAGATAAATATTGGCTATTTTTCTAAAACTGGTGTGGTGTCCTTTTGTAGTGTTTTCACTTATTACTGTTTGTTATGTGCAAATGCTTTACACATTGCTTCTGAGATAAGCCTGACTGCTTGTACCAAGCTACCAAGGGGGTGAGCAGGGGTTAATTGAGCGGGTATCTCCCTTATCCTGACTAGAGTGAGGGTCCCTACTTGGACAGGGTGCAAACCGACTGCCAACTGGAGACCCCATTTCTAACAATATGTATTTTTGGATCCTGCCCATACCATTCTAGAGAAAACGGCTAAAAAATAAATACACAAGTAATTGGAAAAATACATTTTATTTGAAAATGTTTTCTATACTTGACATGACAATATAACTTTAAGTGCTTTATGCTGGGCTCTCAGTTGAAGAGTCCTAGTGTAATTGAAACAGGATCTGAATACCATTATAGTAACATTAGCTTCGGGGAAAAAGTTCTGAATACTTGCAAAGGACACTGGAATTTCCCCTTGTTTCTCCTGTTCAAGTTGGTCATGATGCTAAGTGTCTTGCCTGTCTCCTCCATGCTTGGAATTATTCACTGTGATTCCCGAATACTTACTGTTATAAGTCAAACACTCTTCAGCAAATGTCCAAAAGAAACAAATTTAATCATCATCTTTAAAGTAAAGTACTTTACTGCCAAGTAAAGTAAAGAGGTGAAAGAAAAAGGTTAATATAACACAAAGGTTTTCCAAGTTCATAAAATATATTTTCTTGGTAGAAGAATAACGGGAAGAATAGTTGACTCAGCCAGTCTCACACTGACCGGAGGATATTGGCCTGACCTTCTCAGCTTGCTAGCAGCACCACATCCAAACATAGAGAGTAAAGATGATATGTGACAGCCTAAAAAAAATAACACTGAATCCTCAGGGAAGTTTCGGTGGACAGATTTAGCCCTTTTTCCCATGTGAACAGGTCTCACACATGCAAAGACAGAAACACAAATGAAGGATATGTTTCAACGCATTTATTGAAGCAACTGCATTCTAAGATAAAAAGCATCAGCTGCAATTATTAGGAAGATAAAACTTAACACAGTGATGTTTGTGACCATTAAAGTTTAACATATAAACAACCCAACATCCTGACATAACCATTAGTCTAAGAATTCCTAACTACACTCTATGTATCTAAAATTAGAGCATAGCAGTGTTAGCCCCTTGGCCCAAACTAGTCCATAGAAGGATCCCATCGCCCACCACATACCCAAAAAAAAGGCAAGAATTTGCCTGTTGTTCTGCTGGCAGTCCTCCTAGTTAGCTGGAAACACAAGGCCAAGATCAGCAAAGATAGTAAATCGGGCACAGCATAGGATGGCTGGGTGGAATTTCCCCTCTACCCTTCTTTGGCCTGCGTGGTTCTTATATAACAAATTGTGTTGTGTTCTGAGAACAGGCCTGACATGATGATATGCCTATGGTGAGAAGGTTGCCTCCATAATTCTTGGATCAGCAATACCAAGTAACCTATTGTGTTTAAATGTGACAGCTTTGAGCAGGAAACAGCATGAAATGTGTGCAAGGGACAGATAAGCGTAGAACACAAACAAGCATGTTTTCTAAGAAAACAGTTGATAAAATATAAAACGAGAAACCAAAAAGCCAGCTGTATTACAATATAATAAAATGAACAAGAGCGAATAAAATGTGCTTGCTTCTTAAAGGCCAGATCTTGGGCCTAAGAGCTAAAATATGGATGCCCAATCTAGGCTCTAAAAGGAAAACATGACACTGTTAGCTCACGAAAACCACAGCCATTAAGAGGCCACCCTGAGAAACCCTCCAGTAAGGCTTTGGAAGATTGAGAGAGGTAGCAGCTATCGCTTCATATATTCAGATAAGAGAACTAAAAAGTGAAGTGAACTAGTTTAGTTAGCAAGTAACTAACATCCACTGCAATTAAGTAATTGTTTATTTAGGTTGATATAAGAAATTTAGGGAATGGCAGCATATCCCAATGGACAATATAGTTATAGAGGGTAGTAGGACAAGGGTGTAGCTAACTATAACTGTTATACATTTTTAGAAGTAGATTAAGAATTAGGCTGCACAAAAAGGTATCAGTGCAAAGTTAAAGTAAAACCCAAAAAAACTTCTTCAGGAATAAAGTATAATAGAATGATTTACCTTTACGCAACAAGAACAAACAATACAAGTAAATCCATCCTCTCCACCCATAACAGGCCCAGCCCTGTCCCCAAACAATATTGCCCCAACCAATATCCAAAAGTAAATGTCAAAAGAAAATCCCCAAAAGTCATTACCCTGCCCAATTCCCACACTTTCCACCCGCAACAAAAGTCCCTCCCACCAAAAAATAAAATAAAAGAAGGGCTCAGAAAAGGGTATTGCTGGACTGGCCTGTAGTTGCTGCTTCTGCCTGGAAAGAGTACAAAGGGTAAACTTTGCTGTGTGTCCTGCTTGAGAAAGTTCTCTAAGGGCTTGGAGTAGAGCTTGCCTCCTGTTGGAAGTCTCAGGGACAACAAAGACTTCAGTTTCCTCGACCTGTAGCACTGGGAACTGTGTGTTTTGTGCTGCTCAAGAGGAGAAACCACTGCGACGCCGCCAACGAAGCCGCTGGCCTGCACCACGACCTGCCAACGCTGCACGGAGTTGCATTGCCCCGCTTTGCACCAAGACCCTGATCTCCCCGATGCCGTCATCGGACGACTTCACCGAGCCTCTGCTCGCACCGTGACCTGTGGGCACTGCACTCTGGCACCACCTGCTCACACCGCAGCCTGGGCATCCCCGATGCCGCAGCTCCTGCTGATACCCGCACCGCTGCCTGCACCGTGGCCTGTGGGCACCGCTCGTGAGGTACACAAAGCACCGTCCCATCCTGCACCGCAGCCCCGGTCCACCGACGCCAGCACCATCGACTCCTGTGTCATCACCAGGCATCCTGCCTGCACCGTGGCCTATGGACATAGCTCGTGAGGGTCACGAAGCACCGTCCCGTCCCGCTCCCCTTGCTTGGGCCTACCGACGACAGTGCTTCAGCAACGACGACACCGCTACCTGCACTGTGACCTGTGGACACCGCACATCGCACCTCCCCGCTTCACACCGCAGCCCTGGTCTCACCGAAGCCGCTGGATGCCGCCACCGAGACGCTGCCTGCACCATGACCTGTGGACACCGCACGTCGCATCGTCCCACTTTGCATCACAGCCCAGACGCCATCCACGCCGGCGCACCTGACTTCATCAGCCTGGAGTTTGATCTGCAACTCGTGTGACCTCAAGGGCCCGATGACTCCTGCACCGACTCCAGAACCGACACTACGACGTCAGTGACGCCGCGCTCTGGAGCTCACGCGAGGATCACGATGCCCTGCAAATACAAGGTACTGTTTGCGGGTCTTCCCGACACCGTAGCTGGTCCGCAACGCTGCGGCCGGCCTGAACTGTTGGTTTTGTTGATCACTACACCGTGGTAGCCCCAAGTGGAGCTATCAACTTCAAGGAACTGTAGTTTTGAGTAAATCTTGCAGAATTCATATTTTTCTTACTGTATGTTGGATTTTTCTTGTATTTGGTCTTGTTTTATATAGATAAACATTGGCTATTTTTCTAAAACTGGTGTGGTGTCCTTTTGTAGTGTTTTCACTTATTACTGTTTGTTATGTGCAAATGATAATTGTGAGGGTTTGCGGTTATTGTATATGGGCCTCAAGCCATGCCATCCGATGGCACAAGTGCGCCAGCTCATGCAGCATGTGATGATGTAATAGGTGGTTCAAGGGAGGGGGGCAGCAATTGTGGTAAGGGTGCAGACAGCTACCAGCTGCCAGTAACACTGGGGTTGATGTGGCCAGGAGGATGGAGGCACAGGTGGCTGGCTAGAGGAACTAGGGCCTGTACACGGGCATGTATATCACCCTCCTCCAGTTGCTGAAACTCCACCATGATAGCCTCCAACCTCTGCCGCCACAGCCAGGCTGCTATCTCCTGCCATGTCTGTGGTGGTGGTGGACCAGCAGTTTATCTCCCAAAAAACATTTTGACAGGCAAATGTAAATGCAGTAGCATATTGACAGTGCACTTTTCAAAATCCGATCGACTATATTACTAGTATCAAATTGACCGATTCGTAATTTCCTAAACCTAAATCCTATTCTAAAGTTCCTAAACTACATTTGGAAGTACTAATGTATTGCAGCAAATGTTCTTTTCTTCTCAACCCCTTATGATGGGCCAACTCAGTCAGTTTCCCTTTTCAATGTCTAGATGCATCCTACACATCACTAAGAGATTGCTTGGGACTGTACGAGCTACATAAAAAGAAAGACACAAAGAACACTAACCCACTGATATAACTACTACTACACTATCTTAGTGACAGGACAGAGGAGTCTGCATGACTTCTTAAATAATCAGCCCAAGTGAGTGCCTACAGTGATGAGTATAACTAGGTAGCACTGAGCACCTGGCTTTCTCAAATTGGACCACATAATATTTGTAACGTTATGTCAACTTAACCTACCTCTGAGTGTGAGCAGCATGCTTTTTGAAAATGATATTAGCATTGTTGGACACAACAAATAAATAATTACTCACCAAGCCCCTCAACCTGGATGCCCAGCTGTTCCTGCTACCGCTTGAGGATTTCAGCGCAGCGGTGCGCAACTGCTTCTTGGTGCACCGGACTCCAGTTCTTCTCCACACACACCGGCGCACCAACCCCCACAGCAGGGAACCCTCTCACAGGCCGTACCTATTCCCGGACCTGCCATCTGCTGTCAGCATGAAGGAGAGATGGCACCACACAAAAAACTTAGTGTGGCCACCTCCACCTTTGAAAAAATGGTGATGGGCTGCACTCCTTTGTGAGGTTGATGACTGCAAGGTGTGTGGCTAGCTCCCGCACTGGTGCCACCTCACCCATGCTCTGCCATGGCCATGGATGGGGGAAAAAGAGGTAGAAAAAAGGAAGATACAGAAAGGAGAAAATGAGGAAGTAAATGGAAAGCTAGAAAAAGTACAAAAGTCACAGAAAAATAAAAAAGACAAAAACATAAAATACACCAACACAAACACACACACTAATATAATAAAGGGAAAACAGAGGTGGATGAGTGGGGTAGGGGAGGATTGCAAAGATTTAGGGTAGATTAATAAATAGGCCCAGCACCAATCACAGAATAGGCAAAACAAAATGGCTGTGTGCATCTGACTGCATGGTGCCATTTGTGATCGCTTTTCAGAGTGGAATGTGCTACTGGCACAATCAGCGTGAAAGGACAGCTGAGCACAACTCTGCCCACTTGTGGAGTGAGGCGGAGTCTCGGGGAGTTTATTAGGCAGTTTACTGATTCTGCGTAGCAGAAGTCCACGAGGTCCGCCCAGGCCTAGTTCTAACCCCTTCAACAAATAACACAATTTCATATATCAGGTTTAGAATTATTCTTGCTAGGCTTTAGCAATTCGATTTGACCTAATGGAATATCTAGATCACGGTGCACAGTGACATCTCACCTAGAAGCATCATCTTCACATACAGGTATTTAAAAACAGCTCAGGTGTACCACAAAATTACATCCTCAGCTGGCCAGTTTGAAGATAGTGGCCCCTTAAGCATTGCCAGTAGGACTACACCATGGCCTAGGGCCAGGGGAGGCTTTGGGAGACCCAATATTCAGACATTTGAAGGAAGACCTTAGAAAAAGCCTCTGTTTCCCCAGCCCATTGAAACTGTAATTGTTCTCTTTGCTCATTGTAATTGTAGTGCCAGGAGAACTTACAAATAGCAGATAAGGGATAATATACCTTCATCAACCAGAGAACTCAATAGAGCTTTTCCCTTACCTTTAGTGGCCATGTTACATTATTTAATGTGGATTTTTAAAGCTCACTATCACCACAAGGATAATCTGATGCTAAGCAGGTGTGTTTGCCAGGCCGTGCCTATGATAGAAAGGTTCATTGAAAAGCTAGGTCTTCAGCTTCCTGCAGAATTCAAGAAGAGAGGAGAATGAGGATCTGATGTGGAGTTAGAGACCATTTCACTCTTTAGGAGAGCTGCAAAAAAAAAACTGTCATCCTGTTTTGGTTCTGTGTATATGTGAGAAGTGTGTGGGTAGTAGTCTTGCGGAGCAAAGGTGTCTTGGTGTAAGGAGATGTGACTGTTCTGGTAGGTGGGCCCCAAGTTGTGTAGTGCCTTCAATGTGTGTGAGGAGGTTGGAATGAGTGTGTTTACGTATTGGGAGCCACTGGAGAACCCTGAGGTGTGATGTGATGTGAGTTCTGTGGGGAAAATTGAGAATGAGTTTGGCTTCAAGGTTCTGGATGGTTTGTAGTCTTTTAGTGAGTTGATTGGTGATCCCAATGTAGAGGCTTTTCCTGTAGTCCACATTGCTGGTGACCTGAGTGTGAGTGACAGTTTTTCAAGTTTTGTTTGTGAGCAATTTGAAGATCTTCCTCAGCATCTTCTGGGTGTTGAAGCAGGATGCAGTGACAGCATTGACTTGAGCGGTTATGCCTAGTTTGCTGACAATTATTCTTCTGAGGTTCCCGGCCTAGGTGCTGGGTGTGAGTGTGGGTGTGAGTTTGTTCTGCCAACAGTTGGACTCCAATGGTGATGTCTTCTTGCCAAAGATCACTACTTCTGTCTTTTTTAAATTGAGCTGGATCTACGTTCTCTGGGTTGCCTAACTCAAAGATACAGTCAGGGTCTAATTTAATAAGGGTTTGAACCAAGGTAAAGTAGTGTAAAATGGTGCAAACTCTTGAAAGGGCATTTACTTCCCATCACAAAAGCTACTTTCTGCTGGGAAGGTGGTCCTTTCTTAGCAAAAATGGTGCTTTGTACTACTTTGTGCCACTTTGCGCCACTTTCTGTCAATAGGGTGTTACTTGGGTGTAAATGGGGCAGATAGCACAAGCACTGTCAGATCCCCAATTCCGGGAGCCACTTGGCAGGCACAGGTTACTGGGCCAAACAGAGGTGGTTGAGGCCTTTTACTCCTAGTGTCTTCGGGCCAACCCTATTATGGATCCCACTCAAGTGGGTCAAGCACCCCCTTCTGCACCTGACTCTCAGTTGGTAGCATCGGATGAGCAGTCAAGGCTCCCACAGAGGGAAGTGTAGATACAGATCAGTGAACACGACTCATAGCTATACATGCTAGCAGCGCACACAAGAAATCAAAGTCCAGTCAAATACTTATTTTGTGCAAAAGAAGTATTTTCATTATAATTTTACACATGTAAAGGTAAAAAACATTCAAAAAGCAATTCCCCTTCGGGGTAGACACACAAGGAGTTGCAAGGACGCTCCCTGCCTATCCATTTCCCATGCAGGGGGTGTGCTGCTATTCCCCATTCACATGCGAGAATGTAAACTATTAGGCCTGGTTCATGTGGTATCCCCTCTTCGTCTCAGTGAGTAAGGTGTAGTCACTTTGGCCCTCATTATGAACTCGGTGGGAAAACCCACTGAGTTCGGCGCTGGCAGTCAACAAAGGACCGCCAACATGCAGAAGACCCCGCCGGCCACATTATGTACATTCAGCTGTTTTGGTGGGTGTTTCCGCCAGCCGGCCCAGCTGAATGCAGGGCCTGTACATTGATGCTGGCTCCACATGGAGCCGGAGGCAATGTAGCAGTGCGGCAGGTGCAGCAGCACCCGTCGCGCAAAATCGGGCAGTGAAATCTGCGACCGGGCTGTGCACGGGGGCCCCTGCACTGCCCCTGCCAAGTGCATGGGCAGTGCAGGGGCCCCAGAGGGGCCCCTGTTCACACCTTCTGCTAGCTTTTCCCCTGGTGGGATAAACCTCCAGGGAAAGGCTGATGGAACCAGGTACATTATGCAGCACGCAGCGCTGCTTACAATGCTGCCCTGTCGGATATATAACTCTGCCATCGCCAGGCTGCCTGGAGGCGGAAGCCTGGCGGTGGTGGAGTTACCGCCACTGCCTGCATTGCGGCCCAGACTGCCATGTTCATAATGAGGGCCTTACAGTCAAATGGAGTTGCAACAACCAAAGACGGTATATTTCCCAGGGCCCAGTAGACTGAGTTCTCAGCTTACCCGCTCCTGGGGTCAAAAAACTGGCAGCGAAGCAGTGCAATATTAGCCTGGATAGGCACAGTCAATCTGCGCATGTGAAGCTCCTGGCAGGTGCCAGCTCTCTCTCCTGAGTGGCACTTACCAGCATCCAAATGATTGACGTTGCTCCAGCTACGGCCACATGTGGTAAGTCTCTTTCCTTCCTTTCTTGGGGATGGGGGAAATCTCCTTTCTCTGGCAGGGCTCTGACTGAGTCTTCTCTGTCCTCTGGCCTCCTCAAACACAAACCCGCCCTCACGTCTTGGTCGTAGCAGCAGCTTTGGGTCATGGGCAGCAACCCAGACCTGAGTTCTCAGCACTCAAAGTGGTCACTTCTTTCATATGGTGTTGCTCCAATAAAAATCACTGTTGGGCCGTGCAGGTCTCAGGTTGCATCTCCCAAGGCCACTCTATGCATATGGGGCTGTGGGAACTTCCTGTACATGGGCAACACAGTTCCTTGGCACATGGCAGCCTTTCCTGACATATGGGGTCATCAAACATCCGCAACGCTGCACACAGGCAATGGCCCGATCAATGTGGCACCGCTCCTCACACCTCATTCAGGAGCCCCACATGTCTGGGCTCCCATCTAGATCTCGCTTCCTCCAACACACTCCTCTTCCTCACAGACACACCAGTCTTGCCGAGCAGGCAGATTCTGGTGTCCACACTCCAGAGCAGGTGGTCTTGGCTGTGATGTTTCCTCACCAAGCAGTGGGACGAGCAGGCCGTGCCCCTGGTCTTAGTCACAGGCTTCTCATGTGGCCCGGCTGGCTGCTCAGCAGATGACAAAGTTGGGGGTCTCAAACTCCCTCTTCTAGTTCTTCTCCAGCCACCAAATGTGACTTAGGGTCTGGACCTTTGAAGTTTTATGTTGTGGTTCTACATCTCTTAAATGGAGATCTCTCCCCTTTATTCTTCCTCCTGAAGGATGTCTGGCACAGCAGGCAGGACTCAGAAGCTGATTAACTCACAAGAAGATTAATGGGAGTGACCAGAGTTCACACCTGGATGTCAGTCAGCATGATATGTGCACCAAAAATTAATCCTGGGCCCTCAGCCACACCCTTTATGATTCTCATATGAGCCCCATCTCCCTCTTCCTGAGATGTGACCAGACCCCTTCCTTGTGATCTGTCACTGAATCAAAGACCCCTCCTTTGAAATGCACAGGGAGAACCTAGCTCCCCCTCACCCAGTGCATGTCCTACCCAGCTTACTGGAATGCAGCAAAATACAATCAATTCTGTCTGGGGGATTCCTCTTCTCATCAGGCCTTGGCTTCCCAAAACGCAACCCAAGGCCATCCATGTAATGTACCAGTGCAGACACTTCTGCACTCGGTGTACATTCATGCACATCCACTGTCCAGCACTGCTGTCCTCATGCATTACGCTACAACCAGCATATCCACATGAAACACACACACTCAGTCTGTGCACACTGTTCAGCACTACAATCCCTCTGTACTATACCACAGTGTGTCACTTTAAAAACACACTGCCAGTGCACATACATTTGCCATGCACACACTGTGGCATTCTTCACCCTAGGTGTAGTGTATCCCCTTGGGAGCATACTTTCACTCAGCACATTTTCCTCACAGATGCACTTCCACATCAAAATGATGTAGGCCAGGAGTGACTTAAACACACAGCAGAAGAACGTTTAAAAGGTGAGTAAGCCTTTAGGCCTCACTTCAGTGACACAGGGTAAAAAGGACCTGTTTACTACTACTGATCACTACATGGCATGCTGCCACCATTGCACTTGTGCTGTTTAACTCCTGGTGAAGGCCAGTACCTTCCACCACCATGAGGGTAGCACTTTGGGCATCCCAATCAGTCCAACAAGGCCTATGTCATGGAGCACAATCATGATCCGTGTTTACTTATGACAGAAAATCAGATCCAGACATCAATACAGTTGGGCACTCAGGTTAGGGGTACACATTTCTCACCATGCAGAGGACATTTCTGCCCTAACCAGCACCAATATCTTTTTTATGCAGCCCAGTCTACTAATGTAGACCATGACTGGCCATGTGTCAAAAAATAATGATTACATGTAGCAGGTGCCAACAAAGAAAAAATATTTTAATTTCTCCACACATTCCACATATTGGCTATTTGCAGCCCTGAACAGTACATATACAATGTATGGAATGGTTAAGAATGTGCCTAGACATAGGATTTGGTATGAGAAGGATATGGTTCCAATGCACATCCTATGCTAGACAGCATGAACATGCATGGCATGAGGCAGCCTATTTGGCATTAACCAGAGGGGCAGTGATCAGCACTAGACTGCACATGTGGTGACTGTTGAGAGGCATATTGTGGCTTACTAGGAACACAGAGTGGCTTGGAGCTTGTCCATTGCTTACCAATGGGTTTCTTTCCTTCTCACTCTCATTTGCCTGCTTCTTATTAGCTTGTCAATCTTGTGTTTGTCCTTACCTCAGAACATTGCCTCAACAGTCTGTTTGATTGCCTGGTACTGCTGCATCCTGTACTTACTTTTCAAGCATTTCCTGTGTGTGAGGCACTTCAGTAGAGTGTGTGTGTGTTTTTGAGCCATCTCCCTTATGAACATCTCACTTTCTGCACTCTCTGTTGCACTCTGTTACTCAATTGCCTCTGTTCACCTCCTCCCTCTTCCACTTGCCTGTGTGCTTTTCCCCATTTTTTTCCCCACCCACACCCTCTATGATGCTTTGCCCAGCCCCTGTGTTGCTTTCGCGCCAGCCTCCCCTTGGTGCTTTCGAGACCCTTCCAGCCAACCAGTTGCTTTTGCACCTCCTTTGTTGCTTCTGCATCCCCCACACCATCCCTTCTGTTGCTTCACTGTCCAGTCCACACACTTCTGTGTGTTGCTTCACCATTCCTCCACCATCACCCAGCAACTAAGAAGAAAAAAACGCACTTGCATCATTTTGCAGGCATGCACATGCATGGTGCCTCATCAAGGGCTTTTTTTCTTAACTTTTGCATAGCATTTCCGATGCTGAGGGGTGTGGATAAAAAAGTAAGGCAAAGCCAATAGGTCACAAAGGAGCGACCTATGGGCTTTGCCAATGCTTGGTAATAATATGTCTGCTCCATCTCTCTTGTGGGTTTTACTTTTGATATGTACTTTTTCTGTGTCTATGCTCAGAATGTGGAATACTATGGCGGGGAGATTCTATGGAGAGGCGGTTAAGAAAACAACTGGACACGGTGAGGTGTTGGTGGTTGCTTGACGATTTCTTAATAAACTTACCTTAACATACACCACGTGGATTAACCACTAACTTGCCACCATTGTGCCCTTTAGTAGTATCTGTGGTGGTGATGGGTCCTTGTTTTTCAAGTGGCCTCTGGCATTAATTCAGTCCCGGATGTACCAATTGGGTGCCACCTGGATCATTTCATTTTCAAATCACCTGGATCCTTTCAGCGACAGCATTTGGGGAAGATATAGGTGTAATCCTAAAAGCCATTATGCAAGGGTGACCTGAGCAATGGATTCACAGAAAAAGATAGTGTGAAATGTTGACGAACAGTTTGAGTGTGATACCAACAACGATGTGATTTTGTGTACTGAGGAGCAGACTAATGGCAATGACAATAACTCGTAGTGGGTACATTTGTTGCAAGATGTAAAGAGAAAGTCACTGTAGTGTACTGGATAGATGAATGTGAATGATGTGGAAGTTTGGTTGATGGCTGATTCTCGTTTGCTGTTTACTCTAATTGGACACTTTTAAATGATTTCAACTGTTGCCTTTAAATAATCTTGCAATTCAATTATTTGCTTACTGAGGGTAAGCAAATTGAGTTGATCTGAGAATTGTAGGCTACTTTAAAATTCAAGAGCAAGTGTGCTCTTTGCAAAGCTTATTTTGCAGTGGAGCGATCAAATTTCTTGGGTTGGGATGATGAGGGTGGTCTGGATATGACACTGGATCTCAAATTCCTGAAACAATAATTTCTATGCACAAACTATGTAAACGTAACAAGGGTTGTGAAGTATATGCAGTTGTGGATAATTCTTGTGTCACAGAATTCCCTGATGTTTTTTTGGACTCTCTACATAAACTAAAGGTTTTCAACACTAAATTGTGCTCTGTGATGCATGCATTCCTGTGATGCATAAGGTTTGCTGTGATCCTTTATGTCTTAGGTAAGAATTGACCAATGAATTGGATAAGTTGTGCAGTTTGGACATTATTGAGACAATTAAAAGTTCTGTTTGGCTTTCCCCTGTGGTGTTGGCATGGAAAAGTTACAAGTCACTTTGCTTGTGTGTAGATCTTTGTAATCTCACCCATAATATATTGGGGACCAGGAGCATTTGCCTAATATGTTTGAAAAATTGAGCACATTGAAGGGGGTGTTAGGTTTACTCCCCTTGATATGTCTGCCACTTATCACCAGGTGCAATTAACTGAAGGATCCAAACATCTTACCTCTTTCATGAAGCCTGAGGGGAACTATCAATATAAATCCATGCCATTTGGTTTGGCATCTGCTTCCTCTGTGGTTCAAAGGATAATGAGGCTTATGTTTAATGATGTTGAAGGTGTGTTATGCTTCCAAGATGAGGTTCTGGTCTATGGGACTGATATGAGTGTACGTGATGCTGGGTTGAGGTGAGTTTTAGACAAATTATGCAATCATGGTATGACTTTGCGTGTACACAAAGGTAAGTTTAACAAAGATGGTGTTGACTGTTTAAGGTAATCATATCTCTTAGGAGAGCGTACGACCAAAAATGAAGATATTAGAAGCAATCAATAAGAATCCTACACCTGTTTATAAAGACCAACTGAAGTGTTTCTTGAGTGGTAGAATTTTATTCTAAGTGTGTACCAAATTTGCAGACATGACTTTTCCCTTGATTGAATCACTGAAGAAGGGTGAGAAATATGTATGGGACAACAAATAACAGTTAGATTTGAGGGAGATCAGATGGTTATTGTGAGCGCCTTTTGACACCAGAGATGACAGTATGATTGTTACTGATGGAAGAAATGCTGGTTTGGTTGTAATTTTGATGCAAAAGGAGAAAAGAAGGAATAGAAGAGGTGATAGCTTTCAATTCCAAGGTGCTTTCTGGTGTTGAAGCCTCTTACTGTACCTCAGAAAAAAAGCTTTAGCTTTGTGGTGGGGTGTACAAACTTTTAACACATATGTGTGTGGAGTGCATTTGACCATCCACACGAACCATAAACCTCTGGTTTACCACCACAAATGCAGGGAAGGCTATCCCAAGGATACAAAAGCAGCAGTACCGCCTGAAGGAGTGCGACTGTGAGACTGAATATGTTCCTGAAAAAAAAAACATTGTTGCAGATTGTTTATCGTGATTACCTCTTACTAAGGTTGATCGTGATATTGACCTGTGACACTGAAATAGTCTGTGCTATTGAATGTTTATCTTGGATATTTAAAGGAGCTTTGTCAGAAGATAAATGGATAAGTGCATTGGATGAAGACAATGTGTTGGTGCTGTGTGAAAGAATGGATTTCTGGATTGCTCAATGCCTAGTTGGTAGGATGGGACTTTACATTGTTTTTCCAGATTTCTCACTAATTTGACTTGTGACTACAGATTATTGTGTTGGATGCAGAAATTAGCATTGGCTTTATGGAAAAAGGTGCTAGACTTAGCCCGTGAAGGAAATGTGGGAATCCAGGCTATGAAACGAAAGGTGTGTGAAGAGTTTTGGTGACCTGGTGTTGACAGGACTGTGGAAGATTTTGTCAGAGATTGCAGTGCTTGTGCTATAAGTAATAAGTAGGGCTCCTGGTTTATGATATGTATTTAACATTTCTGTCTGTATTTACCCATATTTATTTTTTTACCATATTATTGGTACTTATTTATATTTATTTTGTGTTCAGAGACTAAATGGAGATGTAACAGGGTACTTTTCTGCATTTATGTAACTAATAACCCTGCACTCATACGTTGATGCCTGTCACATTTCGCATATTAAGCATCCAAATATATCAAAACACTACACCTACACAAAAAATATTAGCATTATATAACAATATATGTTAACTTATGCCTTTATTTAAAGAACTCATATCTTGTGTTTTTTAACTCCCCATGATTTCTATATGCCCAGATGTTGGCCTGGAATTTGAGAAGTACAGCATGTAGAGTCACTCACAAGAATCACAATTTTCTGTATTTTTCTGCTTTTAAGAATTAATACAGACAGGAAATACACTGTTTTCTGTCTGTATTTATCTGTCAAAATCAGTTAAAGCAGAAAACTGGGAACCTTAGAAATGAGGCACAGGTCATGCATTAATCTTCTGTGACATGCAGATGGTACCTTGGTATAATTTGGCAAGTGATATTCCAGGCCCACATAAGATTTTGAGAGAAACTTCTAAGTATGACATAGTTTCAATTGATTATTTCACCAAGTTTTCAAGGTGAAATTCATGAGTGCTGTGAGTACCAAAGCTGTCATACACATTCTGCAGAAAGTGGATGGAAGAGAATGGCATCCCAGTTAATTTGTAACTGAGAATCGAACACAATTTGTGTTATCTGAAATGAAGACATTTTAGCAAGAAGCATATTAAGACTTCTGGTAATCATCCCAGGAGGAATGGCTGGTTGAGCAATTTAATCGAACCCTCAAGGGACATTTGCAACTAGCTTCCATTAACAGGCTTATTTGGAGGGGTGTGATTCATGACATGCTGTGGGCAATGCGAACCACCATTTTGGTGTTTCTCCTTTTGTTGAGGGTGCATGTGCCTAATACACATTTGTAGAGAGAGTGGATACTTTTAGCTACTATTGATCCTAGGGTGATGCAAGGGATGTAAGATGTAAGAAGGTGTATTCAAACAAAACAGGTTGGAGTGTTCCTGGGGCTGGTAAAGGCATTTAAGACAGATTTAGGAAAATGTGTTAGGTGCGTGTCAAGAAACCTAGTCATGTGGTCTCTGGTGAATTAAAATTCACTCCTACTGATGTTGTGGAAGTATGGTCTAATGATGTGAGCACGAGTGACGAATGTGTGGAACAAGGAGATGTTGGTGACGGCTTTTCAAGTATCTCTGAGATTATGTTGTAAACTAGTGTTTATGCCAACCTCTTGGCTGTGCATGCTTTTATTCGTTGCTACTGTAAGTAGGATTGGTTTTACTATTATAGTATGAGGGTGTTATTCCTATTGTTATTGTCTTAATGTGTTTTTGTTTTGTTATTTTAGAGGGAATGTGTGAGAGATTTACTTTTAATGAGTGTTTTCCATGTCTATGCTCAGAATGTGGAATACTGTGATGAGAGATTCTATGGAGAGGAGATTGGTGAAAGAGCTGGATACAGTGAGTTGTTGGTGGTTGCTCAATTATGTCTTAATAAACTTACCTTATCCTACATCGCTTGGATCGAGTGGGTTTTTCCTGGCCATGGAAAATTTCATGGATCCATGGGACCGCCGAGATTTTCTAATGATGGCTGTGATTTTCTGTTGATGGCTGCTATAAGCCTCTGCCTTAGTTTTCTAAGCACTAGAATCCCTTTTGCGGTCACATTACAGCTCCTGTGAGCTTCTTTGTACTTTTTGAATGCTGTGCATTTTAACTGTGTGGTAAAGTTATTTCATCCTAAAGTAATACCGTTCTTTGCACATCAACCTGGAATGTGTGCATAAATTTGTGTCATTGTGTAGCAGGGCTAAACTTTCAAAACACCTCTAGGAGCAAGACTGGACTTCTGACCACAGCAGCCATTGGGAAGTCAAGGACACAAAGGGTGCCCTAGACAAAGCCCATACAAGCAACATTCCCACCTCCCAGGGGCAGCACCAAGCAATGCTGCTACCCAGTGCTCACTATTTACCCCAGGACTTGGAGAAAAGGCTGGAGGGAATACACAGTCTTCCAGATCTCAAAAACAGTACATCACCGAGTGGGTCTGCGCCCAAATGCTACTGGCAAACACTGTACCATGTGCAGTACAAAGTCGCACACATCGTATTTGCTCATCTTTAGCTAAAACATCAATATTTGTAAATGTGCTTTATTCTAGACAGAGTTCAATTACAGAGCACACTTGTATTATTTTGTGAAGCTTGCCTTTTCTTTCAACCAGATCATTGAGACTACCAGTCACAGTGTTAATTGATTCAGTTTTAGTTTTAGTTTTATGAGTTTTTAGAGCGCATAGCTACCCTAGGGCATCCCAGCGCTAAAGTACATAATGAATCACGTAAGACCAAAAGGGGGCAGATCAACTGCAGAAAAGGATGGTTTTCAGCTTCCTCCTAAAAAGAAGTTCTGAGGATTCGTGGCGAAGTTCGAGGGGCAAAGCGTTCCAGAGCCGCGCAGCCCTGATGGTAAACGAGTTAACACCCCATGATCTCTTGACATGAGGTATATAGACCTGTCAAGAAGATCGAGATCTCAGGAGTCTAAAGGGAACATAAAGAGAGATCCGCTTTCTGAGAAAGAGAGGGCCCCTATTATGTAAGGCTCTATGGAAAAAACACATGGATTTAAACTGAATGTGCTGTTTAATCGGGAGCCAGTGAAGAGTTACCAGCGCCGGTTTGGCAGAGAGGTGCCTGGAGGTTGTCTAGCTGCTGCGTTCTGCAAAACCTGCAGCCTCTTTATTACATACTCTGGGGAACTAAGATATAGAGAGTTCCCATAGTCTAGGCGAGAGAGAACTAAGGCCTGTACAAGAATTCTTCAGGCAGTAAAAGGTAGAAGATTAAGAATCTTCCTGAGACCTCTAATAAAACCAAAACAGACCGAGGAGATTCTTTTAGCTTGCATCTCCATTGTCAAACAGGGATCAAGCAAGAAGCCTAGGCTTCTTACCTGTGCCCTTGGGGAAGGCAGGCTGTTAAAAACCTCTGAATGCACTGCCAAAGGGATGGCAGGGGTTCCATTGCCTACGATCGGTACCTCCGATTTGCCATCCTTAAATTTAAGTTTAGATAAGGTCATCCAATCCCCAATATCTTTCATACAGCCGGCCAGGTTAGCGGAAGAGGAGTCCCCACTATTTGAGAGAGATACCACCAATTGCGTGTCATCAGCATAAGTAACCATTGAAAGATTATAGGGAGCGACTACTGTGGCCAAAGATGATAAGTAAATGTTAAACTGAGTTGGGCTCAAAGAAGAGCCCTGCAGGACTCCACAAGTCAGAGGCACGACGTCAGACAGAAAAGAACAATCCAAAACTTGGAAGGATCTTCCTCTGAGGAAAGAGGAAAGCCAAGAGAGGGCTGAACCTCCTAGCCCTGTCTTGGAGAGTCTGTCATAGAGGAGGGTATGATCAACAGTGTCAAAGGCTGCACTAAGATCAAGAAGGATAATAGCGACATGACCTCCTTGATCTAGAAGTTGACGAGCCAATTCAGTTACCGTAAGGAGTGCCGATTCCGTGTTGTGTTGAGCTCTGAAACCCATTTGAGAGGGGTGTAGGTGCTCGTGGCTCTCAAGATGCCTGGTCAGTTGCAGGTTTACATGCTTCTCCAGAATTTTAGCTAAAATGGGAAGGAGAGCAATAGGTCGATAGTTGTCCAGAACGGAGGGATCAAGCTTAGGTTTTTTCAGAAGAGGTTTTATAATAGCATGTTTAAGGGAACTGGGAAAGATACCGGAGGACAGGGAACTATTAACATTATTAGGCAAAAAGTGTGATAGGGCACTGCCTTGCAACTTCAAAGATAAACAAATTGTGGACAGCGGCAGGCAAACGACCACCAATACTCCCGAAAGAAGCTGAAAATATAAAGTGCACACATTGTTTGTAGAAAAGCCCGACTTTTGACCTGCCATTGCCAACCCTTTGTTGCATTTGAGTTAGAAGCTGTCGTAAGGTCCAATTCCTTGCTGCACAAAGAGGCTTCGACAGTAACAAGTGAGGCTTGGCCTGTGGAGTTGGGTACTTTATATTATATGAATAGGTAAGATAATGTTTCTAAAACGGGATACTTGAAAGTGCTGGCAAAGAACACTGGAATCTCCCTTTGTTTCACTAGTTCAGGCTAGTCATGTTGCCAGGTGTCTGTTCCATCCCTCTGCTTCGCGACATTATCCTGCAGCCAGGAGGTCAGACATTGATGCTACTAATGCTTCACTAAATACTGGTCTGGTGCCTTTCTCTGATGCAGTGCATGCGCCTAGTAATCTTGAGAAGATCTGAAATGAGGCGCAGAACAGGGCAATACATGTTTTAGGCTGATAAATGACATTCTAGAGACCAAAATGTCCCCTTAGATCTTCGAAGCACTATTCTCAATGCAGGGCTGCCATAAATGTTGCATCTTTGTTACTGTACATATACAAGTTCATGGAGCCCAAAGAGAGTACTTTTGTACATTATTTGAAATTGATCTCTTGTTCCACGAGCCTGTACAACAGATGTAAAGGCATTCATGTGTGTGCAAGGGTTGTGGATAAATCCTGTGCTTAAATTTGGAATTTGCTGTATTTGCCTTGTAATCCATCATCTGCTGTATAATCTGCAGATTTTAACAAAAAAAACGTTTCTAGCTCAACGGCTCAAACGTTACTAAAATGTGGTGGCGTGTGTTCCTGAACAGTGAAAGGCCATTTATAAAAGTTGACTGGCCCTCTTTCAGTTGGTTATTGCTTTATCTGGTTGTTAAACTGGTACTAATGGCGTGAAAACTTTGCCCAGACAGTGGAAACATCTTTAGAAATGACAACATAATGAGGTAATACTATCAAAAATATGCTGCATTATGCCACATAATTTATTTCTTATTACAACATAATGTACTCCTCAAATCTTGCATTATTTGGCCCTCCTGCCACATAAGTCTAATGTTCTTATTTATATCCAATGGGCTTGTTAGCGTCATCTGCTGTTGCACATCTGCTTGGGAAATGACAGTCCTTACTGATATTACTTCTCAAAAGGAATTCTCAACCAAAATGATCAAACTTCTTTACCTTTAATTTGTGAATCAGGTATTGTAATAGGGAGGTGGAATACACATTTTCAGTGCATAAGCAGGTGCCTCAGTGCCCTGTTCACAATTGCGAACTGGGTGTATCAACATCCAAACATTAGGAAGTGGCACATGAGTTGTGGATAGGATTTCAGATAAAGTATGGATCTAAAATTGGCAGGATTTCCCCGATCTCAAGCCGTAATAGGTTTCCTCGAAGAAAGTGCTGGCAGTACATGGCTTATTAACAGGAATTTATTTGATTGACTCCTGATATTTGGAGGCCTGTGCAGGCCCCACATATAGGGGGCCATTACGACCCTGGCGGTCTGTGGTCAGACCGCCACCAATGTGACGGTCAGACAGCCACATTTCGACCGTGGCAGTAGCACTACGGTCGAACCGCCAGCACCACCAGTTTTCCTCCACAGAAGGGACTGGTGGTGCTGACGTTCCTAGTCCACCAGGGCAGTGCTGCATGCAGCGCTGCCTTGGGGATTACAAGTCCCTTCTACGCCGGCCATTACATGGCAGTAGCGCTGCCATGTAACTGCTGGTGGAGACCGGGTGCAGGGGGCCCCAGCACTGCCCATGCACTTGGCATGGGCAGTGCAGGGGTCCCCCTGGCCAGATCCATCACGATGTTCACTCTCTGCATAGCAGACAGTGAACATAGTGACAGTGCTGGTGCATGGGCCAGCGCCAGTGGGAAATTCTTAATGGGGCCAGCGGGAAAGCAGCCGCACTGGCAGCAACCTAACCACTGGGACTTCCATGGACAGCCTTTTCCATCCGCCGATGTCGTAATCGACCCCATAGTGGCTATCCTGAGGAAGGCACTTGTGAAGAATATAACCACACAAGTTATATTTATGGAATAGATTGAAAAACAGAATGTAGCCACACAAGTTAGATTTGCAGAATGGATTAACCATTAAGATGATTGTACATAATAACTGTGTTTTTAGGGAAAGAAAATTCTGTGTAAAGCGAATATAATATAATAATCATATTTATGAACTGCAACTGATTGATGTAATATATGGGTTAATTTTTTGAAGAAATTAAAAACAATTGCATGTTTTGATGAATATGAATGAATGGATTGAAAGATATTGAAAGTGTGTGATGTGGATTGATTGAGCGTGTAGATGATTGATGTTTTTTATATGTTTTTGGTGAAACCTGCAGAGTACTATTGTGTTTATTATGAAATGTTATGAATGAATTGCTAAAGAGGGAAGATAGATAAAAAGAAGTATAAAGCAATTTGCAAAGTTTCAGATTTTATATTGAAAAAAAGTACTCCGTAAAACAATATTCAAAGAATCACCTCTGTGAACTTTAAAATGAATATTGAATGTCATTGTATAGCAAGACGGGTTTATTTTCCTTTTAATATTTGGTTTTCCCTGCCCCGTCACCATTATTTTGCAGAAGACCCATTCATTTGATCAACATCTGTTTGTTGCTTCTGTCTTCCGCAGCCCACATCATTATGCAGGCTAAGGACAATTGTGCCAGCCACCCCAGTACCATCTTCACATTTATGAACACAGCACTAGGTCTAGCTTTTATGGACTGCCTTGACAGTGCAGGTGTTGCCAGATAATTATGTGAGCATCATTAGAGAGGAGCTTTGGTTCTGCCCACATGCTGGGAGCCAGGAGTACATGTCTTGATTGGGTAGAAGTTGTGTGCTTCCACGAAAATAGTCCTTGCCCTCCATACAGCTGTGATCATTTATTTATCCAGCTGGCTGAGCTTGAACTTTCATGGGCACACACATGACATTGCAATGCTGTAAAAGTGTCTTAGATAACTAGATTTATGGTGTCTGTTTTTCTCTGGCAGCAGCACTTATGGGAGGGGGAGCAGTCATTACCCTACATGGAATTTTAGGTCTGGCTTGACAGTGCAACTATCATGTGACCTTTTAACCTACACCAATAGTATTCAGCAGTTTCTTTACTATCACACAAAGGCATTTTCATTCCAATAGTATTTACGTGTAATGCTTCATATTCCCACACACCATTCCCTTAAAGGCACACCTATTGCCATTCTAAATGCTGGATTTGTTTCTGTTTTCACTGTAGCCCCCTTGTCCTCATCCTCCCTCCTTTGGGTGTGGCAAGAAGGTGAACAAGGTTTAGAAATATTCTCCCAGTTCTTGTTCAGTGTAAGTGGCATGAAATACCTCTCACACTTAGGCACAGTGGTGATGCTAACCAATAGCCCCTCAGCACTGCAGAATGGGTGTACACAAGTACATATCTCAGAGCCACAGAATGGTGTGTAACAAGGAGTTTTAGAGCAGCTGATCTGTGACATGGCACCCTGCTCACTATTGAAAACAGGGTGATGGAGTAGATTTACACTATGGCTTCTTAGGGTGAGGGTTGTCAGGAACAGCTGGCAGCTGACCTGGTGTCCTGTGTGGAATTTCAAATATGCTAGTGCAGTCATCAGCTGTGCTGACCTCTTACACCCTCAGTTTTGTGAGGTTTAATATGGAAGCCTGGCAATTGTGAATAGGACACTGAGACAGATGTTACCTTGCTAGCCATTTTTTGGCTACAAAATGCAGGACGAGTTTGACAGCTGACACTGATAACTGAGTGCTGTGTTCACAATAGTGAAGTGAGCAACTGGGCAGCTGTTAGCAGCCATGGTCTTCAATGCCCTGTACCAGTGTGTGGCCTAGAGGGCGGACATGACAGTTGGCATAGTGCCATGCTTGTACTTCTATAGCTTTTGGGAAGGCTGGGAGAGGGTAACAAACATCCCCACTCTCTAATTTGCAGGCCTGTCAGAAGGGGGACGGGGCATCACTATTCCTTAGGACCTGTGCTTTCTCGGGCCTGCAGTGCTGATGCTGCAACATTTATTTATCAATTTTAATTCATGCCTACTCTATTTGTTAATGATCGGGCATCTAACATGGCTAATACCAGTAAGTAACGCCAGATGCTGTGAGTTCACGGACCAAGGCCTGGCAAAAAACTCTGCCGTGCCTGGGTGTATGTGAGGAACATGAAATATCCCATCTCTTCGTACTTTGGCACAGTGAAGTGCCACAAGTTACTCCTGACAGGACGAGGAAGCTGTCAACTGTTCCAACAGGGGTGTAGCTTGGTCAGGTGAGATTGAGGGGTGTGAGCTTCAGATTTCCCAACAGTCACGCTGCATGTCTTGTTAACGTACATCGTTTGGGAAGTAGGACATGAGGTGGGTTTACGGGGCAGTGAAAAGGGAGAGCAGTGCGGATTGTTAGCAGTACTACGAACACAATATTTTGTAAAATAACCAACATTCATTAAGAGCATTGAGAAAGAGAGAGTGTCTGTGTGTTAAAATCCTATGTGAAATCCGCCAGACAACTCGCCATATCCAACTGAAAGCACCTGCTCCAACTACTTACTATGGAATACATTTCCTAGGGGGATGTAACACCCCTCCTGAAGCTACGCCCCAGTGTCCTGAGTCTCTTTGGGTCACAAGATGGTGCAGACCGAGGAAGAGCTGACACTTGTTCTGGCGCTATGTTTACAGGTGTCAGGAGACTGCCCACTGTGCCTCCTTCGGCTACAAAGCATTATGGGCAAAGGTGGACAAAGGTAGTTGACATCTGGCGCCCTGTTACCTATCCTGGGCCTCCTGCTTCCTCTCTGTGAAAGTCTGCTGTCACACTTCCATAATATCACTGCACGATATGAATTTTCAAGCAATAATAAAGGTTCTTATTTTTACTTTGATTAGTAACATATCTCAGTAGGTTAGTACCATGCTCCTAACTTACGGGTAGCTAGGGGTCCCAGTGGCGACCCCTGGCTTTCTTCCTGTGACACACCAGCACAGTGCTTGTGACCCCCTGACCTTAGAGTACAATAGCTAACTTGGAAAAGAATCATTTATTGTTGCAAATGGTGTGGATCGTCCGCCGTGCCACCTGCTGCCCCTGAGCTTGTAGAGGAAGTAAGAATGAAATACTGGGGAGAAAAGGGGTAAAGGTAAAAAGCCTTAGGATGAAGTGAGGGTGAAATAGCAAAAGAAAGAAGACACTACAGAGAGAAGAGTGAGAGAACAAGAGACAAAGTCAGGAGGATGTATGTTTGAGAGCATGGGTACTCACAAACATTTTCCCAGGGGCCGAAACGTTTGGTCAGCAGTATGACTGAGGGCTGCACTGATGTGAGCAGGTGGGTGGAGTGTGGACGAAGGTGGGTGCAGTGTAAGCTAAACATGTACATCTAGTGACTGAATTGAATTGCACAATGTGTAACCACAAAACCTGGGATTACACCAGGCTTTCATGCTTGACCAATTTGTGTGATCCTAGGCATTTGTTCTATTTGACTTTCCCTCCTTTATCACATATAAGAAGAACTCGACCTCGAAATACATGACTTCAGAATATGTGCTGTACAAAAACTTCTACTGTGTTATTTTTAATAATGTAGATGTTCATGTATAATAGCTACCCTAGCCGCCCAAAAGGAGCAAATAACAACTGACTCTCCTTTAAGTTCAATATTGGCATTATTGTCAGGGTGGAAGGGAAGCATGAATGTTTCTAAATTCAAATTTAAAACCATCACTTAAAAAAACAACTTATAAATGCATTGGCATAATCTGATTTCCTAAGGTGAAAAACGTTTGCATGGAATATAATTTTTGAATTTTGAAGACACTTTCATATTTTTACATGTTTGCTCCAAGATATATTTATAAATAGGGGTGTTCCTAAAGTTAAGCTGCGGTGCAGGACACCCTAATTACTCCACTTCTTTAACTGTGATTAACCTTTAAATAAATGTTTTCTCCTTCATTTAACATATTTTTAATGTTACTGCTGAGTGGAGTAAATGGCAGGCAAGAGCTGCTGTTGACCAAGGGGCCACATGTAAGGGGCGGGGCGGCTGCATGCGCCCCGCGCGTACTTTGAGTATCACTGTGAGAGACAAAGAGGGATGAAAGACATCTATAATACTGTGACAGTGACAGGTGAGAAAGGGCAGATAGAGGAGTAGAAGAGGTGGGAAAAAAGTGAACTAGAGTGAAAAAAGAGTCAGAACAGGTGAGGGAGGGGAAGATATGTATTAGAAGGAGATCAGCGAGAAAGACAAACGACAGATAATAAAAAATATACCTAATTCACAAGCAGCTGAGGGGAGGGAGACAGTGTGTCAAAAGCCATATGACATCACTTCCTGTGAAATCATTGGGGTCAAAACATGTGATATCACTTCCGCTACCCCTGGCATTGCTCTGAATTGACGCCCATGGTTAGTACATGAATAATCAGCGATATTGTCCACCACAAAACATTGAACAAAACATAGAACCTTCTCAGCAAGTAATCAAAATAGGTCTGGAGAGGTATGAATGTATTAGTAAAGATTTGCCAGAAGGCAGATAAGCGGCAGAATCCACAAAAGTGTGCATTATATTCATGGTTAAAACTGGTGAAGTAATATGTAAGAGAAAGAGTGTGGTGGGTTGTCCAAGTGTGGGCAAAATTGCCAGAGAACTGATGGGGCGAAGTTGAGGAAAGTAGGGTTTGCTGATAAAAGAAAAGGGGTCAGGTACGAGATCTGCTGCCACAAAAAAAAGCAGAGATTAGGAATAAGTTGGGTAAGAGGGGAAAGATGGGGGACTTTTGACCCGAAGGGGAGAGCATTTTTGTTATTTTTTTTTGGTGGAGCGCGTTATTTTTTTTGGGTGGAGCGCTGTAGATGTTATAATGTACTGACTGCAGCTGCATTTATATAGCACTACACAACCCTGACGAGATACTGAACCCTTTTTAAACGTTTCAGATGCTACTCCTTTGGCTGTGCTTCACTCAAGGACTAGAGGCCTTGTACAGCAAATTGAGTGGCGGCTGCAGTGTTGTGATTACATTTAAAAAAATATGCTGCAAAGAAATTGGAACACGGACAAATGTGATCGTAAATCTGTTCTAGTTTCTTAACTGGTCACAAAGAGGTAGCTTTTAAAATATCTCACAGGTTTAACATGCCTGCTGTAGAGGAATTTTTGTGTCCAGAAATTTTCAGGGGATTATAATAGCAGTAAGGTTACTCTGGTGGTTAATGCAGCTCTGGGTGAGTTCTGTGTTTTGTCCAATCTCAGTTTTGGTTAATATGCCTGCTGCAAAGCACATTGTGTAACATGCAGATCACAGATGTGTATTTTATGTTGCTAGGTAAGCGGGTTACTGATTTTGACACAGAGACAATTCTGTTATTTTCAGGTCATATGTTGCAATCTTTCTAATATTGTGCAGTACTCTATTTTGCGGCATCAAGGATCTGGATGCAAACTGCAAGCCATTGGGTTTTGATAATCATTGTTTTTTTTCCTTAACCTATTGATAATTTAAGATTGCAAAGAAGTGTTCCTTTGAGAACAAATTGTCTTGTTAGTACAGACACCCTCAATCACCGAATTTTGTTTTATGTCCTGACTTTGTTTTTCTCTCAACCATTCACTCTTAGCATAGAAAGCCTACATGTATGGATGATATGCGAGTCCTACACGTTATAATCCTCATTGTTTTATGTGACTTTTCCTATACATTGATTTACACACTTGTATGATTTATTGTGCCTCTACGTGTGATGTAATGCGCTTTGAAACACTGGGATGAGTAGCTTTAATAAATAAATAAAAATGTAGTAGGTGACATTTAAATTTGGGTAATTACTCCTACACGCAGATAAATGTAGCTTTGTTAAGGTGCATGGCTATCTCTTACATAGGGGGGTTTGACCAAGTCAAAAAAGGTTCCTCCAAGTTATAGTTTCTTTAAAGTACTTGTGAAGTGATTATCTGTGTGCCTTTGTTTCCTACCTTTGCATTGGCATGTAGTGTTTAGGCTGCAGATGGCTCCCAGCCAGGGTGATATTTGAACAAAAGAAGGGCGATGGACCTTTAAATCATGTCTTTGTTTTGAGCCAAGCTGGATGTGAAAATAAAAGAAGGCCCCTCTCTGCTTGCAAGCTGATGCTCTGAACAGAAAGCAGACAAGGAGCGAGTGCTGCTGAATTTGTCCTGGTGTTGGAAAATACATCAGGACAAATTCAGAGTATTTCCTTGACTCGGCCAGATAGTACCCAGATAATAGTGCCGGAACCTAGATCCGGCGGGATCTCCTGCTTTCCAGCACTGCTCCCAATACATACATATTTACTCACCTTCCATGTTGACACTATGGCTTGTGTAGTGTATAAATATTTGTTTTTATGTTTCACTTGCCTACAACGCAAAGGAGTTGAGCTTACACATGTCAAAACCGGTCTTGGATAAAAATATATTTCGCGTTGATGCTAGTTTGTAGAAAGGGCGGTTCAAAAAGGGGATAGAGACAGTTGATCTAAATGTATTTATGCCCCTGTGGCAACAAAAATCCTTTGTAGTGCAATTGTATTGGTCAATTGCATCTCTAGAAGTAAATTTTAAGGTAAGCTAACATAACAAACCATAGGTAAAAGTTTTGAGGCTATTCAAGCTCCACAACATCTCGCCCCCCCTACCCCCAGCCTCCCATGGGGGGCCCACACCGGTGCCTGCTCCCTAGTTTATTTATGCTCTAGTGGGAAGAAGTGCTTGGTAGTGCAGTATTAGTGGTTAGTGGCTTCTCTAGGAGTGAATTAGGCCACAGATTAACGTGCTGGAGGCCAGTTGTCCCCTGAAATACTCCTTCTCCTTCCCCTTCTGTCAAGAATGGAATTATCGCATCGACGCATCATAGTCGGATGCAGTAGGAGCTGATGTAAGGCAGCGCGACGGCGCCATCTAGAGGCGGGAGGCGTCTTTAATGGAGTGGTTTATTGAGTTGCATTTAGCTTTTTCTAGCGAACCCCACACCTTCTCATCCCTGGCTTCCTTAGAGACGCCTGTCAAAACGGGTCTAGCGCGTTGTGCTTCTCCGCGAGTGAAGATGCCACAGTGCAACATTAATAGTAACGAACAACGGTTTGAGTAGTGATAAGACTGCGGCATTTTTTACTCAAGGTTAATACAAGGGCTCCCGTTGCTCTCAGTTGGGTAGTAAAGATAAGGCATAAGTGTTATGCAATGCGCCACACAGACCCCTCACACCTGGTGCCAGTTCGCCTGCTGGATACGTGATTACTATACCCTGATGCGCAGCTCTTCCGAGGGATGTCTTCAGCACTTTCTTGGACGGGAGCAGCACAGGTGGGATATATGTACAGGCCCCAGAAGCCACGCGCAGCAGTTTCAGTGTTCTACGCCTCGTTTGGCCCTCCCACTGAGGCCAGCGGATGCTCTGATGTGCACGGCGGAAGTGTTTACATTATTAATCTTGAGGCTCAAGCTGACTACTGCCCGCAGAATGAGTTGTTGCACGTAGCTTAATTCTTTGGAAAATTATACCCTCAGCTCTGCGAGATAATACACCTCTGTTACGCGTATGTAGAAGAACTACCCACCCTTCCATAAAATGCTTTTTTGTGATATTGTGGAAAGAAGTAACAAACTTATATTCAGAAAGAGCTTTGCACAAGCGGAGATATGCGTAATCTCAGCAAATACTATTAAATGTCCTGCCGCACATACCAGAAATGAGCCTGCTTCCCAGGAAGAAACTCCAGTTTCAAGTTCGGAAGCATTAGTCCTTCTTACACAGGCCTGCAGTTTAGTCGGTATGTCCTCAGAGATATATTTCCCCTTAGTTTCTGCCTCTTGCTTCTGTTCTCCGAGCGTAGAAAGAGCCAAGGATGAGTCTGAAGAAACCTCATGGCGTGGACCTTTTTTATTATCTCTTGCTCTTGTCTGCATATGTGCAGCGGCGCTTGATTTATCATGCCTGATCGTCTGTTCAGAAACGATAGGTTACCTTTGTATCTCGTATCCTTCAGAGGCGAAATGATTTCTCTGAGGTACAACTGCAAGGCTCCTTATGTCCAGCCGTGCGTGGCGGGTATGCTTTCCCGACCGATAGCCATTAAAGCCCACCAGCCACCTCCAGAAACCATCTTCCTGCATCCTACACGGCGCAGTCGTCTCTCCTGAGCCTAGGGAGACCACCCGTCCGTAAATTTCACGGACTGTCCGTAATTTCGCCCTGCTGTCTGTTGTCCGTGATGAAAGCTTTAACGGACGGCATTTGTTCGTAATTTTAGCCTTTCACATAAAGGGCAACGGAGGCAGGGCGAAATTAAGGACAGAGGAGTTTCCCCAGCTGGGCTGGAAGGCAGGGGGTCTCCTGTGCTCTGAGGGAGGGAGGGGCAGACAGATAAGAAAAGGCCTTCTTGCCAGGGGGTCTCCTTCCCTAAAGACATGCAAATGTGGGCAACTGGTAAATCTGCAAATACAAAGGGGCTTGAAAACCTGCATTGACTTTACTAAAAGGAGTCACTTGAAGTTTTCTGGTGGCAAAGATATTTCTTTCAGAGAGGTATTGTAATGGTGTTCCAAGGTGAGCTGTGGAGTGTGTGGTTTTAATGGAGTGTTATAATTTTTTTTATCCTAGGTATAAACTGTATATTATTCAAATCTGTATTTGAGAAGCACTTTTTTTAAATTTAACCTTAATGTATTTGCGCATTTTGTAGCAGCCTTTATTTTGATGTAATTGTATTTTTCACAGTTCTTTCAGGTACCTCGGTACCTCATAGTACTAACAAACATTGGCAAAGCCAATAGGTCTCATCTACGAAAGAGTTATTGGCTTTGCTAATGTGTTTTAGTCATTAGCCATGTTATACACCAGAGTAGCTGCTGTTCAGCATGGCTTAAAGCTAGTGGCATAGTGGTGTGGAGTGGAGTAGAGTAGCATAGGAGCAGTGGCATAGAGCCCAGTGGTGCAAAGTACAGTGCAGTGGGGTACAGTGCAGTTGTTTAGAGTGCGTTAGCGTAGAGTGCAGTGGCATGGGACAGAGTAGAGTGGCATATAGTGCAGTGGAGTAGAGTGGCATACAATAGAGTAGCAGAGAGAGCAGTAGTGTAGAGTGGTGCAGTGGCATAGATTGCAGAGTAGACTCACATTGCAGGGAGTGCAGTGGTGTAGTGTAGAGTGGTGCAGAGTAGGGCAAAGTGCTGTACAGTGGAGTGATGCAGTGTAGAGTGGCATAGAGTGCAGTGGCATAGAATGCAGTAGTACATAGTATATTGGTGTATAATACGGTGGTGGAGAGTGCAACACTGCAGAGTAGAGTGTCAGTGCAGTTATATAGTGTGGAGTAGAGTGGCACAGAGCAGTGGCATAGAGTACAGTGGTACAGAGTAGAGGGCAGTGGCGTACAGTGCAGTTGTTTAGAGTGCATTGGCGCAGAGTGCAGTGGCATAGAGTGGCATGGGGTAGAGTTACATAGAGTGCAGTGGAGTAGAGTGGCTTACAATAGAGTAGCAGAGAGTGCAGTAATGCAGAGTGGTGCAGTGTCAGAGTGCAGAGTAGACTCGTGTGGCATAGAGTGTAGTGGTGTAGAGTGGTGCAGAGTGGAGTATTGTAGAGTGGTGTAGAGTAGAGTATAGTGCCTAGAGTGCAGTGGCATAGAGTAGAGTGGTGTAGAGTGCAGAGTTGCAGAGTAGAGTGTCAGTGCAGTGGTGTAGAGTGGTACAGAGAACAGTGGCATAGAGTACAGTGGTGCAGAGTAAAGGGCAGTGGAGTTGTTTAGAGTGCACTGGTGTAGAGTGCAGTTGCATAGAGTGGCACTGGGCAGAGTAGAGTAGCATAGAATGCAGTGGAATAGAGTATATTGGTGCAAAATGCAGTAGTACAGGGCAGAGTGGTGTAGAGTATAGTGGCGGCCAGAGCAGTGTTGCAAAGTGTCAGCTTGCAGTGGTGTAGAGTGCATTGAACTAGAGTGCAGTGGTCAGAGTGTTATAGAGTACAGTGGCGTAGAATAGATTGTTTCAGAGTAGAGTGCAGTTGCATAGAGTGGAGAGGTGCAGGGTAGAGTGCAGTGGCATAGAATGCAGTGGCACAGAGTGCAGTGGCATAAAGTAGATTATTTCACAGTAGAGTGAGGTGGCTTAGGGTGGAGAAGTGCAGGTTAGAGTGGAGTTGCATGAAGTGGCATAGAGTGTGATGGCATAGAGTAAAGTAGTGTAGAGTGCCGTGGCATAGAGTGCAGAGGTGCAGAGTAGATTAGAATGATGTACAGTGTATTGATGTAGAGTGCAGGGGCATAGAGTTGAGTGTTACAGAGTAAAGTGCATTAGCATAGAGTGTATTAGCTTAGAGTGCAGGGGCTTACAGTGCAGCGTTGCAGAGTGGCAGAGAGTGGAGTTGTGCGGATTAGATTGGTGTTGCCTAGACTGGAGTGGTATGGCGTGCAGATGAGCAGAGCGCAGTGGTGTAGAGAGGTGCAAAGTGCGGTGGCTTAGAGTAGAGTATTACAGAGTAGAGTAGAGAGGCATAGTGTGAAGTAGCATAGAGAGCAGTGGCATAATGTGGAGTGGTTCCGAATGGAGAAGAGAACAGTGGCATGGAGTGGCGTAAAGTGGAGTGATACAGAGTAGGGTGCAATTCTGATATATTCTGAAGTCTATTTAAATGTTGTCATGTGATAGAAAAAACTCTTTCCTAACCCCAGTATCCAGCAAGATTGTTGCATAAATCCTCTCACTTTGAAGTCAGAAAAAGGAAAGTAAACACTAAGTTCCCACTGAAGACAGAGCCTGACATTTGACTTTGTTCTTTGAATGCACAGCAAATATGATAAGATAAGAACAAGATTTACAGGCCTGTTTACAGAAAGGGGGCACTCAGCAGGATACTGTAAATAAGGTTTTGGCAAGGGAAGGGATGAATTCAAGCTGCATAGCCTAAAACAAATAAAGCCAGCAAATTGAAAGCAAAAATTGTGAGTTACAAACCACAAGGCCAATGGCAAGCAACGGGCAGAATGCATTCACAAGGAAGCACTATGAATTTACTTAAAGTGACAGCTGTGGGATACTTTGTGGGGAAAGTCCAGTATTTTAGTCCATATCTTGCAGAGGTTTGGCTACATCAATCACCCAGGTAGTATGACAAGAACACCTGGAGTGGTTTCCATGTTGCAGGATAGGTCTGTACACCCATTCTATCAGTTTGCCACCATTTCCTATAGTACAGAGCTTCTGGCACACCTCTTGTAGGGATATTGCTAGGTAGCAGACATGAAATAGGGCATTTAATGATTATTTAAGGTGGTTGTAAGTAAGGAGTTGACCGGGGTGAAGATGGTAGTCTGCCACAAGGGTTTGGAAATTTAGTAGCTCACTGTTCAGAAACAAAGTCCCCAATTTTAAGACACGTGCAACATGCCACTGATGGAGTTGCTCTGAGCACAGCCATCCTGTGCGAGTGGGAAGGCTTAGCAAAGGTAGTGCAGGAGCATAGGGTTTCTTCGTGTCAGTGAGTTTACAGGTTCTGGCAAGGCAAGAGAAAGCCATGCATGATAACCCCGGATGGTGATCCATAGAATGGTCAGTAGGAAACAATGAGCAGTGCATTAAGCCTTCCTTAAAAGTCTTTACTGGTAAACCCCATCTCATGCAGGGAGGTGGGCAGAAAGCCAGTGAGCTACCCATTGGACATCTGCAGCTGAATAAAAGCATTCTAAGTCCAGAAGATCGAATCCACCGCAGTCACAGTTAGCTTTAGAGTGGAAAGAGCTCCCGATTCGCTGCAGCGACTAAATCAGATGTGTGGCCTGTCTGAAGAAGGAATGAAGGACGAGCAGGGGAAGGTTTGCAAAATAATACTATCATTTGGGTACCACACCATCTTCGCTAGTGCCACATGGCCTCTACAGAAAGCAGAAGAGAAGACCAAAAAGCAAAGTGGGCTTGGAGAGACCGTTAGCTCTGCCGAGATTTTCATCCTGGAAATCAGTGTAAGAATGGTAGATATTAATCACTAGGTATCAAAAGGTAACTGGTTCCCAGTTCAATCTGAGATCTAATTGTGTATGAAGGCAAAAACAGTGCCATATGTTAAAGAAACACTAATTACATTTTAAAATTTGAAAATTTGTTGGTGCAATTTACATCCCAAATATTTTGAAGATTCTATGTGTACTTGACACTTAGGGATAACCCAGATCTCTAGTTTGGCTTTTGCTCAATTTCAAAACCATATAAAGACATTGACTAAGCGGGCAATTGCCTTGCACAACCTTGCAAAGGGTCTGGCCCCAGCTCACCCTTCACAAGCACTAACAGCGAACCATTGCACCATAAGAGTTTGCCAAGGTGGTTGGGTGTTGATTGTTCAACCACTTGACAGTGCCCCTTCTGTTTCGCTCCTGTGTGCAGACAACTCCCCAGGTACCCAATACCTTCAAACAGTCTTGGTGGACCCATCTTGTCTGATTTTAGGAATTGTCCCACCTTGTTCTTCTCTTCTTTATTTATCCAGTTGTTAGCAACAACCCTTTGAATTACTTGCTGTGGATCTCCCATTTGATCTCGATTTCATCCTACTCTTTTATTATCTTTGATTGGTAGTCCGGGCTCACATTTCTGAGATAAATGTAGAGTCCCAGACATACACTCTAGTGCAGTGAGACTACAGACAAGATATGGGTACATCACATCCTGTCATTAGGTGTGAGACTGTCACCCACACCATCTGCCCTGCCTCTTTAAAAAAAAAAAATTAGGTTGAAAGTCCATGGGCGGTTGGGGTAAGCCAGATGTTTTTGTTCAATTTGTTTAAACTAGCATAAGGTTAATTACCTTAATGTTTCCCAAACTGTTTGCCAGGGATTTTTAAATGTTCAGAAACATAATCAAAATTTTGCTGTTACTTTCTCTTCAGGAAAGATCGGGTAGATTTGGGTAGGGGTGATGGCCTTGCTGTGAAGGGCATTAATTTACTACTGAACAAGGACGTAATGTGACACCTGAATGTAGCACACCAGAAGGCAATCACAAAAGGTCCACAGTGAATAAATAGTGCTATGTTAAAAAAGAGTACATAAATGCACTGACAACATAGTGAGGCATGGCCTCTCTTGCGTGTGTCTGTAAAACTGACGTTTGTTCTTGAATTTTTGTCCTGAATTTTGACCCTTCGTCGTGAATTTTTGTCCTGAATTTTGACCCTTTGTCCTGAGTTTTTTGCAGTCCTGTCCAGAATTTGCCTCAATGCCAGGTGGTCACCCTACCTGAGCCACCCCTGCTCTGCCCTGCTGGATTAAATTCTTTCCACTGTCTCCAGTGGTAGCGGAAAAAGTGACATTGTCCATCTCGAAGGACGGGTCCGTGGAGGCATGAGTCTTTCTTTTCTTTAGAAAAATGTCTTTCTTGTGAGGCGTGTCCGCCTTTTAGCTCTGGGAGGGACAAGGGGGACACAGGGTTAACATGGGACCTCCATGCTGCAGGGTGCCTAGCTGTCACTCAGAGGCCAGTCCCCGAAAGAAAAACTCAGCATTGCCGATGTGCGAATGGTGGAAGCTTACTTCTTTTATTTAAGGCAGGCCAGTCACGTAATATTTGAATTTCCTTTTTTGTACCTATGTAAACCCAGTGCACATTCAGGGTCGGGCTGACCCATAGGGCAGTCAGATTGTGCCGGACGGGCTGGTCTGATAGGTAACTGTGGGGCGTTTCGTAGGCTGTTTGCGAGTCTCTTATAGAGTGTGCTGGGCCGGTATTTACAGTTGATTTCAGAGCCACTAAGATTGCGGAGGGGCAACAGGGGGTGAGCTTCAGATTTCCCGACTATCGCGCTGGCATATAATGTTAAAGTACGTTATATTACAGGAGGACGCATGAGAGGGGCTGAAGGCAGTGGAAAGGGAGATGAATGCGGATTGGTGGGTGTACTAAGTGAGAGAAAACCCCAACATTTTGTAAGCAACGTTTTTGAAGACTATGAAAAAAGAGGGAGGGAGAGAGTGTGCGTTTTTGTCTTTGTGTATGGAGTAATTCCTGGTGAAATGCGACAGACCCCTCACTTTCCCCGCTGAAAGCACCTGTCCCTAACTATTTACGGGGGCGGGGCGGGTGCAACATCACAAACACCCCCTCCTTCCTCTTCTCTGAATACAACCACTGGCTGCAGCAAGCCTACATCTGAGCAGTCTTCCATATCGTATAAAATATTTATTGACCGTGTTTTACAAGCCCCCAAACTACAAATATGGTCCATTTTTTAGTAATCTTATTCACTCATGAAGGCTGTTGTTTGGTACCGTGGCCTATTTTGTGTGCTGGGCAGACCCTGTGCACATTGCACACTTAGCTTACTGCAAAGAGCGTATGGGATGTAATTCAGATCCCTGCCCGTCCCAGACTCATGAAGGCAAAACTCTGACTTCCGCCTGCCCCGTGTCCCAGTGCCCCAGGACGTGCGCCAGTGGCGGTTTCTCTTCAAGGGCGTCGGGGCTCCGCCCCCTTTACATTCTCGGTGAAAAATAACGCATGGAAGCAAAGCTGAAACTGCTTCCTTAAAACAATTTGTGAACACAGTGTATATACATGTTAAATTATCTTTCTAAGGCTGCTCTACACTACGAACTGTACTCCTTGCAGTGATGACAGTGGAGTGACGCTTTCCTGGGCAGGCACAAAGTCTAGAGAATTTTGCTGGGCTGACAATCTCACATCCCTGAGGCCTGTGAGGTCACAACTCGGCAAAGACACTGCATTAAGGTTCAGTCTCCACCCCCTGATGATGTGGAGGTAGAGTTAGCTCTGGGCGTTTCAGATTCAAGCCCTCGAGCTCTCGGCCTCCACGTCAATCAGTGAGAGGAGACCATTGTCACCACACCCTTTTCCACCTCGTCACAGGGTGGGGTGGTACCAGACCCTGTGACGAGTGGGGTAGAGACTACAAGCAGGAAGCCACGAAATCGAGTGTGCGCAGTGTGTGAGCTGGACTTTTGAAGACACACTGCGCAGACTCGAGGTGCTGCTTCCCACGCTGCAGTTTATGCTGGATGCCTTTTGAGCTCCGGTATGCCTTAGATTTACTGCCAGCAAGCAGACTCGTGGGGACAGTGAAGCAAAGAGCAAGGTGTTGCACATTGCATGTGCGTGTGTTTATTTTAACTAGTCAGTCCCGACTCGCCTGGCTTGAAGCTTCCCTCCATGTCACCAGGTGAGGCAACAAAAATGTCAGCTGGGGGTCATAAATAATGTGAAAGGGTGAATGGGTGTATGTGTGAGTGAATGGATGGATGGCTAATGGATGGATGTGTGAGTGAAAGGGTGGGTGGATGGATGTATGAGTGAAAGGGTGGATAGATGGGTGAGTAAACAGTTGGAGGGTAAAAGTGAAAGGATGGATGTAGGATGGATGAGTAAAAGAATGGATGGATGAGTGAAAGAGAGGATGGATGGATGGGTAAAAGGGCGAATGGATGATTAAGTTCAAGAATGGATGATGGATGGATGAATGAAAGAGAGGGTGAAAGGGTAGGAGGATGGATGAGTGAAAGTGTGGATTGATGATGAGAGAAATTATGGATGCTTGAGTGAGTGAAAGTATGGATGGTTGAGTGAAAAGTCAGATGGTTGGATGTGTGAGTGAAAGGGAGGATGGATGGATGTATGAATGAAAGGGTGGATGGATGGGTGAGTAAAAGGGTGGGTGGGTATATGAGTGAAAGGATGGATGTAGGATGGGTGAGTAAAAGAATGGATTGGTGAGTAAAGAAAGGATGGATGAGTGAAAGAGAGGGTGGATGGGTGGATGGATGGATAAAATGGTGGATGGATGAATACATGAAAAAATGGATGGATGAATGAAAGAGAGGGTGAAAGGGTAAATGTATGGATGGGTGGATGAGTGAAAGGGTGGATGGATGATGAGAGAAGGTATGGATGGTTGAGTGATGGTATGGATGGATGGAGTGAAAGTGTGGATAGATGGATGAACGAAGGAATGCACAGATGAGTGAAAGGATGGATGAGTAGAAGAAGGAATTGATGAGTGAAAGTGGGTTGATGCATAGATTAAAGGGTGGATGGGTGGATGAGTGAAAAAATGGATAGATGAGTGAAAGGGAGGGTAGATAGATGGATTAAAGATTGAATTGTTGGGTGAGTGAAAGGTGGATGGATAGGTGGATAATGGATGGATGGATGGAAAGATTATGAGAGATAAAATGATGGATGGATGAGTGAAAGGATGGCTGAGTGAAAGTATGGATGGATGAGTGAAAGGGAAGGTGGATTGATAAATGGATTAAAGGGTGGATAGATGGATGAGGGAAATAACGGATGGATGAGTGAAAGGTAGGGTCGATGGATTGATGAAAGGGTGGATGGATGAATGAGTGAGTGACTGAAAAGATGGATGTGTGAAAGGATGGATGAATGATAGGTGCATGGATGGATAGGTTTGATGGCTACATATTGAGATGAATGGATAGACTGGAAATGTATGGGTGTTCGGACAGAATGGTGAAAGACTGAATGATGGATGAAAGAATTAATGAATGACAGAATGAAATGGTGGATATCAGCAGGCGAATGGAAGGAGGAAATGGGGAATGGATACAATTAAAATAGGAGCACTCTTTTGGGAAGGGATGTGATGACTTGCTTTGTTTGCTTGGTGCCATATAGTAAGAGCTTTTGTTCGAAGTGTGTGGTGTTTCAATTTTCTGGCTTCTCCCTTGAACCAGCCACAGAGCAGATATAGTGAACGCTGGGCCAGAAGTCCCCAAAGGGCATGCAAACCCATTAAAACTCCTGCACGGCAAGGTGCCAAGTGTGCGCACAGTTGTGGCCGAAAAAACATGCCAAACACGGTATATGTTGAAACTGCCCATTAACATGTTTAGGGGGCAGTGATGGATTCATCCATTAGTGCAAACATGTTGTGTGGCCAGGGAGACAGATTCTCTCCAGACACCATCTTAGTGTTGGTGTAAAAACAGACAGTACAATTAACATGATATATGTGATTTAAAACCATGCTAACCAATGTAGTGCACATAATACTCTATAGGATAACATGTAGTGGGTGTACTAAAGTAATCACGTAATATTGCAAGGGAAAGCTGATTCTTCACTAGCCCCCATCCGCTGATCAGTGTTAAGTAGCCTACAATAATGTGGAAATAACATGGATTGTACTTAGAAAAATGGGTTGGTGCCAAATTGAAAACACTGAAATGGTGACTAGCATCCCATAAATTGCCATGCTCCTCACCCCCCACAATGTGAACCTCTTCCTCCCCCCACCCCGGGCCAAGCCCAGCCCCACCACTCTCAAACTTCACCAACCGCCACTGACGTGCGCACGTGCAGAACATGGTGGCGGCGACAACATGACCTACATTTTAAAAGGGGAACCTCTGCCTCGTTGGGCTTCTGAGGATGCCTCCTCTCGACGCACGAACACCGCCACCTGTAAAAGTACCGGGTTACAAAATAACCAACCAGAAAGGAAACTGTGGCCAGAGTAGAGTGATAAACAGAAGGCAGCCAGTACCAACCAGGTTTCCACAACTGCCAGGAGCAGTGTAGCATGGCTGCCAAAAATATTTTTTAAAACCCCATGTAACGGGAGGTTGAGCCAGAATGGCAATCTACATACAAGTTATTTTTCTACTGTCCCGATGCAAATAGGATTCCATCTTTCTGAAAGGCGTCCTCAGTTTATCCTTTCAAAAGAAGGTCTAGTGCTCTGCCCCAGAATATAGATCCCAGAGCTGACGGTGCCATTGTTTCTTCTAGATGCTAAATGATTTAAACAAAAGCCAGCATGGCCATTATGTATAACCAGGGCCACTGAAATTATGCGGCAGGGGAGTACCAAATTATTCGGTAGGGTTGACTAAATTATGCAGCACGAAAAGGCAAATTTTACACATAATGAAACACATTTAGTTTTACTTGATTATTTTGTATTTTTTACACATGGTAATACCATGTGGGCAAATATTTCACCCCATTAATACCAGTTTAACGACCAAATACATAATTAAGCAGCTGAAAGATGAGTAGTTAACAATTGCAAAGGGTCTTCCAATGCGTTTGATCCGTTTGAGTTGGAAACAATTTTTTCGTTTACATTTGCAGAGTATGTCCAGATTAAGCAGAATATGATGGATTTTGTGCTAAATGCGTCAAATCTTTAATTATGTGAAAAAACCACAACTACAGAATCACATAATTCTATTGGTCATATTTAAAACCATGCATTGGGAAATGTGTTTAGTACTTTTCTCTTGCATGGTATCCTTTTTCCCTTTTTCCTAAAAATTACACTTCGCAAACGTGGCACAGTAAAGCCAGAATGAACGTGTCATCATTTTACAGTGCACAAGGGTTCCCCTGTAAAAATCAAGTTCCAAATGACCATGCATCAAGTAACACCGTGAGACGACTCTGGGATTCCAGTCAACAAAGCTCTAACAAAGCTCTGTTGTGTGGAACTTCTAGGCCCATTTCAATGCTGGGAAAAGTGAAACTAAAAATCGCAGAAATCTAAGGCCCTCTATTTAAATCACCAGAAGAGAGAGAAGGTATCACACCAGTGGTATGAGGGGATTTACAGCAGAAGTCTCCAATCAGAAAAAAAACATGAGGCTGTGCACCTGGCAATGATCACATGATAATTACCTTTAGGTCCATAGCTCATTGCAATTGTTTTTGAAAGTTGCCAGTTTCTTTGTGAATTAATGTTTCAACTGCTGCATTGAAGGGGGTGTGTCTAAGTGAAAATGTGTGAGCCCCTGGAAAAGAGGTGGGACATGTTTCTTTTTTACATCAAACTGAAGCGTACCCTTCTGTACTTTTCTGGCTGCCAACACTTTTAAATATTTGGTCTATCAAAGCAAGAAAATACACGAAAAGCATTAAAATGGCAACAAAGTTTCTAAAGTCACCACTAATTTTAACATGTTAATGGTTAAATGGAATGTATTCTGTGAATAAATATATTTTCTTTGAAAGCTCATATATATATATATATATATATATATATATATATATATATATATATATATATATATATATAATATTTAAAATTCACTTAAAAAACCAAAGGTTACAGAGAGTTAGGCTCGCATTTCAGACATACAAAACCGTAAAAATTCTGCAGTTATATTTACCTGTGTTGACTGTAACTTGCGCCCCTGTAATGGACTGCTTATGATCTCACATATTACATCACTCATGACATGGTCTGTGACATCACTGATGACATCACTGGTGACATCTCAAATGACATCACTGATGACATCATCCAGTGAGTGTAGGTGGTTGGATGGTTGTGTGAGTGGGTGTGAGTGGGTCAATGGGTGGGTGAGTAGTTTAGTCTATTGCTGTATAGGAGAGTGAGCGGATGTGTAAGTAGCTGTTTGGGTGAGCAAGTAGCTGTGTGAGGGACTGCATTGACTGAGCGAGTGGGTGTGTGAGTAGCTGTATGGGTCAGTGAGTGGGTGTGTGAGTGCTTGTATGGGTTAGTGAGTGGGTGTGTTAGTTACTGTATCAGTGAGTGAGTGGGTGAGTCAGTGACTGTATTGGTGAGTGAGTGGGTGTATGAGTGACTGTGTGCATAAGTGAGTGGGTGTGTCATTGATTGTATGGTAGATGTAGTGGATGTGTGAGTAGCTGTATCCTTGAGTGAGTGGGTGTGTGAGTGGCTGCATGGGTGGATGAGTGGGTGTGTGAGTGCCTGTACAGGTGAATGAGTGGGTGAGTGAGTTGTTGTATGGATGAGTGAGTTGGTGTGTAAGTGACAGTATCAGTGAGTGAGAGACTGTGTCAGTGACTGTATGGCTGAGTGTCTGGGCGTGTGAGTGGTTGTATGGGTGAGTGAGTGGGTGTGTAGCATGCCTGCCAAAGGTGGGTCTGTTAATGGGTGAGTGGTCGCATGGGTGTCTGAGTGGGCATGTGAGTGGCTGTATGGGTCTGTCATTGGGTGTGGGAGTAGCTGTATCAGCGTGTGAATAGCTGAGTTAGTGCTATATGGGTAAGTGAGTGGTTGTGTCAGTGGCTGTGAGAGTGAATGGGTGTGTTTGTCAGTAGTTTTATGGGTCTGTGAATGAGTATGTGAGTAGTTGTGTGTATGTAAGAGAGTTTGTATGGGAGTATAAGTGGGTGTGTGAGTGGTCCTGTGGACGATGTCATCATTGAGATGTCATCTGTGATGTCACTGACCATATCATGAGTTCCTCATTAAGACCTACCCTGTTTAATCTATATGTAGCACCCCTGGCCAATTTGATACGGTCGTTCAGATTTATGCCCACATCTTATGCCGATGACACACAGCTTATTATTCCAGTGGACAAAAACTGGGAGGAGGCGGCTGACCGCTGTCACAATTGTATGTTAGCCATTAACAATTGGATGGGAACCAATTGGTTGAAACTCAACGGGGCGAAAACTGACATTTTATGCTTTGGATCTGGCATTGAGCATTGGAATTCCCGATGGTGGCCTGCTGACTGTGGTACTTTCCCTGTCCCCACCACCACCAGCAGAAACTTAGGGATCATCTTTGATGACCGCCTATCTTTTAAAAATCAAGTTAACCACACTGTCTCGACGTGCTTGTGGATTTTAAAAATGCTAAGAAAAATCTTCCCCTATTTAAAACAGAGGTGGAAAGTTACTGTTACATTAGCCCTGATCATGTCCAGGATGGACTATTGTAACGCCCTCCTCTCTAATTTGGACAGTGTCTCCATGAAAAAATTACAACTTATTCAGAATATGGCAGCAAGATCGATTCTAAATCTCCCTCGATCAGCTTCAGCCATAGGCAGCCTCAAACAACTTCACTGGCTCCCAGTAGCCCAACGTATGATCTTTAAAACACTGTGCTTGACCCATAAAGCGGTGCACGGTATTGGCACTCACTACTTAGTCACTCATCTTCGCTGGTATAGACCTAAGCGTCATCTTAGGTCCCTTGAAGCTTTCACTATTCAGGCACCGCAGACTTATAAAGTTAAGTGGGGGGACAAAGCCTTCACAGTGGTTGCGGCAAAACATTGGAATGCTCATCCCCTTCATATCAGGAAGGAAATCAACTATTTGAGCTTTAGAAAGTTGATTAAAACCCGGCTCTTCCCGCGCTACTTTCTGAATTCCTGTGCCCCTCTCTTTATTTTCTTTTGGTACTGCGCTTTCTCTCTCTTTTTTCTCACCTTTGTTTAGCACTTCGATGCTCATTTTTTGAGCCGGAATGCGCTCTATAAATCCTTTTTAGATACTTACATGAGTGATGCAATATGTGTGGTCATAAGCAGTGCATTACAGGGCGCAAGTTATAGTTAGCTGCTGAATTTCTATGGTTTGTACATGTGGAATGTAAGCCTCAATATAACGTCCCTGTAACCTCTCCTATGTTAAGTGAATTTCTAAGATTTAAAAAAAATTCTATTTCCTAACTACAACGTCCCCATAAACTTTGTTTTTTTCAGTGAATTTTTATGGTTTTGTGAATGTAAAGTAATTTGAATTACTATACGTTAATCCAACCACCACTGCGCACAGCCTTCAGCCAGGTTCTGTGACCAGCCCCCAAATACGACCCCGGCCCCTTAGCTCTAGTGCTGGGGTCCCAGAGGGCCTCCCGGCCAGAGCAAAAAAGCACTTTTTTTGCAGCTGGAGGAAGAATATTTTTAGTCACTGAATCTTCATACACTACCAAGCGGTGCAGTAATATCAGATCTGCAAACCTCTAGCAGAACATAGGTAGGAGCCCATCTTGTCCAGGGGCTTTAACTGTGAGCAGCCATTTAAAACATACATTACCTTGTACTGTATGAAGATGTGCTTGAGAAGCAGTCTTTGGGCTAAACATTTAGTAATCTTTAAAAACATCCTTGACACTTGTCAAACATTAGATGCCTAAGGCTGCTTCATTGCACTACCAAGAAGTTGAATAATCTTGTTATGATTTGTCTTGCAGTTTCACCTGCAGGGCAGCCTAGGGACAAGGGACCGGTGAGCTCTTTCAATTAAAACTAGTTTGGAGAAGTTGTCTGCTCTTATTAATGAAGTCAAGATAGTTTCTACAGATTCCTCTAATTTGCATGTTTCCATTGTTCCTGGGATGCACAATTTTAATCCACCTAGACCATGCATCCAAGTCTTCATTTTTACCTTTGGTGATTGCAGCACTTTGACTATAATCAGACACTTTTTGCATTGATCTTAAATGGTCTTCTGCATCAGGTATGCACTGTGTGATTGGTGCAGTCTTGACCTCTGCTTATTTTCAAAGCTATTAAGTTAATTCCCTGAATCACAGAATGAAACACATCGATTTTGTTAGCTATTGTCTCTAGGCTCTGTTGCATGGTTTTTAACAGCAAGTTCGTGTCCATGTCATCCTCTGGTTCATATGCTCCAAAGAGCTCTGACTGCAGTCAGTGTCACCATCTTGCCTGTACATTTAAATTCAATTTTCAGCTTGGCCACCTTGTTGTCAGCTTTACCATTACTTGCCACCTGGAGGTAGGAACAAGATCTGGATTTTATGGCTATAGCACTCCTATAGTGTATAATACTGGATTGCTATTTTATGATACAAATTTATTCTTTGGTGGGGGCCCACCCACCACTTCAAAAGATCCCCGGCTGTATGCCCTCATGTCCACAGGTAGCCATGTCCATTCCCTACTCAGCAACTTGTGCACACCTACTCAAAGGACAGTGAGAATTAGCTGCTAGTGTGAGGCAGGAGACCAGTCACACCTGATGTCCTATCATCAGAGGACTCTTCTCTGCAGGATGGATGATATATGACTTGAAGCATGAGCAGCCCTCTGTAGCTGGAAACCACAGGGCTGGTCACTTCACCATGTTACACAATCCCTGCAAACATCATTGGAGGGCATATGTATCACTGAGGCTTATTGTGCCATTACATATGTGTTTCTGAGAGACACAGGGCATTCTTGGCAATGCATCAAAACTTGAATTAGCTGGTTACATGGAACCTAATGCCAGTGGATTCTCTCTTCCGTGCCTCTGGAACCTAAACAAGCCCACTACACCAGAACTCCAGGGAGATCCCGAGATGTGGACTACACCTGCTGGTGCAATGGCAACCCTGGCACTAGCAGTCCACCCAGACTCAACACCACATTGGGTGCAGGCAATATCTCTCATCTACTTACCGATGCGACCTCCAGGCATGCCTCAGCTTGCAAGAATGTCTGCTGGCCAACCTCAGCCTCTCTGTTGGTGCCAGTTCGCAGTTGCTTCATCTGGGCTTCTTTCTTCCACCTTTAAGGTGCGTGGCCATGTCGGCCATCATTTGTCTTGCTTAACTCTTCTACTGGTTCCTGGGAAACCACACTATCTAAGGCCTCACTGCATTTCTATGCACAAATCACATTCAATCTGTGTTCTCTAAGCACATTTGGCCTGAATGATGCTGGATGTTTTCTTCTGGCTAATGGAGCTTTACCCTTGTTCACCTCTCTTGAAGGCCAGCACTTTGACACACTCTGGAGCTCCAAATATTGCATGTGGGCTATAGTCAAGTGTAACATGATAACTTACATCGGTTTCTAACCTCTATCAAGGGTGATGACTGAATGGACAACTATGCCGCTGTGGCCTTCACTGTTTGTGGCCTCTTAGCACAGTTTTGGGCAGGACCATGGTATTACGAGGTCTGTTAAATTACGTTGATGATTTTGTCCCAGGAATCCTCACAGAATTACGGGGTTTCATGTGTAAATCATTTTCTGTATGCTATGCCCTATTCCTTATGGGGCATATAATAAGTTATTTTGTACTCCCTCTCAGTCCCCTACCCAATACTGCATTGCTCATTAGGTATAGAAATACGACACCAAAAACACTGAGCGCCTCTTAATGGTAGCCTATGTCTATCTCAGAAGCGGCTCCTTTGCAATTGCGAAGGGACATCGTCCCACTGATTGAGCCAGCAGCTGAAAAATAAAGCTATATTTTACTATTGGTTCATTTTTCAGCATGCTGGCCCAGACAGCATGTGCAGGGAGGGCTGGGGCTGGGCCATGGGAGGAGGGAGGAGTGGAGTGGAGTGCACTAAGTGCGCATGTCCGTTTGGTGGGCCGGGATAGAGAAACTGCACAGACCCCAGTGCACTGTTCGAGGGGCAGACCAAGCCACTCAGACCAATCCTACACTGCTCTCATGCTAGGCATAGCATGAGAGCAGCTCCAGGATTGAGTGGGGAGCCTGTTCTGGTATCCCAGGGACTGCTGGGACACAAGGAGAGCAGAGGAGCGAGGCTTCAGGCAGCAGTGGTGGCGCTGGAACTGTACGTTTGAAAAATATAAATATATATATATTTTATTCTCCCCCATGCTCCCCCACCCCATCCCCTTGAGATTTGCGGGGACCACAGCAGGTCTACCTCCTTATCCAGTGATGGAGTTAAAGCAGCTACAAGGTAACATAAAAAATATAAATAAGGAAATAAGGAAACACGGCGCATGCACCTCCCATGAAAAATGCATGCACAATCTTTTGTCTGCTCAACTTACCAAACATTGTGGCGCATTCTTTGTTGTCAAAATCAAATTAAAGAATCAAAATGGTGTGAGGCCTTCACATACACGGAAATCCATATTTATTCTCAGACATCCAATAATTTAACTTCATCTTTAATTTTGTCCGCTTACAGCGTGATTGATTCCATCATAAAAAAGGACGGTTTGATTACTAAAAAAGACGATTAAGAATTCAGCAAAAAAGACCGATCTTGGAGATGTGAGCAACTGACAGTGGCAACTGCCCCTTGACAGGGGTGGTGGGGCAGAACAGAGCGTTAAAGGACGAGGGGACATAAAAAAAAAAAGAAACTAAAATCACTTACCTTTGAGGGGAGACGCGTTTGTCTCCCCTTCGTCCTCTTCTCTGCTGCACAGGCTCCCAGCCAATCATGACGGTGCTGACAGCATAGGAATGGGAGCCTGGGCATGTTCTCTACCCGGTTGTGGTCCACAGCCAGGTAGAGAACATGCAAAGTGCGCATGTCTTTTTGGCAGGCCCAACATGGCCGGCCAAACAGACATGCGCACTTTGTGTGCACATAGCCCTCCTCCGGCCTCCCTCCGACCCAGCCCCACCCCACACTACAAGGAAAAATAAAATGAAAATATGATAATAACGTACTGTCTGTTATTATCATTTTATTTTTTTCCTTTTTGGGAAATCCAGTGAGGCGATGCCCCGCCGCGTTAATGGAGGAGCCGCCCCTGGCAACTGAATGGGAAAACCGTGCTAACCACCTCATATGTCATGTGTGAGATTAAGGGCCAGATGCATGAAAAAAACCCTTAGCGAATCGCAAAGTGATTTTGAAGAAATCGCTATTTCTGAGTCGCAAAATGCAATGTAACAAAATTGCGATTCGGAAATAGCGATTTCTTAAAATTCGCTAATGCAATTTTCGAGGCCCAAATACCGAATCACAAAAATATTTGTGATTCGGTATTTGAAAATCGCAAATTGCGAAAACGCACACCTGGCACAGCCTGATGACATCACAAGCAGGAAGTGAGTCAGCCCAGGCTGTTTCCAGGAGCCACACCCAAAGGATCAGTGAGAGAGACACAGCCCAGCCCCAGGGAGCAAGTCTGTGAGCAAGCCATGACTTTACATCACCATGGCCAATGCTGCTAATGGGAAGGAGAAGGGAGAGAGGAAGAGAAAACTGAAGTTCAGTGAGCAAGAACTGGAGGTGCTCACTGAGGAGGTGGTGAGGAGCCATGACCGGCTTTTTGGGAAGAGGTAGGTCACTCCAGGTCCCAGAGAGTGAAAAGCGCAAACTCTGGGCTGATATACCGACCAAACTCTGCGCAGTGGGGGTTGCACAGCGCTCAGTGGAGGAGATAAGAAAGAGGTGGTACGACCTGCGTTCCCGTGCCAAGGAGAGGGTGGCCAGCAGACTACAGGAGGCAAGGAGCACAGGAGGCGGACCATCCACCCAGACACCCTCCACCCCCATGGAAGACCTGGTGGAGTCGACACTGCTCCCAGAACCTGTCAGTGGGGTCACTGACATAGACACGTCCAGCACACCCAGCACCAGTAAAGGTAAGTTCAATAATGAAATGTAACCCCATATGTGTATGTACAAATGCCCCTTAAGAAATAGCAAGTAGTGCAAACCATTGTGATAAGTACTCCATTCCACATCTTAGATGCGGCACAACAATGCCTTATGGGAGTGGTAGTCCACAACCCAAGGCTGAAAGTAGCACATAGAATGTAATTAAGTAGAGCGACACCCAGAAGAACACAACACCCACTACATAGTGATACGATGTAACTGTACATTTATTACCATTGTGCAACATTTGGTGATACATACATAAATGACATGCTGCACATTGTCGTTGCAGATGGCCCAGGCCCAGCAGCAGCAGATTGTGCCATTGTGGGGGATGCTGAAACACAGCCTCCATCAGACTCCAACACCAGAGAGTCAGTGAGTATTGCGCCAATCAGACGCAGGGCAAGGGTTGTACCTCTCCCCGATTTGAGCCTGGACTCGGATGACATGCAGGATGAAGGCCACACTCCATCCCCAGAAGCCAGATCCATCACAAGGCAGCAGTCCCTGCCCCAGTGTCATTCAACACCCCGCAGGAGGCCTCAGGATGCAGGCACACAGCACGTGGAAGTAGGTGAGGGCCCATCATTCTTCAGTGGCTTGGAATCATCAATGCTTAAAGTGCAGCGCCTGCAAAACAAAAACATGAGGGCAATGCACAGGCAGATGCAGGCACACAATGCCAACATGGGGGGCTGCAGAAGCAATTGGAGTGCCTTAATACAAACATTTGCAAGCTGCATGAGGGCCAGCTTACAGGGGCCAGGGAACCGACCAATGCAGTAAAGGAACTCTGTACAGAGATCAGGCATGAGCGAGTCAGCCACCGCAGGCATGAAAGGCGATTCATGGGGATGTTCAGTGGCTTTTGTCGTTCAGTCAATCGCCTTGCGACATCTACTGCCTTCATATCACGGCGTGCTGTGGCCGCACAGGTGGAGGCGGCACACAGCAGTCGGGATGTAGCCCAGGGACTGGTCCAGATTACAAACATTCTGGATACTATGCTGGCTAATCGCAGTGCTACACCCAGTGAACTTGGACTAGGGGATACTGAGGAGTCATCTAGCCTCAGCAGCCTTGCAGTGCCTATGACGGATCCTAGGCGTCGCAGTGCCAGGCACAGCACTGCCAGGCACAGCACTGCCACTGAGGCTGACACAAGAGGTGCCGGCGAGGACACTGCGCACTCGAGTGGATTGCGTGGCCGTAAAAAGTGACTTTGATGGCCACAGGGGACTGACTGCACATGTTGATTTACAGTAAACTATGAAGACAATAGTGCAACACTGTAAATGGCTCATTGATGACACATGTGTATTGTTTTGTCCTAGTGACACATATGTTACCTGAAGTCAAGGTAATAAAGGTGCTAACTACCAGAACACATGTCAGTGAGGTTGTGTTGTCATGACGCACATCAGAAATGGTTGTGCGTGATGTCAGCATGCCTTTGCCTGCCCTCTGCTGCACTGGTCCTGTCTGCTGGCTGTAGGGGTGGTATGGGATCATCATCCTCATCTGAGTCTGGCTCTGATATTTCCACAGGTATGCCCCTGGTGGTAGCTATATTGTGCGAAATCGACCATGTGGCCACTATTCTACAGGTCGTGTCCGGGCTGTACTGTAGTGCCCCTCCACTTTTGTGGATGCACCGGAAGCGACTCTTCAGCAGGCCAAAGGTGCACTCCACCACATTGCGGGTTGCCCTATGTGCTGAATTGTATCTCCGTTCTGCTGGTGTTGCAGGATTTAGGTAGGGCATCATCATGTTGGTGCGCACTTCGTAGGCACTGTTCCCTGGAAGGAACAGAGGGTATAATGAGTAGCTGAGCCATCTGACGTCACACTGCCATCAAAGCACCATTGTAAAGGGGGAAAATACCTAGTAGATATCCTTCACCAAATTCCCCAACTAGCAGTCTTGTGTGAATCCCGCTGTGGCGAAAGATGTACAGATCATGTGTGCTCCCTGGGTACCTGGCCACGAGATCAGTTATGATGTAGGAGGCATTGCATATCACCTGTATATTCATGGAATGTTGGTATTTACAGTTGCGGTTCACATTCTCTGTGGCCGATGGTGGACATATTGCAACATGTGTCCCATCTATGGCACCTAGGACATGGGGAAACTATGCTGTCTGGTAGAAATCTATTTTTGTCTGCTGTATTTCCTGTGGGGTGTGGGGGAATCTGATGCACTGGTGTATCCTACTCAGCATGGCGTTTAGAAATGCATTGAAAAATCTAGAGAGGGCACTCTGTGATACCCCTCCAGTTGCTGCTATGACCCCTTGATAGCTCCCTGAGGCAAGTAGGTGCAGTGAGCATAATACCTGCACATGGGTAGGTATGCTATTGGTCCTGTGTGTTGTGCGCTGCAGTATGGGTTGTAGCTCAGCTTTCAGGTCAAGTATCATGGCTGAGTTCAACCTGTACTTATCATATATTTCCTCCTGAGTCTGGTCAAAAAGGGTAATGCGCACTCTGAAAATGTGCTCCTGTCTCCTCCTCCCTCTCTTCAAACCTGCCAAGATCCTCATTCTCCTCGCCATGACGTAGAGTGCAGCCATTGTGGAAAAGAGTCTGAGGCATTCTGGGCCTCTTTATATAGGTTGCACCTGGTTACCACCTGGTTTCACTCCGTGGTAATTTGCATGTGCAAAAGGCCATTCTGCGAAAATTCGCAATTTGTGAATTTTTGATGCATCGAATTCATGCCTAAAAGCAGCAAGACTCCAGCATGGGCTAGTAAACATACTGGCAGGCATATTGCCTGTGCATTATGTTAAAGTTACGGGAAGGTAATGAGCATGGCTGTTAATAATTGGAAGATGCAGAATACTGTACACGCAAGGTTATACAATGCAGGTATAGCAAAGACATGCAAGACACACCTTTGTACAGCATTAATCCAGTTAAGTTAGTAAGCTTGCTAGCCAATATGATACCTACATGCTATCTTGTGGTTACGGAAAAGGAATTATGGTTGTTACACAAAGTTCCTGAATTTACGCTTGTACACCAGGGACCATATGTACAAAAGCATTTTCCTGCTTGGAAACTTCCCAATTCACAGAATCGGGTCACTACCAACCTCAGAAATGCTTTTCCATATGTACAGAGAACAAACTGCGATTTGCAAACATGTCATTGAATCACAATTTGTGTTTAGCGGTTTGGTATTTGGAAGGGGTGTTTTTGGAGCGTCCCTTCCAAATATGGAACTACAGTGCTATGTATGAATGTTTTACCACTGAATAATGGTTGCCAAGCATTCATTTTTCACCAGCGCCTCAGCGGTTGTGGTAATCATTTGCAACTGGTAAGGGGTCCTGATGGAACCCCTTCCTCTTTGTGAATGTTGAAACAAATGTTTTTAAGACCAGGCAGTGGTCCAAGTTAAAAAAATGTAACTTAAACATTTAATTTCAATTTATGAAACTCATCCTGCTTTCGTTTAAGAAAAACGGGCTGCATTTAAAATAAGTTTGCTTTATTGAAAAGCAACCACAGGCATGGTGGTCTGGTGACACATCCGTGTGATGGCTGCAATTCCTACTGGTTCGCAAACTGCGAGTGACCTCACTGATATTCATCAAGTAAGTCGATTTTCGACCCACTAGAAATCACTATTTCATACATTAGGAATATCGATTTCATAATTGCGATTCGGAGATAATCGCAATGAGGAAGTCGGTATCCCGAATGTTTGTACCTCTAGCCCGAAGTTATATAATTAGTAACTTAGTGTGAACACACAGGAAAAACACAAACAACCAGAACACTAGTTTTTTGTGCTATTTCTTTAGGTTGAAATGCACTTCTTTAGGTTGAAGTGCATCCTCATGTCTAAAATGGATGCAAGGACATTTTATTCTATTAAAATATCATCATATGGCAGTTTGCATTTCATATAGTTGCAGGTAATTTCACATAATCTTTCTGAAAATGTGGCTAACTACACAAAAGCAAAATGCACAAATTTTGCACACCACTAGTTGTAGATTTAACAAGCAAAAGTAAAGCATTCCTCAAAATGGAAGAACCCCGTTCAAGTTAGTAAGCATGTTGGCCGAGATGATGCATGTTGGAATTACAGAAAGGGATTTAGTCCCACTTTTATTTTCATGGGAAAGGATAAGAAAATGATGTGGAGCATGCAGTGCTGTACAACACTGCATGTAAGAGGAGCCATATTGGATGGACAAGATAACCATTATGATACCGGACCAGAAAACAAGGCATGGACAACTTTGTTGAAAATGTGTCACATTAGAAGAACAGAAGAGACACAGTTCTAAAATAAGGTTTAACTGTCTGTGTTAATGGAAGTAACTACACGTTAGGATTATGTTCAATATAGGACACCATGGGCCAGATGTATGAAAGCTTTTTGCATTCGCAAACGGTGTGAATGCCCGTTTGTGAATGCAAAAAGCCATTTCAGAATGTATGAAAGACATTCTGAACGCAATTTTAAGGAATCGCTAAAATAGCGATTCCTTAAAATTGCGACCCTGTTTAGAGAGTCGCACTTTGCGACTCTCTAAATAAGAAATCGCAAATAAGGATTCCTTATTTGCGATTTTTAAGCACATGTAAGAAGCAATTCCTAAATGCGATTTGGGCATTTAGGAATTGCTATTTACCACCAGGTTGAACCTGGTGGTAACCATGTGCAAATTTTTTAAAATGCATTTAAAATGCATTTTTAAAATTTACATGTAAAGCACACATGCCCTTTTGGCATGTGTGCACCTTACATGTTGCAAAAAATTATTTTGGGGTGCAGCAGTGGGGGCCTTAGGCCCCCAGCACCCTGGGGTTTTGCATTTCCAAAATTGCGATTTCTGGTTAAGAAATTGCAATTTTGGAAGTGCAAAAAGTTCGCCAATATAGGACTTCAGGCCCATAGGTGCGAATGGGGCCGGTATCGCAATTTGCTATTCGGTAATAGCATTCGCGATTTTTAAGAAATCGCTATTACCGATTCGCAAATGTGATACATTGCATTTTGCGAATCAGAAATAGCAATTTCTTACAAATCTCTATTTCCGACTCGCAAAAGGCCTCCTTGATACATCTGGCCCCATATTCTAAGCTTCATGAGAACAGCGAGGCCCTCATATGAGGGTTCTAGAATGTAATGACAATGGGAGCGATAACTGTCACTGAAGCTGTGAAGAAATGAAGCATCTCCCTTGTCTCCTGAAGTGTGTTGGATAGTTGCTTTATCAAAATACTTGGCAGTTAATTAACTCATTGAGTGTGGGAGCCATTCTTACAATTTTTGGCGATGAGCTCCAACACACTTGAACCCATCAGCGTGCATATTATCTACAGAATATTGAACCGGTTTCCATCTGAAGCATTCCTTCTACATCTTCTAGATCTTTTCTGAAGAGCAGTACACATCCAGAACCCCACACCGCAACAGTACTTTGAAATTTGTGTAATTCCTTTGTTCACCCGATGTTTCACAGAGGTGAGGAGCTTGTGGGTGGTGGGTTGCACTTCAACCGTTGTACAAGAAGCGTTGCACAGCTTCAGCTGTTTAGGAGCCAATGACTTGTGAAACGCAGTGCGAAGCCTGTACTGCGAGGCTGGCAGTGAGGCATTAGAGGAAAGACATCACTGTAAAGCCAATAGCTTGACACTGGAGGAAGCGTCTCATCACAGAGCCTGTGAGAGGAATTGGAGTAAAAGCCTCACTTAACAGTTAGTGTAGCTGGCAGCGTCACACTTGAAGAAGCAACTCTACTTGGAGCCTGAGAAGCCAGCAACAAGCCTGGAAGAGAAGTGTCTCAGTACAGAGCCTGTCACATTGACAGGCACAACCTCCTAATGCAGATAGAAAGTGGAAGCAACACACTACTCTTTAACAGAGTAGTGTCTCTACATGGAGCCTGTCACACTGACTGGCACAGCCTACTAATTAAGCAGAGTTAGTGTTTCAACTACAAGCCTGTGATGGAGACACTGCAGAATATTATATTTCAATTATAATGTACCATCAACTATCTTGTTAATGAGCCTGTTGCACTGACAGGCAAAGCATCACTTACGTATACATATATATAGCGAACGTAGTTAAAGCTGCATTTTTTGCTGATGTGCACAATGTTTTCCTAACTTTGATGTTTTGGCAGTATTCTCATATACCAAGTATTCTTATGTACTGTGTATAGTGTGAAAGCAAAACTCTATAACCACACCCAAATGAATCAAACATGGTTACAGGTAATGTACTGAATCTCTCCACCACAAGCTTTCTTGCCAGCATCAGGAGAACCAGTGTTAAAATGGGAGGAATGGAGAGAGTATTTTACAAACTATATTTCAACATTTGATGATGAGGAGGATTTCACAGCTGAAAAGAAAAAGAAAATCTTACTACATGTCCTAGGTCCAGGTGGTCTCAAAGTGTATAATCGTATCAATAAAAAACAGAGACTAGAAGGCCAAAGGGATGTTTACCCAAATGCATTGGAATATTTAGATATCTACTACAAACCTACAGTGTGCGTAGTGGTAGACCGATACACATTCTTTCACAGAAAACAAGGGAAGGAAGAGTCTCTTGAGGATTTTGCATCTGCATTGAAAAATCTTGCACTTACATGTCCTTTTGGGAATTTGCATAATGAACCCATAGGAGATCAATTTGTGATGCAAGCGGCAAACACGAGCATTCAAGAAAGTTTATGGGCTAAAGGAGAATAACCACTCCAAGATGTCAATTATATTTTAAGGAGAGCTGAATTGACTGGCAGATGTGTCGAAGAGGTTTTGAACTAAAACAAGAATGATGAATCAGTCGAAGCCAAGGTGAATGTCATCTCCAAATCTTCAAGTCAAAGTACATACAAAAAAAAAACTTTGTAAAAAACAGCAGGGAATGGGGGACAAGTGAATATACAACAACGAAAGAAGATGTTACAGATGCGGGAGCTCTAATCACTTGTTTAATGACAACAAATGCCCTGCTCGCAAACAGAAATGTTCCAAATGTAGTTTGATAGGGCATTTTCAATAAGTATGTCATAAAAGGTCATGAGGATTGGTAAAAATCATGGACCAAGAGAAGGAAGATCTCTTGTGTTTCTCAGTGGAGGAAAATTTAAACATGTGCATACTTAGTGTGGGTGATGAAATAGTAATGAACATGGATGAAAAAGAGAATGAAAGACAGAAGAAAAAAATGTGAGGTGATGTAGACATCTCAATTGTTGCAGATTCTGGATCACCTTATACTTTTGTGAACAAAATGCTTGGTGTGAGAAATTCATGCAATTATTGGGCACTGAATTAGAACATCCGGAAATCTCAATAAAAACATTTACAGGAAAATCTATTGATGTAGAAGGATTTAGGAAACTCAAATTCAGGTTTAAAGATAGAGAGACCATGGGAAAGAGTTATGTATCTGAGATTGGGCCATCATTATAGGGGTGGTTGGACCAAGGTAAATTCGGTAATATCTGAAACCCCAACAGTTCTGAACCAGTTTTACTGGTTTGACAGGAAGAAGAATTTGGTTTGTATGTTTTTAAGAAATGTCCTAAAGTTTTTGCAGGGAACATTAGAACATTGAAAGGTTTCAACTATAAAATCCAATTGAAAAGTGATGCTAAACCATGTATACACAAGGTCAGGCATATTCCCTTTTCTTTGAAGAAGGAAGTGAAAGTACAACTTGAAGAATTATAAAATGCTGGTATTATTGAGCAGGTGAAGGCTTCAGAGTGGATTGCACCCTTGGTGGTAGCCAAGAAATCTACTGGCAAATCGAGATTGTGCATTGATCTTCGTGATCTCAACAAAAATATTTTGGTGGACCAGTTTTCCTTGCCAAGGATTAAAAAAATGTTGGCTCGTATCAAGGGTGCGAAGTAGTTTTCCACAATAGACCTGACAGCAGCATGCCACCAAGTCTCTCATTATCCAATTAGTAGAAGCCTCCCTATGTTTATCACACCATTATGTGGATTAGCCCCGTGGCTGCGGTGTTTCAAAGATTGATCCATGTACTATTTAAAGAGCAAAAGGAACTGTTGATCTTCCAAGATGATATATTGGTCATGGAGAAGTCTAAGGTGAAGCATGATCAAAAAGTATTACAGGTTCTTAAGATTTTGGAAAAACATAGTTTAACTGCAGAGTACAGTAAATGTAAGTTTGCGATGAAACATGTCATGTACTTAGAACGTGAGAAAACTAGTGAAGGGATCAAGCCTAAGAAAGAACTGTTGGATGTCATGAATGAAGCACCTACCCCAAAAATAAAGAAGAGGTACGGGCTTTCTTGGGGTTAGTAGAATTTTATTCAAAATGTGTGAAGAATTTTGTGCAAAAATGTATAACATTAGGCAGCTCCTTCAGTTAGAAAACAAATTTTAATGGTCGTACAATGTCAGAAGACCTTTGACTCCATAAAAGAAGACATTTGTACAGCGCCACCTAAATAGTGTTTCGATCCTAGTTTACCTAGCATAGTCACTACAGATGCTAGTGGCACAGAAGACATCATTGCATTTGCTTCCTGTTCTTTGACACCCCATGGAAGAAACATATTTGGTCATTGAGTGAGAAGTGCTGGCATGTGTGTGGGGTCTGGAATATTTGCGACAGTACATTTAGGGAAAGAAAGTTATTTTATGGAGTGACCTTAAACCCCTCACTAATGTTTTAACAACCACAGGATTGTATGGCGCTTGCCTGAATGTCTGTAAGATTGTTTGATTATGATTATGTTGTACAATATGTCCCTTGACAAAAAATGTGGTGGCAGACTTCTTGAGTCGTATGCTACTTCCAGTGAGTGAGAGCTGTGAATATGTTGTTAAAGAATTGTGTGTAGCAAATATTTCTGAAGAATTTCAAGGTATTTCCACAGAAGAATGGGAGCATGCCATAGAATAGGATATGATTTTGAAAGATGTGAGTAGAATGATGTCTTATGGTTGGCCTGATAAAAAATTGACTAAGAGAGAATTGTTACCATATTGGGAATTGAGACATGAGTTATCCAAAGAAGGAGAATTAATTCTTAGAAGTGGTAAAGTAGTGCCTCCAGAAAAATCAAAATCCAAGATTCTTGAGATATCCCACGAAATACATTTGGGCATGAGCAAAACCAAGAGCATAGTGAAGAACTGGTACTGGTGGCCAGGTGTAGATAAAGAAATCAAAAGAAGTATTAGGAATTGTATTCAATGTGAAAATTCAGATAAGACTCAGGTCACCCTTAGACCATCATTACATCCCATAACTAGCCCAGAAATGCCTTGGGAAATTATTGGGTATAGGGACCTATAAGTGAACAATATGGACAGGTGTATGTAATTATGGTAATCAATCATTTCACCAAATGGCCCAAAATAGACATTGCACGCAATGCGGATACAGGCAGCATTATCAAATTCCTTGACAAAATGTTTATGAGAGAGGGGTTGCCAAAGAGTATTTTGAGAGATAATGGTCCCCAAATCACATCTGAAAACTTCAGAATATACCTGAACAGGAATAAGACCACATCTGTGTATCATCTTGCAGGCAATGGTGCAGTTGAGCGGTTTAACTGTGTAATAAAAGGTATCGTCCAACTAGCTAGTTGCAACAGTCTTGTATGGAGAAGAGAGTTGTTCAGAACTATATGGGCATACTGCATTGCTCCTTGTAGAACCACATGGTCCAGTCTTTTTGAATTCCTGAGAGGGAGAACCCCAAGTATAAAGATAATATAGGTTGGTTAAAAGCAGCTAGAAAAGTTGACTGGACTCCAAAGGAAGTGAGAGGAAAGTTGAAGGATGCACAGGAAGAGTACAAAAAATATTATGACATGAGACACAAATGCAAAGCAGTATGTGTGAATGTTGGTGACAGAGTAAGAGTGAAAAGAAATGGATTTATTGGGAAGAATCAAAGTTATTTTTCCAAACCATTGGTCATTGTAAAATATTTTTGCAACTCAGCATTACTGAGTGATGGAAAAGTATGGCATTTGACATCCATTTCTTTGAGTAAAAGGAGAGAGGACAAGAATGAAGTGAGAAAGAATGAGACTGATGATGAACGGAATGAAAGAAAGAATGAAACATGTGATGAACAGTATATTAGGATGACGAAACAAAGTTTTGATTGGCTGGATGAAGATGATAACAGCCAAATAGGAAATCCTTGTTCATTGAGTAACAAGCAACATAATACGGGAGATAATGTGATGGATGGGGGGAGGTTTTGAGTACTACCATCCAGGTAACCAGCACAAGTAATGAAACTAGAATTGAAACAGTAAGTAGAATAGACAGAGTTGTGAAAAAACCCAAGAAGCTCCAAGAATATTTTTGTGAGAAGTGAATAATGTGTTTTGCAACAATGGAGACACGTATTCTGAATGTGTTACATTATGTTATTCATAATGTTTTATATTTGGTTATCTCAGTTTACATATGATAAATATTTATATTTTCTTTAAAGGTAGGAGATATGTTGTGATGTAAGTAATTACACGTTACGATTATGTCCAATACAGGACACCGTATTCTAAGCTTCACAAGAACAGAGAGGCACTCATGTGAGCGTTCTAGAATGTTATGACAATTGGAGTGATGACTGTCACTAACTGATGCTTCTTGCCTCCTGAAGTCTGTGGATATTTGCTTTATCAGAAATAAATTGCAGTTATTTAACTCATCAAGTGTGAGAACCAAACTTACACTGGCACATAATCAAAGTAGGCTAAAAAAGATACCTGAAAGAGAAAAACACAGAATGAAGTAGTGGGATACTGAACCAAAATGAATAAATGTTAAAACAAAAAGGAAGCACCATGATAGAATGTGGGGAGGAGAGGTTCTATTAGCTACCGGGTGCCTGTGGTAGCTAACAAAGGCCTACGTAAAATATGTGAAAGGGGAAATGCTTTGGCACATGCATAAACCAAGGAGCGGCTGTCAGAAATAAATTTAGAATTTTTAGGACGATCTAGTCTAAAAAAGTGCATTAGTTTAATCGAACGTGTTAAGGAAAGGTCAATCATGAAATGAAGACATGACAGATGTAGGATGAGAGTAGGGGGTACAGTTGAAGAGCAGCGAAACTCAGGCTTATAAATCACATAGGCACCGATTAGCTATTATAATTTCATAAATGAACAGTAAAGAGTACAAAGAGATTATATTGCCGCCTTGTAAATAAGGCCTTGGATATTATGCAGATTCCTCCAAGTGATTTCTTTTTGAAGAAGAGTCTTTCCATGTCCTGTTTCACATAAGGTTGTAAAGTCTCCAGAATTTAGAAAGTTAGTTAGCTTATTTTGTTTCTGACAATTGTAGTGAATTGTCTCTTTGAAATGAAATCGGAGTTATTATTACCTCCCCAGTAGTGTTAGTTTTATATAGATTTGAAAATGACTGGCTTGGCATTCCCTGGCTGAAATCTACACTTTTCAGGTCTCTGAGGGATTTCGGTTTTGAATGGGTTTTATTTAAAGTCAACCATCATTGAACATGGAGTAGTGAAGCATATTACTTTTTAAAAAAAATATAATTCCTTATTTAAAAAAAAAAAAAAGACACAAGCCTAAAAATGTCTACAGGTTTCACCGCAAACAACTGTCAGCTTTATCAGGCCTAGTACTACTAATCGAGTGGCATATTGTTGAGTATTACCCTATGCAGAGAGTTTAAACTACTAACGTATGTTTGTTCTTATGGCTGTTTTGAATTATTGGCGTGGCTAAAAGATTTCTACTGATCTTAGTAACTGCACAGATTTTAATAAATGTATATATTTCTGTCTTGGACTCACCAGTAGTGGTAAGGCATTTTAAACAGGCAATAGAAAAGCCAATAGGTCTCACCTTTTGGACCCATATGATTTGCCAGTGCTGTTTGCCTGTGCTGTGTAATATCGGATCAAATAAAGAAAAGTAAAAGAAAGTGATGATGATGCATCAACACAACTGTTGGCCGTATAATTTCGGAAGCATCTGCATAGGTGATGACGTATGGGAATGTATGCTTCACTATGCATATGAGCACCCGCAAATTGACGTGGGTACCATTTTATATTTACCAATTTGAGATGGATCAGTAAGTAAAACATATTTAACTAGTACAAAAGTGCTTTTTAAGTTGGAGGACTCAGCTGTCTGACCCTGCCCAAAAAAAAAAAAAAAATTAAAATAATGGGGATAGAGGGTGTAGTGAAGGAACTGATTTTGGGATCCATAGTGGGAGGCAATGGTGAGTTCTATGCAAAGGGGATAAAATAAAAATAAAAACAGATGAGTGGAGGAGGAGAAAAGCAGCACATCTGGGAGAGAGGAACACTGGGTTAGGGGTGAGAAGCACATGAGGGAGACACCAACGTGACATACTGAGACATGAGGGTTTGGAATGGAGCACGCAATGGGGAGAGCAACATGGAACGTGAGGATGATTATTTGGAGGGTGATACCTAAGGTGGAGAGAGGTAGAAAAATCATGCACTCATGGTTCTCAATTTCTTCCTTTATTGATTTGAATACCTCTGTTGTCTTATTCCTAGAGTGGCAAAAAGGCAGCCTAGATGTTCTTCTTTTTCTCTATCTCGATGACCAAGCTTCAACCTACTATCTGATACTGTGGTGTAATACTTTAATGAAAGGTATAGTTGTTTAGGCATGGTGTTGGAAAAGACTTTCCCTGCTCCAAAACAATCTCCTGCATAAAAATACCAATAGTAGCAAATGGTTTGATATGGCTTGTCATTAATCCAAAAGTAAATTATGGAAAATGAGGTTTCAAGCAAAAAAAGGGGAATACAAGAAACCTCTTGGAACTATAAGTAAACTCTAACTCAATATAAAAACCTAACATTCGAAAAGAAACATACTTATATCAGACAGGGGCCTTAATGGCAGATGCAATAGGTTGTTAAGAGCATAAGAAATTGTGCAACTAAATCCTCAATAGTCTAAGAATGCCTGACCCTCATTAATTAGCCTAATCTCGCAAGAGGCTTGGGCATCATAATTGGAGCATCTGCATGGTTGGGCTGGCGCAAACTAAACAAACCCCTTTTTACATCAAGGATGATTCATTTGTAAATTACCAAAATATCAATAAAAAACACTGTTTGCTCTTTAAATTTACACAGAGCTGAAGATCAAGACATCTCTTGCTGTAATCACTAACTCAAATATGGACTTGTGGATTTCACAGTTATGCCAGTTCTTCTGCTGGATTACCATAATTTGAATTTTTCGCGAATCTTGGAAGGAGGCTGTGAATAAACGAATACATAAAAAAGATAATCACGCCCTCCCTCTAAAATGTAGAATAATTGGTATGCTGGATACCTGGGCGAAGGTGTATGCTGAATTAATTTAAAGTTTTTTAAAAGAATGGATGGAAAAAAACATCCTGATTCCTCCTGAGCAGGGTGGACACTCCACATTGGATTACTTCATACGTTTCTGTGCCATTGCCCTTAAATAGAACAAGTGGGAAATCTTTGTTTTTGCTTTGTAAACTATTAAGAAGCATTTGAGCTTTTTGATGGGGAGACCCTCTGGCAGAAATTGGAGGTCTCCGTTCAATATGTGGAGCACTCCACTCCTCAAACTGGTCGAGACAGAATTTGACTTTGGCACCAACATTGTTTGCTCTCTAACTTACTGGTTTACCAAGGAGGTTTTAGCACTTGGTTCTGCTTCCCCAAAGATGTATTGAACATTCATCCGATTCCTGTTGTGTGCGGTTGACTTACTTATAATGGATTGAACGCCAATAAAGCTTCAGAGCAAATTGCGGATCTTTTATAACTATTGTTTTAAACCTTTTTTATCAATAAATTTTGACAAAACAAATTTTTCAGCTTTTGAGATTAAACAAAGTAATTCTCTTGGTTTTTGTGAGCAACTAAAATGTAGGATATGGAATCATATAAATATCTAGAATTGACCTTCCACAAATCCCTGAAATGGTCCTCCCTTTAGAGACGGCAGATGTGTAAGCGCACACATTCATTGAAGGTCTGCAGAAATGTAAATAGTGACCATGGCGATCTTTCACTATTTTAGCCTTTAAAAGTAATGTTGCTCCCCAAGTATTACATGGAGAGGAAATGTTAACCCCGGACCCAAAGCCCTCCTGGGAATTGTCTGAGAGTAGCTCATCTTCCATGCGTTATGATCCAGGCAGTAAAACTTGAACTGTGATTGCTCTTGTGCCAGGAACATGGTTCAATTCACGCCCCTCTCAAACCAATTCAAAGTATCTGTATTGTGCTGAAAGGAGCTAAATCACAGTGAACGAACAGGGTTACCTCTACCTTACAACAGGTAATACGAAACTAGAAATAAAGACTCTTTCCTTCTAAGCCTCAACTTATAAAGATAAAAACTATTTGGAATGTAAGCAGTAAGTTTTCTTAGGTTTACTCTCATTGGGTGGAGATAAAATCTTCCTTTGCCATTCCCACCATTTAAGGCAAATAATGCATTCTGGAATTTTCAAACCTTGACTAGGAATCCACTATTCTATGTTTCGAATATAGCTCATAAATTACATTTACATAACAGAAAGTGTCGGTGTGCTTTTAGAGAAAATGTACATTTCCACTCATTTCATTAGATGAAGGCCCAGATTTTCAAAAGTGTCATGCAATGCAGCACAGCAGCCAAAAATACTGAGCTGTGTTACGTGACAGGGAGAGAGGAGGAGAGCAACAGTACCTAAAGAGATATGGCACACTCCTTCCCTCCCCCCTGCTCCAGTGCAGAATTTTGCTGCTGAGCACCACACACCGCCTTTGCACCTTAGTGCAAGAGGGTGTGTGTGAGTCTAGCATAGGTTTTGTACTGGAAATCTTTCTAGTACAAACTACTATGCCTAAATAACTTTTGAAACTTTTCCTACTTTGTATGTGTGCTGTACAATGCAGCACACATGAAAAGGTGGAAAACAAGACTCCTGCTTTCAAGTGGTGTTAATTTTTGCCTCAAAACTCTATCTACTATTGTTAGTAGATAGGGTTTTGTGTCAAAAACTGTCAAACTATGGGTGGCGGCACACGAAAGCTCATGTACCACCCAAGAAGCGTCCCCTTTACGTAGAGTAACACAAAACAGAGCTTCACTCTGATCTGCGTTACTTTTTTTTTTTTACAAACCTACACACATACGAATTTGCATTGGTTCGGTAATGCAAAAAAAAGATTTTGCGTCGGGCTGCATTAAAAAAGTTACACAAATCTGATACAAAACCTTTCTAAATCTGTCCCTATGTGTTATTTTGTATCAATTTTCATCATTTTTTAAAAGTTTACAGGGATGTGAAATTCCTATCGCCCGACGCCCAGGACATATTGTTTGGGGTCAAGGGCAAACCAGTTTTCATGTTTATTTTATCCTTGGGACAAGTAGGCCCAACCCCCTGTAGCACCAACACTTAGGCTGCCAATTTACAGGGAAGGGAACTGTCTGCATTTGAGGTAATATGTGTGTCCATAAGTTAATGGTGTTCGAATTTCTATTTATGGTTCATCAATTAAAAACCTTAATTATTAGGGTGAGATCTGTAAATAAATGTTTGTAGAAGCTTGTAAGCAAGAGTGATGATTCTTTGCTTTAAAAATAAAATGTTTAAAAAAAATGCAAGTAGGAAAAAACGTTTCGCTACTAGGACATTTTAGGTGCTATTTTTCGAAGAGTCATTTAGTAAAATGTGCTGATGCATGCTAGTATAGTGTAACCATTTTCAACAAGATTATGGGAAGCATGAAAATAAACAAGCACTGGCAGAGCCAACCGATCCGACAAGTTTTGTGAGTGTTTTGGTTGCGTGTCTTGTTGTGACATGGCTTTTGTAGCACTTTATTGTTGTGGGAGCTGCCAGGCCCTCACCATTGTAACAAACACTGACAAAAAGAAAAACATGTTTTTGGTCTCAAAAAGCACACATTGTCACCAGTGGCATAACAAAGGCCCTACAGCACCCCTTCAGGGGCCCCTCAGCACAGCCCCTGCCCTGAGTGAGTCTATAGTGGGGGGGGGGGTCCATGTTCGTTGCAAGAGGCTCCCCTCCAGCTTTGTTACGCCTCTGATTGCCACAGTGGTTCACGGCACTAAACAAAACTACTCTGCGTACCAATATGCTCATTGCGGAAGAGCCGAATGCGATTACTCACAGTAAAGCCAGCCGACAGAGAGAGAAATAGAAGTTTAATAAAAACAAACTATCTTTGTTAATGCCAGACCTAATTAGGGACCCGATTCTTAAAGAAAGTCTTTCATGAATTCACAAGAACTTACAGAATTAGACCAGGAAATTGTACTCCTAGAAAATATTTGTGAACTGTATTTTAGCACGAGCAAATGTGCATGTGTAGATTTGCTCATGTGAAAATCTATTGAGCGTATACAAGTTCACTTTCAATCCAACCACTTTTTTCCCTGACCCTGGAAGGACTTCTACTTCTGCCCTTGTCAGAAGTAAATTTCCAGCCTTTCTCATTATGGGAAAAGATTAAAGAAGAGCTGGTGAAAATCCTTAAAACATGCAGGTTAGTAGATTTGCAGACTGAAAGGCATTCCAGCCTTGGATCTATTGCTTACTGCTTCCTCCAGCCCCAGTATGTAGATTTGCGAAAAGGTGGTAGAATAAGGAATATGCTATAATAGGGAGTGAAATTGTAAGTATTCAAGCCCTACTATAGTAGTAGCCCAGGCATAATCAGAGCTCTTACATAATGTGATTGCTGGCATAATGTGTCGCAGTACTACATGGCACCAAAGGGACAAGTAGATTATTTTACCAGACAAGTAGATTTAAGAAGCAACCTTTCCCATGGACAAGTAGATATTTTGTTAAATTCCACACCCCTGGTCTATATTTATCAAGTATGGAAATGTGATCTGTCAATCAGTTAAAGTTATGTTGGTGGATATGGAGGTATATTGGCGTGGCAATAGGACTGAGGTTTCTATTATTGTTTTAAAGAATGAGTGTAAGGAATGATTTGAAAGCTTGATTGCATTTATTATTGTAAATTATATTTGGTTATAATCAAATTTTATAGAATCTCATTTATGAGTGAAAGACATATTTTTACTGTTATCGCATAGAGTGTGGTCTAAATAAACATAATATTAAAAATGAAACTTCTTAATTATTGTATATGTAAAAATAATTGTAGCCAGCAGAGAGATTATATATTTAAGAGTAATATGTCATGTTTTTCATTGTGGATTGTTGTTCAAGAAATTGCAAGGTTTTCTAAGTACTGGAAGATACCAAAAGACATGGCCAGAATGCTTTTAATATACCAGTCCTGTTGAATCTGCAAATGGCATGCAGCAAAACGTGTCAACTGTTTTTAGGCTTAATGTTTTAAGTAATTTGAAATTTCATTTTGGGACCTTTCTACCATTCAATTTACTTTCATATTGCCTTTACTTACCATGACAAGATGGGATTGTATGGCCCGGGCTGTTACTAGAATTTGCTGCCGCAATAGCACTGTATGCCTGCATTGCCACACTGCTACGCTGCCATGGAGCCCAACTTGCATCTCCAATGCAGGAGAAATGTCATACAAGTTATCAGTTATGGCAGCCAGGCATTGAGGCTTTTTGGTGGGTTAGGACGCTGAACGTCTTCTCCTGGGCAAGGCCAGAGAAGGGGACATGTGTTGGCAATAATAGGACTATTAGGGGCCACAAAACCAGAGTTTACTCCCCAGTATATCGAAGAAAGGTAGAATTCCATACATTTTGAGGTCAGTAGAGTGGGACGGGATCCCCACAGGACAAATCTATGTGTGGAGCCTCTCAGTTTTTAGACGAGTGTGGTGACAAACTGGAGAACACCACACCAAGCCACAGTAGCAATCACTATCACAATAGGTAGGGATGCCGTTAGAGCATTCCGCTCTGAGGCACTCTATAAAAGCAAGTAGTAGAACAGACCAAAAGACCAAGGGAGAATCCTGACTTCTGCCTTTTCTCTTCCCCATGGTGGAGAAAAATACCAGGACCTAGACTAGAAGAAGAAGAACTGTGAAACTAAAGAACGGGATCAGGGACCTCTCATCCCAATAAATACATGTAATCAATTTCAACTTATAAGACCTGGGAAAGGAAGTAAGACTCAGGTTTGCAATGTTTCCTGTTCCCAAAAACTAAATGAAGCAGAATATTAAGCCAACGTTCTACTCCAATCTCTTTTCTCACACACACAGACCAAAAAGGGTGGTAGCCATGGAAATGTAATAGTGCTGTAGATGATTTTTGCCATGGTATTTGGTCGTTTTTTTGACATTCTTCAATGACAATTAGGTAGGGTATCCCATTTTTATCAGGAATTTTGTAGTTCAGCCACTAAATAGGAGTAGAATACAAAGCAAAGAATTATAAACCCTGTTCATGTGGTAACATCTTGTGCTGCTTCTGTCAATGATTGTCTGATAACCCCGAACTTCCAAAAGAGAGGCATGACATCTGCCAATCTGAATGAAGAAAGTATCTCTATCTTGCCTCTCGAATTGGTGAGGTGGTGAAGTCTTGTCGTTATCAATTCCAAATCCAAAGACCTTGTTGCCTTTTGTGGCAGAAGCAAACTACAGCTTGGTTGCTGTAGGATTGGCCCTGTCTCAGCTAGGCTAGTTTAGTGGCCTTCACTAAGAACTTCATAAGGTCGTGCTGGGCTTCTTTTTCAGCTGCTAAAGAATGCGGCTTCAGGGTTAGCAACAAAGCCCGATCATCATGGTGCGTTCACCTTCACATTGTGCAGCTCCACGGCTGGTGGTACAGCAGCAAATCAAGATACAGTTATTTCGAAACTATGTTTGTTAAGCAATCAACTGTTTGTGTTCACCCTTTCCTAAGACCCGGACTAAGGTCCAAACAACCTGCCTTCGGAATTCATTTCCTCTTCATTTCAATTAAAGCAAAATAATAAAGTGGGGAATTGAGCGGTATGGTAGAGGTCTGAGCTGTGTGTAAAGTAACAAAGTATTTGCTTAATTAATAAAATAAATTAATTAACACACATGTGTATACCTAATAGTATAACATAAGGATGGGCTCTGCAGGCTTCTCTCATGCTCAAAAGAGGTACAGCACGATCAAGCTTACCCTGTACAATAAGAGCAGCAGCAGCAGTGTGTGTGTGTGTTCATTGTGTGAGAAGAAAATTTACACTGCATTTTCTGGGTGTAATGCATGGTCTGTACATTAGCTCACATGAATTCCTTCTTTGCCAAAAGGACTTCAGAACATGACCATATTTCACACAATAGGCTATTGCCAGCAGAATAGAGAGGAGTTTAATTGGGTTGTTCAAAACATTATTTACAAAGGGTTTCCTCAACAGACTACATCAGATGCCCTAAACACTGGAACAGACAAATTACATTACAGCAGCTACAGGCCATTTCCACCCATCCACCCATGCCCCATCACTCTCTCTGGCTTGGCTCTTTGGTTCTTTGACGTCTGAAGGGCGTGCCTCCTTTCCAGTGAACCATGTGTCTTCTCCGAACAAATGAAAGCAACATGTATAAACCCTGGATGTGGATTTTGCAGTGCTGCTGTGGTCACGCTGTTGATGTTCACCTAGTCATCTCCACCACAGAGAGTCAATAGTGCCTTGCGGTAATCTCCAGACGTCTCACTCTGTGGAGGGGACAAAAAAGAAAGATGGTTGTTTCAACACACAACTCGCATCCTTTCCGTTCTGTGAGTCTGGAGTTGAGCTAATATTGGAAGTCTATGCTCTTATTTCTGAACCTTTGGCTCTGTCAAAAGGCTTTAAAATGAAGCACTAACAGCCTCGTCTGGCTTGAGAATGGTGGAGGTGTGATATGAATTCTCCTGCTTCAGTTGGAGTTCAGCCTTCTCCCTACGCTCACTTTTGATCCATTCTGTTTCTGCTTTGTTTTAAATTCACCCAGGGTGTCTGCATATTGAAAGATGCATTCAAAAAAATGTAAGCACATGTTGCTTGGTCAGTCCTCCTTGTAGTAAAAGCCTTTGCTTCCAGTGAGCTGATGTTTGTAGTACCAGAGTGGTACGAACGCAGGTTTCTAACATGAAACAGCCAGGCTTTAATTGGATTTTGAAGGAATAAGGAGACACTGCCTTAGTTGTAAGGATTAAAAGCTTTTGTGGGTGACAGGAGGTTTTCCACAGTACCAACAGCAGATGTGACCATCAGGTGGTGTAGTCCCTCCCTGCCCCAGCATCTTCCCTTCTCATTTTTGCTCGTCTTGGTTAGACAGTGTATTTTTTCCCATCCCTGTTGTTTGAGGCCTTAATTCCATACATTTATGTGCATTCCTGCTAGTGCGCCAACTCACCTCGATGCAGTGATGGAGAGACTTCTCGTACGCCTCCTTGAACTCCTGCCTGATGTTTAGTAAGTCAATTTCACTTCTGGAAATCAAGATCCGGTTGAGGGTCTTCTCATCTGTTCCTGCCCCCTGCCAAGGAATAGAAATTTCACAAAATATGGAGTGGTCCTGCTTGCTAAGTCTAGCCAATGACATACTTCTCTATATTTAGGACAGCAATTGGCCCTTGTGACCTCTTATACATCATTGTCTTGTTGCCCATTTGTAGCATCATCTCTGAGACTCCACAGTGCCTGCTCATCCATAGCTATCCCTGACAGAAGAATTCTTTTAAACAGTAAGAAATGTTTCTCGTATCTTGACCCAAAAGACAATATTATGGGTAAGTGTCACTGTTCAATTGTCTCCTTGGGATCAAAAGGACAGCTGCAAAATGTGGCTACAGTTACCGGATTCTGGGGTAGAGTCTAAGTCAGAATTTTCTGCCAGAGGTTCTCGCAGAGGATGGGTGCAACTATGGGCTTACAAAATAAAACAATACACTTGTCTATCTAAATACATAAAGCACTCAGCCAAAAGTGTTTTTTACAAAGGGGGTTTGAGAGTCAACCCGAAAAAAAGGAGTTGGCGGGAAGACCACTGCCGGGAAGTGTTGGGAAAGAACTCTCTAATCCTTTTGCTCACCAAAATGTGGCTGCATCTGAGATCATCAGGGAGATTCCCACTCTGAATGGAAGTCAGGATTTTTTGAGCTGTAGCATAGCTGAAGGGTGGGTTTGTTCAACAAACGGACATTCATTTACCAAAATGCTTGGCTAGTGGAAGTGATATCACAAAGCACTTGACCTCCAGTGACAGCACAGATATGATCCCTTGTCCCACCCTTCACAGCTTAACAGTATCCTATTAAATCCTAACACACAGAGAGATAAGGGCAGGAACAGTGGCTTAGCATGAGTGCCATGGGCTCTAATGGATACTCCTCCTCCATAGCTTTATCCCGTAAGGAATTTGCTATTATCAGGAAGTCTATAGATCTGTAATTCACTTTATCGCGGGATCAGCGGTGCAGACCACCATATTACGACTGCAGCAGTTTGGCTGCTGCCAAACCGCTGCGTCCCCTCACTTTACAGTGGCCCCCGGGCTGGAGGTTTCCACCTGCAGCCCGGCGTGAGTCGAATAACCGCCGAGGTTATTCCTACTAGGGACACCACCAGCATTTTCCTGGCGGTCTCACCACCATGAACTGCTGGCGTAAAGGTATCCCAACGACAGGAACTTGCATTCCTGTCGCCGGGATACCCCCCAAACACCTCCGCACACATGCATGCATGCACCCACACACACACAATCACACACAGACACACCCCCACTCACACACGCACTCACAACATTCACCCCCATAGACACGCATACATACCCATACACATTACACATGCACACATTCAGTCTCCATCACCCACCCCCTCCCTTCAACTACATACATACTACATACATGCACTCACTCACACCCCTTTACCCCTTACTCATTCACCCATGCACACACGCCCACCCCATCCACATGCATACACACATGCATCACCACATTTACACACAGACACACATGCACGCACAATCACTCTCCCTCTCCCCCACATTTAAATGCAAACACACAGTCACACACACCCATTCACACCCTTCCACCCTCCTCCCCTTGCGGACGACACTTACCTCGTCCGACAAGGTGCTCCTCCGTGAGGGGACTGGACCCGGAGCTCCCACCGCCAGCATCGCACACATCAGAAAAAGACCGCCACACAGAATTACTTGCTGTAATTCTGTGGGCGGTCTTTTTCTGGCGTGGCGGTGCCGGCAGTGGAACTGCCTAGGCGCCGCCGAATGCCGTTGTGAATGCCGCCGGATATCCGACCATCAGCGGTGCAGATATCCGGTGGCAGTCATATTACGGCATTTGGAAGACTGCCAGCACTGGCGGTCTTCCGACAGCCGCAGCACTCTTTGGAAACAACCGCCGCAGTCATAATGAGGTCCTCACCAAGTTCCTGTCATCACGATACCTTTCCACCAGCATTTCGTGGCGGTGAGACTGCCAGGAAAGTGCTGGCTGTGTCTCTAGTCGGAATAACCTTGGCAGTTATTCAACTCCCGCCGTGCTGCAGGTGGAAATCTCCAGCCCGGCGGACCGCAGTAAAGCGCTGGGACGGGCAAGGACATGGCAGTGGCCAAACTGCAACGGTCGTAATCTGGCGGTCTGCACCACCGATCCCGCGGCAGTGAGACCGACACAGCGGCCCTGGCGGACAATGGACTGCCAGGGTCATAATGAGGGCCCAAATCTCGTTTGGACCTAAGTTCTCTCCTCTGGGAGTTCACAGGTTCCACTGGACCAAAAATACGATAAGAAGTCATGTGTAGCAGTTACAAGCCCAAACTTGAGCCAGAGGCATAAAAGTTTTAAAAAGATGAAAAAAGTGCTCCTGTCCTACACAATGTGTATCGAAACCTGAATTAACTCTAAAGGTCATTGGTCCACAATGTACTGGAATTAGATCCACCCCGCCAAGCCAAGCTATGTCACTGGCCATTTTAAAATACGCATTAGCAAAGCTAGTAGGTCTGGTTTTAATATGCTAATGCATGTAATCAAAGGCATTAACAAAAGTTGCTCACATGCATTCTATGCATAAATGCTGGTTTTCATGTTAAAGCCTACCCTTTTGGCATTGTCAATGAGGGGGGACAGTGGTAAAATAGGGTTGCTTTCCGTATACAATGCATATAGGAGATAAAGACCTGGCTGTGACAAACAGCGAGGTGAATGAATGTAATTTTCAAGTGTAAAACATTGCTCAAGCATTCCAATGAAAGCACTTCCTGTAAGAACAGCCAAAAGCATGAGGAGGGAGAGTAATACGCCCCTGGCTGGAATCGAAGCCCAATCCCAGTATATTTTAAAGAATGTGTAACAGTATGTCTAGATGAAAGCTGCACTGTCTAGCCACGGCTAAAGATACCAGCCAGAAATATATGCTAGTACAAGTCCATTATGCAACCCCTAAATGCATAAAAAACTTTGTTTGTTCTGTACTTCATTACCTTCATGGCCTTACGGAGCCTCTCAGCGAAAAACGCGGGCTTATTCCGGACACTTTTGACTTTAAACAGAAAGAGACAAAAAATGTGGAGATTAGAAATTATAAAGCTAAAAAGAGAGACTTTTTAATAATTTTCTAAACAAAACGACTGGTTCCATGTTCTAATTTTTAAGTGGACTATACACTAGAAGGAAACAAATAACAATGTGACTGCTAGATTTCCTACTGGACATGTGAACATGCTCTATTGTCTAGGTGATCGCAAGAACAGATCTGTAATCAGAGGCCAGGCAGCCTGTGAGAATCGAGGAATATGATGCCACTCAAAAGGGAGTATGGCTCAGAGCAGAGTTGGTCACAAGCACAGTAAGGCCCATGCACTCTGGGCAGAGATTGGGCCTAACACTGCTTGAAGTCCAGCCCTGGTACTCAACACCATCAACAGTGACACTATAGAGATGCTAACACATGAAATGCCTTTAAGAAACTTACCCTCGTCACAAAAATCAGCGTGTCCTGTCATCAGTGGATACTTGAGAGGATCGCATTGTCACAAGCAATGTCTGTGTCTCCAGTAATGTTGGCAGCAAACTTCTAACCTTCACCATAACATTGCATCACCACAATATTTACATTTGACACCGTATTAGTATGTTTAACACAATACAAATATACTCTCCTATTACATACTGTATTTATTGAGCTGCTTATTAGCCATGTTGGTTTTAGAGTTTTGGATGTGTTCTAAATTCCCATAACTTGCATATTCCTGACATGAAGAGGCTCAACACAGAACAATTTTATCCTGGCCTTCGTGATACCACCAGAACGCCCAAACTCTGCCTTGATTTAATTGTTTTTTCTGTTTTTTTAAAAGCTAACGTGAGACCATCTAATTGGTTTTTGAGCCTTTATGCTCTCATTACATCTGTGTAAGGAATACCGCATCAGTATTCCCACACCAAGTTATGACTATCTTGTATAGTATCAGCGTGTGAAAAACAATGGTATTCAGAGGGGGGCACTGTGCAGCACCTCAGAAATGGAGAATTACGGTGGGAGTTGGTGTTACCACACCAGATTCCTGTGGTAACTCCCCATTCTTAGGTGGTTCTAATCTTAGAATTTCTTCTGAGAGAGAAGGTTTCCCTCATTTGATCCCAATTTGGCTGAATTCAGAAGAGCGGATCACTCAAGCAAGATGTAAGGTTTTCACGGAGAAGTACGTGACATAGTGTTGAGTAGATGTGTATCCAGCTATAGGTTTTGTCACAGAAAGGTGTACAGTCATAATCAGGGATGAACGGGAAACTAATATATTAATCATCATCATATGGCTTTTTTAAATAGCACTATAATTAACTCAAGAGCTGTGCTCTCAAACTGCAGAGGTGGCACTGCATATCAGTATTTCATAATTTGGAAGCAAACAGCGTGAAGACCTTGCTCCCTGGATGTAATTTTTTAACTTTGGATATTTCTACTAAGTTGTGCACTGAGAAATGGAGGCGTAAAAATGAGGGACAGTGGAAAATTCCACAAGCATCAAGATGTGTTGGGAGCTGGTCTAGGTCAACAGATGGCTGACCTTACTCTCATGCTTGGAGAGAACAAAAAACTGTGAAAAATATATTTCTCCGAGAGGGACTGATTCCCAAAAAAGAAGGCAGAAATGTGCATCAGCTCTTTTACAATTTCGCATTGGCAGAGATATACAGCTTTTTTAAATTCACAAAAGATTTGAAGGTAACCTGCTACAGTCACAAGTTTTCGGATTTACATGTGGAAACCTTTTGTGAATTCCATTTTCTTATTCAAAAACACACATACATATATTTGTGCTTGAAAAATTAAGCAATACAAGTGAATATGCGCTGACACCTTTTTTTCTATCAATTTCCATTGTAAAATGTTTGTCCCCCATAAAAATACTTCTTCTCCTGCCTCCATACCAATTTTTTGGATTTTCCCTTCCCACTGTGAAATGGGATGGGATATACTTTTGCCCATTACTGGAGTAAATATTAAACATTTTGTACAGTAAAAAGGGGTTGGAGACTAGGCTGTGATTACCCGCAAATGTGTAGGTTTGTGGTTGTTCACAAACTCAGAGGGCACTTTAGCCCTGAGCCCTGTAACACCCATTTCTCGCCTGCTCCCCACCAAATCTTATAGATGTACACACACACACAAATCTAAAATCAATTTTTTAGTGCAAAAGCAACATTTGTACATTAGAAAAGTGGTTTTGTGGTCTTAAAACATGCTATTGGCACCTGTATATATGTGAATCACGCGCTCAAAGACTTTCGAGAATCAGGCCACATTGTTTATTTGGGGTGTGCCATGAGTATAAATGCAATATACTCAGGAAGCATATCAGTAATTGTGACTTGACACTGTGTAGTGTTTACGAAGGCTCTGGGCCATTACGTCTTACATGATCACATTGGGGGAAGCAGGAATTAGAGAACTAATAGAAACACGGACTGTCATTCTTCACAGAGACTGAGGTCCATAGGAAAGAATTTCAGATCCTGATGCAAATCTCAAAAGGGTTATAGCACATGCTTTTGGGTTGTAATATATCAGTGCCATTAAATAGTCGAACCATGTGGTACAAATGTGCCAAGTGTGCTTTTGTTGTTGACTGGTGAAATGACCGCGTGGAGTAGATGACTATGGAATGGGAAACCAGCATCGAGAGGCCTCAGCTGCTTGTTGCCCGCAGCAATGGGCAGCTGAATCCTACGATACTGCAGGAAAAGCTATAAGCTCCATGCATTGCATCCGCTGAAGTCTGGCCCAAACTCAGTAGCTTCCCTCAGCATCTGCTCAGTCGACCTTGCCATCTTTATCTGCTCCCATTTGCATCCTTCACCATTTGTTAGTGGCCCAGACTCTAGCCCACTTCAATACCTTTAATGTGGTCAATTAGCCTTTTTAAAGGGAAGAAGATGCTGTCTGAGAAACTACCTCTTCTGAAGCTTCCACGTAATTAACTGATGTCCATTTTTCATGACTCTTGGTGGCTTTAAGCTAATTGCTAAAATGACTGTATTGTGTGAATGTTGCACTTTGCAAGGCCTAAATTAATATCACATAATTAATCAGTCAAAGAATGCAGAGCGGCGTATTGCACATTCCCAGGGTAATCAGGGTAATGCATGATTATAGGGTAAAACATGCTGAAAACTCACCAATGGCCACCAGCGCATCTTTAAAATCTCCTGACATCTCTTTCTTGATGGTGTGCTCTACATCGTGGTTGGTCAGTTTAATGAATTCCTGGAAGACTAGGTGAAAGAAAAAGAAGAAGAAAGCATCATCACAAGGAGAGGTTCATAATCTTCTCATCCTTACAAAAGAAGGATCAACAAACAGCAAAGAAAAAGAAAACTAAGTCATTCATTTCGGGCCCTGAGAAGGACTGTCCAAAAGCGCAAAGACTACCTACCTGTCTTGGACTCAGACTCTGCACCTTCTGCAATGTCAATGATTCACCTACATGTTATGAATGTAGGTTTGCAGTAGATCTGGCCGAAATTTTAACAACGCCGCCGGAGTAACCTCATGGATGTCATTGAGGGGTCGCCAATGAGTTACAGTTGTGACCCCTCTTTGCCCCTTGGGACCCCTGGGACTGCCTTTGCTACACCTGGCCTCGGAGGTGGCAAACTCTGTGCCTTAAACACAGGAGCAGCTCATCCTAATGGACTTAGATTGGGACTCCCTTCGCTGCTTTTCTGTCAGTTTTTTATTTTACTAATAGTGAATAATATTATTCACACTATTGGTATGTAAAAATTGAGTGCAATTTGCTGGAATATGACAACATATGGCAGCTAAGGTAAGTAAGAATGCTTTTAAATGTATGTTGGTACATGCTTGTGGGTAAGAGGGTGTTTTTATGTGAGAGTGTGTGTGAATGTGAGTGGGTGTTTAACCATGTGTGTGTGTGTGTGTGTGAGTCGAAGTAAAGGACAAATTGCCTGTGATCTCTGCTACCCCTGGCATTTTGGTAAATTGAGGCCCATGAGTAATCAGCGTGATTTCTACAATTTCACATTATTCCTTTTTTGCAGTATTACTGAAAATTATGTGATTATGCCAATTTGCGGTATTATGACTAATTTGGCATGAAAGTCCTACAGCAGGAGCACAGAAACAGCAAAGTTAGTGAGCACCAATGGCTGCTGGCTGTTGCTGTTTGTGTTCTGTTGCATTTATTTTCTTAGTACAAAATGCATACTCCATTTAAGGTAATAGTGTTAAATGCTGGGATCTGCTTCTCATGTAATTCTTCACATTCTTGCATAATACTGCTGTTATTTTGCTTAAATGTGCCACAGCAAATTATGAGAGTTACACCCAGTCCTAGTTTGCAAGCTTTTGGCTACAAACACAGAGCTCCTCTATAGAGTCACATTCATATATTCACAACTTGCAGGCCCTGGAAGTCTCACTATACACTGGTGTGGCAACACATGGCTGCTTAAAGTTCAGTTAAAGTCTGAATTGGGCTACAAAGAACAAACATGGCAACTGTAGAGCCTACTAATATACTAAGTACATCTGCTAACTTCAATGGGTGCAATGCAATCTCCTACACTGAAGGCAGATTTGACCAGTGGAAGATAATTTCAGTCAGCAGAAAACAGCCATCATCAGTCTCAAATCACAGAAAATTCTACCAACATTGAACCTCAGTCCTACTCATTGGGGAGTCTAACAACTTTCTAGAAACAGGGTTCCACAATCAATCAATCAAACATTTATAAAGTGTGGCAAATCACCGTGAGTTTCTCGATGTGCTGGAGATGTTGACTGCTATATGGTGGATTGTTTATTCGAACATCCAGGTTTTGAGTTCTTTCCTGAATTGCTGGAGCGAGGGGGCGGTCCTGAGGTGTAGGGGAGGATTGTTCCATGCTTTGGCCACCAGGTGCGAGAAGAAGCAACCTCCACTGTTAGTTCGATGGATCCCAGGGTGTCAGCAAAGACAGGAAGGCAGATTGGAGGAGTCTGGTCTGTTGCTGGAAGGTCAGGAGTTTGTTGATGTATGCTGGCCCTTTGGTGTGCAGGACTTTGTAAGCATGAGTCAGCATCTTGAACTGGCATCTCTTCTGAATTGGGGCTTAATGTAATTTCTTGAGGTGGGGTGTGATGCGAGTCCTTCTGGGGAGGTCAAGGATGAGTCTTGCTGCTGAGTTTTGTATCATTTGAAATCTTTTACGAAGACATGCAAGAGTGTGTTTCGGTAGTCCATCCTGCTGGTGACAAGGACCTGTGTGATGGTTCTTTTGGTGTTGACTTGGAGCCTACTGAAGATCTTGCAGAGCATGCGAAGGGTGTGGAACGGGCAGAGGAGACTGATTGGACCTGATTTTCATACATAGTTTGTTTTCCAGGATGATGCAGAGGATGCAAGTGAGGTCTGACGGAGCTGAGGGTGGACCGTGTTCTGTGGGCCACAAAGTGTAATTCCAGGGCAAGGTGTTATTCCCAAAGATGAGGACTTCCGTCTTCTCTAGGTTGTATTTGGGACAGCTGTCCTTCATCCATTCAGCGATGTCTATCATGCATCTATGGAAGGTGGGTCTGGTGCTGAGGGGTCTTTGGACAGTGAGAAGATGAGCTGGGTGTCATTGGTGTAGGAGATGATGTTGAGTCCATGCGATCCGATGGTGTGGGCCAGTAGGGGCATGCAGGCGTTGAAGAAGGTGGGGCTGAGCAATGATCATTAGGGGGGGCCCTGTAGATTTTTTGGGGGGGCTCTGATGAGAACAGTGGGAGACAGATCCCAGGGGTTCTTCCAGTGAAGTATGAGGTGATCCATTGGAGGGGGTCTCGCTGGATCCTGCTGTGGTGTAGTCTGTTGATCAGGATGTGATCGGAGACAGTGCTAAAATCAGCTTTCAAGTCCAGGAGGATGAGTGCTGCCATTTCTCAGTGGTCCAGGAGAGCCCTGATGTCATTGGTGGCTGAGATCAGGGCTGTCTCAATGGTGTGGTTAGCTCGAAAACCGAATCGAGGGTGGTCCAGTGGGTTGTTGTTCCAGATGTTGAGTGAACTGCTGGTTGATTGCTTTCTCAAAGACCTTTGCTGGGTAAGGGAGCAGCGAGATGGGCCGGTAGGTTTTTGGTTCAGCTTAGTCGGTGGAAAGTTTTTTCAGCAGGGGCTTCATTTCAACGTGTTTTCAGTCCTCAGGGAAGGAGTCTGAGGTGATGGAGGTGTTCATGACTTTGCTGAGCTCATCACAGATTATCTTACTTCCAAGGTTGAAAATGTGGTAGGGACAGGGGTCCGTGAATGCTCCTTAGTGTACGGAGTTCATGATAGAGGTAGTGTCTTGCATGGTGAGGACGTCCCAGTGGTTAAGAAGGTATTCAGTGTTTGTGTTCGAGTGTGTAAGCTGGTTGATACTGTCTGCAGCTGAGGGTTGGGGTTTGCTGTTTTTGTAGATGGCCAAGATCTTGTCGTAGAGGAAATCCATGAGGGTGTCGCACAGTTCCTGGGAGGGAGTGATGCCATTTTCATTTTCAGTGGGACTGGAGAATTCCTTAGCAATGGCAAAGAATACTTCACTGTGGGTTTTGCTGGCTTCAATGCGGTCTGCTAGAGCGTTCTTTGTTTCTTGCAGGAGGTGATGGTACACGTTGAGTGCTGTCTTGAAGGTGGTGCGGTATTCCAACTTTTTGCTGATGCGCCACTTCCTTTCTAGTTACCGGCAGTTGAATTTGCGGATTTCAGATCCTCAGTGAACCAGCTGGCTCTTTTGGTTGGTCCTTTAGGATCGGCTGTCTTGGATTGGGCGATTATGTCAGCCCGTTCTGTGTTCCACTGGGAGAAGTTTTTTGCAGCTTGCTCAGGGTTGGTATTGGAAAAGCTTGAGCGTAGTCCGGGTGGTCTGTAGGAGAGGATAACTTTTTCCATCTGTGTGTAGTTGGAAGTTGAGGTGTTCCATTATAGGGGTCGGTTTGTCTGGGGATGTCATGCAGTGAAAAGTGTCCTTGGCAATTCCACTTCTGGGTTTGTTGGTTCAGCCTTGGTGTGTTATCTTGTAGCCTTCGGGTGGCGATGTCTGGTGCGGAGGTGGGGGTTCAGCCATAACTCCATGAGGAAGGTGACGGCCAGGGTGAGGGAGGAGGTAGTGTGCCAAATCTCAATGGTGTGTTTGCTGAGTGCATTGAGTAGAATGCACTGGATGTTGTCTATGGTGGTCTCTGTTGATGTGGTGGGTGTGTTCATGTCTGCAGTGTCTCTGGTGTTGTTTGATTCTTCGGTGCTGAAGGTGAAGTGGCAGTACCGGCAGGAGAATGGTCCTCTGGTTCCTAAGTTGGAGGCAGCTTAATTGTATACTCTTTTTTTCAGATGGTTTCCAAGTTATTAAAGAGCCCTTTAATTTACAATGGTAGATAACTTCCCTTACTGTTACATTATGATGATAATTTGCAACCCCAAAACAACAGAAAATCACTGACTGTCTATAACCAAACAGTAGCCCTCACAGACCTGTCATTATTTGAAAGACACAATCTTTACAAACTTTGAGACTTCCCGACCTGAGACACCCTAGAAATAGCTCACCCAATATACCCTGTGGATTCAACTGAAAACATTTGTGGGCTTTATATGGAAATTATTATGTTTGTAAACTGTTTTATATAAAATGTGGTTAGCGAAACTCTTTAAAGTGTTGCTCATAAGATTAAAGGTCTAATGGAACAATCGTCATCATGCTGACATTTACCCTGACAAAGATATTTTAGTGACTAAGCTATTTTTTGTTAATTGGCAATTTTATCTGTTTCTTTTTGGAAATATTTACCCTAAAAGACTTTCAATTTAACATCTCACAAATTAAAGTGTACTGAGCAAGACATTTCCCTGTGTCTGGACCTAGACAAAGGACTCACCTTGGGTCTCAGATGCTTACCTCTCTTGAGATGGGGGTAGCTCCGGGTGCAGAGAATGGACATAAACCGGGTTTCCAGGGAACTGGAGTCACTGTTTCCACCAGCATCTGAGATTTCCTGTCCTCACCAAAGTCAAGAAATAAAAGGCCAGGAAGAGGTAATAAATGGGTAGGAAGGGATGGTCAAGAAAGGTGGAAGGAAAGAAAGACAGAAAAGGAGGGTAGGATCACAAGTGGGACAGAAAGATAGAGAAAAAATAACGTGATGAGATGGAATGAGGCATAAAGAGGGAGATACAACATGAGAAGAAAACGGACAGAGAAAGGGCATGAAAGAATCAATTAAATGTGGGTAGGGCAGCAAGAAAAGACCAGGTTAATACTCACCACAGTAGACAACTATCTCAAAACCCATAGATGGAAAAGTAAATGTGGGCACTCACCAGGATATCAGCAATGACCTGACAGCAGGTAGAGAGAAGGAGAGAGAGGGAGGAGCTCATGAATGAGAGAACCTCAATGGGAGAAATTATTTTTATCAGAATACAGAAAGAGTAACGGAGTCAAAGAGGAAGCACATGTGCCAGGGTGATTTACCCACATTAGCACAAACTCCGCAGCACCACAGATTCATTGTATGACTATTCACCAAATCAAATTATGCAGGCAGTGAGGTAGGGTGCTGAGGAGAAGGAAGAGAAGACAGTCAGAGACAGAAGGCAGAGAGAGGGGCCACTTTACATAATCGTTATACCCAATTTGTAAAACTTTTTGGGGCTGCCTGGGGAACACTATCCATTTTTAGGATTGAGCCTGTGAGTGCCTGTGCATGCGCAAGCGTCTCTTATGCGAGACGCTGTTGTGTAGCTCATCATTTGTTGGTTTGCGTGGCACTCTTCTTTACATCCTCGGAATTTGTCAAGGCATGTCTGGCATAATTTCCGTTCCTCTGTGTGGAGCAAGGATCAAGCACCAATTGATTTTAACATTAATTAGTGCCCATCCACTGCTCCTGACGTGATTGAGGTAGTATTTTGTTATGTTTTCCAATGCCCCACAAACAGAAGGCTTGTGACTGGTAAAAACGTGCCCAACAGGACCAACAAAAGTGCAAACTTTTATTTTGCAAAGCTAACTTTATTTTATTAAGTCGTCCTTTCTCAGTTTCCACTCATGTTTTGTTTGTTTTTGCTTGTGGGCGCTGTTGTCAAAAGATGACAATTAACTTGTTTGAACTATGCGAGACCTATTGCATTGCAAATGCTTGTTTTCATACTCACTCAGTTCAAATGTTGCTTTTGCAATATTGGACTACATTGAATCAATGATTCCTCAGCCTGCCTATGGTATTTAAGGCAAAGAAGAAAATAATGAACGGTAAGAGAGGCCAGAGAGCAATGACAAGGGGAGGTCACCTTTATCTCTCTTTTTCTCTCTCAAGCGTCACATAATTTATATTTTCTTCTCTCTTCCCTTTTCTTCTGTTTCACTCGTTACTCTCCCAAATCTTATGACCTTTTGCGTTTACTTGCTCACGCTATCTCATATCTGACCTTTGTCTCCCCATTTACTGCCTTTCATTTTTTGTAATTGTGGTCTCTCGTTCTCTCTTTCACTCAGTCTCTCCATCAGTCTCTGTCTGGCCACCTAGCAGAAGCTCACATATGGGAACAATGCTCTGGCTATAGCAATAGATTTACATGCAAAACGTATTCACACCAGAATGCACCTGGGTGGCATACACCAACAGCCTGTTTTCAGCACCTCTCATTTTCAATTTTTGAACCCAGAGCCATTGCAGGGCAACAATCGGTTTCAGAGGAGATGCAAAGTATTCATATGTACTCATGGTAACGTGGATTGTGCCTCCTCATTTTTAGCTCACGTTTGTGTTTTTCATGCCTTGCTACGCCATTCCTTTCTCAAATTCTCTCCCTTAGCCCAGCGTTGGTATCATGCTTGTGTTCTACTTCCTTTTCAGTTCATCCATTTCCCTCTTGTCCACTAAGTCAGCCTAGCTATACATGTTCGTCTATATTGCTCTCTCCACACTCTTGCTCGCGCTAGCATTGGAGTAGTATATTGGTGGGCAGTAAGAGTGCCCATCAGATGTGCTGACACACCTGTCTTGCTCCCATTGTCTCCTGTGTCTGCTCTCCTCAGAGAGCGGTAAGGAGAGGTCGGAATTCTGCCGAGGCCTCCTGCAAATGTTCACAGAGATTCATTCAATGGGCGGATTTACAGACTCTGGATCTGCAGATTTTTAAGGTGGCAGGTGAGCACTACAACTGTGAAAAATTGACCATGCCGCCATTTTTTCCACAGTTGTAATGGAGAGATGAGTGAAAAAAGGTTCTCGGAGGAGGATCACGAGGACTGCCGTTCTTATGTTGGGAACACCAACAGGAATGAATCTCTATGGTCATTTTCAAACATTTATTAATGACATTTCCCTCCCTAAATGTTCACCTAAAAAATGTGAGCAACTGTGTCCTTAGGATGGAAATGTTTCCTAAAAACCCACATATTTTCCAAGTGTGTATTAGGGGTGTGCATAGCGGCAACACGCTTCTCTCGCAATCTATAATAACTGCCAAGAGATTATGAAGTTCTCTGCATGCAGATTTTCAAATGCAAATCTGCACTTTTTGGTTCATTTACGTTGTTGCAAGAAACAAATATCACCGAAATCATTTGAAATGTGTGAGGAAATGGCTGTAATGTTAACTCACGAGAAAACATCACACTTATTTGCAGCTCCAGGTAGCAATCGTAAAGACACTTTGTGAAAAAACTATGCAGGGGCACTAAGGGATCTGGAACAAAACCCTCATATGAGTTAGGACTGCTCCAGCCGTGCTCCAATTTAGGAAAGAGCTGAAGACACAGCTCGTGAAAGAACAGTAACAATTAACTGGTGCTGCCATAACCCAACTACACATCTAACCACTCGTGTTGTAGTCCAGGACCTTCTACAGGACTCTGCTGCCCTCTGTCTAGGTTCAGCCTCCACAGATACCACACACACATACAAACAAGTGCTGCCCAGTAATCACGATCCACACAAGACTTTTAAGTTCAGAAAATTGTGGAAAAAAATCCCATGCACGTGCTCGATTCTCCCTTACATTAACCCTATAGAGTCTCCACCTGCTGACAATATGCAAGACTAGAGTTAAATGAAACAGGCACAAATAGATTTTCAGGCATTCATCTGCAGATTTTTGTGAATCACAAAAATTTAGCGAATTTAAGTATATCGGAAGTAAGCCCAACAGCTCGCAGTTGTTCTTATTTTCTAAAACAGCGGTTTAAACGTGTTTATCTAACATAGCACAAAGAAGAAGGGAAAGCAACAGTGGGAACAGTGTTTTATTTTCTGCTTTTTAGTCTTGGATTTAACCCGTCGAGTATATTTTCTAAAAAACAAAAACAATCTATTTGGGATTTTAGACATACCACCAAATTCAAGCACGACCTTACAAGGTACATTAATTAGTCTATTTGATCTGCAGTGTTCTTTCTCGCTCAACCAAGAAAAACAATGCTATATAAATAACTATTGAAAGATGGACTTGTGGTGCTTAATACCAGCATCTAGCCAATTTGTGAACACCCCCAATATTTGTCACAGTGAGAAAAAGTGGTTACTCATTGTCAAGGAAGTAGACAAGGAGTCTCGATGTACTGCACTCACTATGTTGACCAGATATCACCCTACCCCGTGCTCCCTTCGAGTCTACAAAACTGCTCCATACTTGAAGAAGAAATCTGTCTTCCATGTTGCTGCTGAAACATGGATAACTTTCACAGAGAAAACTGCAATTATTTAACTGCACACCATAGATGTCCACACAATGTGGATATTTTAGGAATTTAACTTTTATTTTCTGTGAATGAAAGAAAAAAGTGAATTTCACTTTAATGTTCATCTTGGATTGATCACACACCCTAACTGGAGAAATGGTGGAAAAATACTGAAGCTTCTGTTTTGCCAGAAGGTCATGGCCACAGTCGAATAACAGGATGTTCCACAACAGCATTGGGTCAGGAGGAGAAGGCATAGCTATGTTCTGCAGTTTCTAGAGAAGTCTGGGGCCTCCAGACACAGTTGTCCCACATGAATGCCTTATTCGTAAAGAATAGTCTTTTATGTCTACCCATTGCATCCCTTGAGTGTGGCTACAGCCGCCCCTCCCCACTGGTTAAATAAAATGGGCAAACTGGGGTAAGGGATACTTGCACCTCCTACTTGACATTATAATCATTTGTCTACATAAATCAAGAACATGGACAATTGTAGATGGCATTTCATTCATAAATAAATTGAAACAGTGGAGTTGCTTGTTGTATTATTTTATTCTTATTTGGTTGTTCAAAGAGTAACAGCCAACATGGGTTTCGCCCCCCTAAGGCGTGCAGACCTGGGCTTTCTCAGGGACCATCATTGGATTTATATTCCTTATTCCGAGTGTGATAAAAAAATCAAGATGGTGATTTAATTCAGACCACATTAGGAACCCCATAAAAACGTAAGTGTAGGCCCACCGAGACCATCTCAAACACAATGTATTACTAGATCCGTATGACAGGGCACTATTTATACAACTGGGAGCATATTTATGAGAAAAGGCACGCAGCACAGCAAGTCACCTTGCGGTGCTGCACTGCATTGAAGGGCAGAAATGTGCTGTATTTAGGGCAGTACAGCACATTCCTGCCTTTTGGCTGCCTAGCACCAATGCAGGCGCCCTTGCACCATGGGGTGAGTGTGCCTCCGTTGCATAAAGGATTGTTTTTGTGCAGGACAAGGCACCTTTCTGCACAACAACAGGCCTCTGAGGCATATTCCTCTATCTAGGTGTGCTGCAGAACGCAGCACACATAGAAAGAAGTAATGAGGAGAAATAAAGATATTTCGCCTTGTTACACTTCCCCTGGGAAGTTGTAGCATTTTGGCGCATTACCAGTTTTAAATCTGGGAATGCATCAAAATCCATGGGAGGTGCATAGGAACACTCACACAACACCCATGGAATGCCTTACAAGGGCAGAGTAATGCACCTCCAGATTTATGAAGCCACTCAGGGCCACACAAAGTGGCCTTGCATTGTTTCATAAATTGCATTTGGGGCTTGCATAGCTCATGTACCTCACTGCGTGGTGCAAACATGATGCAAACCCCCTCATAAATATGCTCCCAAGCAAAAAGAACAATTGACTCTGCTTTTGATCATACTCTGATTACTGAATATGAAACCATTCATGCTCCATGAAAAAGTCTCAGACCTGCGCGCCGTAGGGGGAAACAAACTGTTGACTGTTACTCTTGGAAAAATAAACTAAGAATAAAAGAATACAATACAACAAGCCACTATGCTGCAGCAATTTACTTATAAATGATATAGTACTGCTGTATACAATTGTTCAGGACCATGTTCTTCTTGATGTATGTAGACAAGATATTGTAAATCAAAACATGAGGTGCATGCATCCCCTACCCCACTTTGACTATGGTCTGTACTGCACTATCATATAGAGTGAAATCTCAGACAAAGCAGTCAATGGCTCATAATAGCATGTCTGTAGACGCTTTGGTTAGAGATGCTTGTTTTTAAGTGGAAAAAAAGTTTGTATTTTGTGTGATGTGAGGGTGACTTTGGTCATGTCTAGTCTTTGGTCACATCTGCAGAGGAAATGTTTCTATGGACAAAGCAGATTTTTTGATGAGTGCATATTTTAGAAATCTTGTGCAAATTTACTAAATTGCAAGAAAACTTTTAAAATATCTTGAACCTCAAGATAGAAAGGACACAGAAGTACCCGAAAAAAAAGACAGTATAACTAGGGCCAGATAAAGGAGACATCATTGGCAGCCATTGATATAGGCTAGAACAACTCCTGGCATTGACTGCGGACAGTACCAATTTATTGTAAAAAAACTTGTGCATTGCTCACAATATGCCAGTTTGCTTGCGCTGCCCTGCGTCCCCCTAACACCATGGTAGCTCTGTATGTAGAAAACAGCACACAATGGCCCTTGTTAGCCCAGCTGCGTCAGTACTTCTGATGCAGTTGTGGCACTTTGCTGGACTAACATCAAAAATTTTGATGCTAGTACAGCAAAGTGCAGGGAGGCCTGTAGAACAAAGCAGGGCGTCACTTTAATGGCTGCCCTGAGCAGGCATTAAGAAATTACACTAGAAAGATGCCATGAAATCTTGTAGATTGTAGAAGTGTACATTTGATGGTAAAGGCTTTGGATTCATTCTGGGGGCCTGTTGTAATAAGAACTTCAGCCAAACATTAGTCCTTTTCAACTTCTTCTGACAACCAGTGCTCCATGTAGATGGCAGAGGTTTTTGGGGTTGTTGATGGCAGAGCCATAACTGGCTTTGTTATTGGACAAATCTTTTGTTGTCAGTAATGCCTTCAGTGGGGCTGCCCAATGAAGGACAGTTTTTCATCAATATTATTGCCAGTGGCCATTCTGTCAAGAAATTCAGAGAAAACTATGGTGGCCCCAGAAGGAAATTCTTTTAAATTGTCTCAAGATGCTAGGAGACAACCCCTAGCTCGTGTGTACATTTCCTATGAGTGTCCTGCAGATTGACTACTAGTTTGGGGATGTCCGGCACCGTGGAGGTGGTACCACTGCCGCAACAGCAGTTCAGTTGCTGAGCTGCCAAAGTATGAACGACCTCCAATCTCCCAGGTTTGTGATAATGGGGTTGGGTCCATATTCTACAATAAGGACCCAGAGGGTGACATGTATTCCTGAGTCTAAATGATGAGGGGTGCATGCACTGCCTCTTTTCCACCTACCTTGGCATCTTCCAGTGCTTTGGTGCGGTCTTCATCACCCTCATCCCGGTTACCCTGCAGGTGAAAGGAATGTATAACTGGAGGAAAACATCCCATGACAGTGAGAAAGCAATGCTTTACATTCAGGGAGCGACAAGGGACCATTCATTGACATGAAACATGCTCATGCCTGCCCAGCTGGTTTATGCATTTTTCAGTGTTGCATGTGTTTGTGGGTATCTGGCAATGTTGCAAGTGCATAGCTGTACATGGGATTCTATGAGTTACTTGGCTATTTAAGTGTTTGGTGGTGTTTGCCTGACCTGTATGCGCAGGCTGTTTAAGAATGTGTTCTGCATTTGTGTTTATTCATTATAATTTGTGCATGGTGCTTTTTGTGTCACAATGTGATCTAAGTGAGTGCCTCTTGAGTCAGCATGCTCTTTGTGTAAATGTTTCATAGATGTAAGCAAACATTACATAGCCCTGTAAATGCTGGCTTAGAGTGTTATCTGAGTGTGCTGGTGCAAGATGTGTAACTACATATGAGAGACTGTTCCATGTCTGAGACTGTCAACCTACCACAGCCAGGGAGACCAGGACCCTTCTGAAATGTCCTGAAGTGTCTGATGTCAGGGAATCCTCCAGTGACTTGTTGAAGGCTGAAAAGGAGAGAGAAGAAATTGGAGTGAGGTAGAGCAAACAAGTGACAGGAGCCAGGCAGAAAGGAAGAATGGGGCAAGGGGAGGGGAGAGGAATTGAAAAAGGCAAAGTATAACGAAGAGGAATATGTGCATAAGAAGATGACAGGAAAGTAAGAGGAATATGGAGTGATGGGAGCAATAGCAGGATAAGGAGAGTGATGAGCAACAGAAGGGGTGGAAAGAAAAGGGGAGGCTAGGGTGAAGAAAGGGCAAAGTGAGGGAGTGAATAATTATTGAAAAACGGGGAGCGTGGCTTGGGGGTGGCCAAGATGGCCACACATTAGACTATCGCCGAGGCAGCGGCCGACTTAATCCCCATAATCCGACCTACTCTCCGCTAGCTGAGGAAAATGGGGATTATGGGAATATCGGGTGCCCACTGATAAACCGGCGAGCCGGTGAGGCCCTGCTGAGACGCCACTGCAGCAGCGGAGAAGAATCGAGCAGCAGAGGGCATGGGCTGTGATGTGCCGTGGACTGGGGATTGGAACTGGCAAGGAGAAGCCTCTGCGAAGGAGGTGGTTCGTCCCCCCTTGGTTCAGCAACTAAATTGCTGACAGGGAGCAGCGATAGGGTGCGGTCTTGTGCAGTGATCGGATTCACTTCCCTGCACTGATCAAAGAGGCGGAGGCACCCAGGGTCCTGTGCTGAAAGGGTCTCCCCGCCTGCTGGATGTTGAGGTAGGGGCACATGAAGTGGGTCGGTGAGGCCCGAGGAGCGATATTGGGAGGCGGTGGCCACTCCGGTACACTGGCTCCGGCTGAGGTGGCAGTAGGGGCCCACCCCTCCCTGCCCGGGGCCTGATGCTGAGGCAAGAGACGACGGAGAACAGACAAGGACAGCGAGAGTGAGAGGCCCCACACGAGGGATTAGTGGTAAGGGCATTGACGGTTCGTGCCCTTAGTGGGAATCCAGCATAGGATCGGACAGTCCTGAGTAGTCCCGGTTGGGAGAGGCTGATCATCCCATCAGTGACATTGAGCACCTCCTTTCCCTACGCATATAGCTACTTGAAACTCAGTCAAATTGGCTTAAAGGTGGAGCCGACCCTTGGAGGGGGGGTCCCTTTGCCTGTGTAGATGGCAACGGGGGGAGCAGCATAGCTCCTAATAGTGCTACAAAGAGGGTGGGTCTGGTCTTGAAGGAAGGCATTGCCATGGGAAAGCCCAGAGGAAGTGCTCCCACAGGCCAATAAGATAGACAATTATGCAACCCCGAAGGAGTGGCATGGAGGTGACAAGCAGAGACACGCGACGAGGCACACTGAGGAGCCTTCTTTGGGTGCCATAATGGCGGCAATTCGGGACCTCAAGGGCATGTTGGAACCCAAAACAAATGCAGTTACTGTTGATGTGGCCCTGCTTCATGCAGATGTGCAGAAAGTAAGTGACAAGATGAAAGCGGCAGAGACTCATATAGCCTACCTCCAGTCCACTAGGAAAAAGCTGGAGGCCAGGTGCAGACCCTTACCCAGCAATCAGCAGCCATGGTGTCCAAGCTTGAGGATCAGGAGGGTAGGCCAAGGCACAACAACATCCGTGTTGTGGGGGTCCCGTAGGGTGCGGAGGGCCACAGTGTTGACCTCTTCCTTGAAGGCCTTATTGTCAATGTCCTGAGCCCTAAGAGACTCTCCAAGTTCTTTACAGCCAAGCAAGCGCATAGAGCTACTATACCTCCACTGAAGCCCTGGTCCCGCCAGAACTATTATAGCCCGGATTTTCAAATACGGATATTGAGACGCTATACTCCAAGCTGCACGTACTTGGGGGGACTTGAGTATGAGAATGCTACCATCCGCCTATTCCTGGACTTTACACAATAGGTCCAACAGCAACAATGCAGTTTTGAGTCAGAGAAAAAAGAACTTGGGACACGTAAACTCAAGTATATGATGTTTTACCCTGCCAAGTTATGACTAATAGCGGAGGGTAAGGCTTGGCACTTCCTCACCCCAAAAGACGCCTGGGAGTGACTGGAGGGTTGGCAGATGCCGCGAAAAGGCTGTACCAATGATACCAAGGTGGATGGTGGCAGAAGAGCCTTGGAAAAAGAATTGACAGTGATGAAGGCCACTGAGAGGAAACTCAAATGGTCGAAACTGAGGGCACGGGCCTGACTTGATGGGGGTAAGCATGTAGCAGATGGGGACTTGAGGGCAATCTCCTATAAGGGGAACAAAATCTTTGCCTGGAGCTATATTTTCCACGGTGGTAATGAGTTAGTACTGATAAAAGTAGTTGCTTAATTGTGTCAAAATGCCTCAGGTACTTACAATACATACTGCAAATGTTGGGGAGAACCAATGATACTGTTATATATATCCAGTGGCTGATTGCAGCGCTGCCAGCAACTCCCCAGTTTAGTTTCAGTGTATGCAATATGTTGGGCGACAGGTGCTCAGCTGGTTGGGGAAGGTGGGCGGTTCATAGCCTACATAGCAGGGTAGCTGGGTGAGGTTATAGTAATTGTTGGGGAGTGTTCTTGCTGGTTATTGTTTTGGAATTGAAGATGTTCTTACGCTCAATTGCTACTCTACGATACAACCATACCCAGATAGGACCATCTGGGGGCAGCCAAGAGAGCGGGGCCTGAAGGGGATGTAGTTATCCACTAATATGATGCACTTCGCTCCAAATGGACACCCATAAGCGTAATGCTCAGAAAATATGGACATGAAACATGAATAGATTGAAGCTTAAGAACACAGTAGTGCTCTAGTGTTTCCATAGGCATGCCCCAGACTTGATCTTCTCCAAGAAATACACCTTCAGGGAAATCAATACAAGGCCCTAGACAGATTCGGGTATAAGCTTCTTGCTCATGCTGGCTACACAACTGACTCTAAGGAGGTGGGTAAGTGCAACTCGTTTAGGCCCATCTCTTCTTACAGAAACTAGACCAGGAACTGCGCCTTCTGATTTGGAGCGGAGGCGTCTTGCATACTGTGCTGAGCAAGCTACAGAGGGGCGTTTGTGAGGGGAGGTTGGCAGTTCCAAATGTGCAGCAATACTATTTGACCTCGCAGTTGGTGGATGTGAATGTGTGGATGTATGAGGATGGAGAAGAGCCTGCCTACCGGGTTGACAGGCTAGCCATTGGCCAGGCTGGCTGCTTGCTTCTCCTCTATCGGAAGGTGCAGGAATGAACATTGCCTTTCCACACTCAGGCGGTAGTGTGGGCGTGGAGGGAGGCAACCGGATACTTAGGCTGGGAGGATAAACTGACGGATCTCACCTCACAGTGGACTAGTGATATGCTTCGGAAGGTGGCGCATCTAGAGGGGTTTTCAAAATGGTCACTAATTGGTGTTGAGAAGTTGGGGGACATTTGGAAAGACCAGGCATACATCACATTCGAAGCCCTACAAACAGAATTCGAACTAAACAACACCAAGTGATACAAATATCTACAGGTGGGAAATGCCCTTAGCTGCCATATAGTGGAGGGTGAACAGTTGCCTTCAGTAGCCCCACTGGAGGACACGGTGTTGATGGACTCCCTGATAGATAGGGCAATCTCCCTTATATATCGGAAGTTAATGAACAGTGCTGCAGAACAGGGGAGGGGGACTGCAAGCCGCCTGCGACTTAGAAATAGGACTGATGGATGATGACAACTGGACTGAGGCACTGCAGAACCTTAGGGAAATAGTGTTCTGAGCCTGCTTCAGACGGTACAACTTAAAGTCCTCCATAGGGTCTATAACTCCAGGAACATGCTGTTTAAAATAGGAAGAGTGAGCTGCCTACTGTGTCTCAGAGGTTGTGGGCAGGGAGGGTCATTTATCCATATATTGTGGGAATGCAACAGGATCCAGGAATACCAGGGAAAGTTAAGAGATATAATGAGCCGGGTTGTGGGGTTAGCGGTTTACGCAGAAAGCTAAATAGTGCTGTAAAATATAATTGGTGATACACAGTGACACCAGAAAATCTGGTCAGCGCTTAGAGCGATGATGGCGAAACTAAATATAGCTAAACACGGGGGATCCTCTGAGATGCCTCGATGTCATACTGGGAAACTGGCCTGGATTGGTGTCAAAGAGCTGAACATGTTATAGACCTCAGCAGAGGGTGCCCACAAAAATGGGAGAAAGTATGGGGAGGATGGAGTACCTACAGGGGAAAATGATGTTGGGGGGGTCGGGCATTTTAGCCAACTGGTCCGTATTGCTAGATAGACTCATGGACTACACTGGAGATCTTGTGGTGAAGGGTATATTGTGTAATGTCGTCCACCAGAATTTTGCTGACATCAGCCTAGCTAATGGTTGGAATTATGTATCCTGTGATAAAAGAAGTATGATCATTATTGATCGGTTTTTAATAAAAAGAGTTAAAAAAAAAAAATTTGAAAAACAGAGTAAGGGGCTCATTCTGAGCCCGGCGGGCGGCAGGAGCCGCCCGCCTGGAGGGAGCCACCAAATGACCGCACCGCGGTCAGAAGACCGCGGCGGCCATTCAGACATTTCCTCTGGGCAGGCGGGCGCTCTCCAAAAGAGCGCCCGCCGGCCCAGAGGAAATGCCCCTGCAACGAGGACGCCGGCTCAGAATTGACCCGGCGTAGTTGCAGGGGTGCGACGGGTGCAGTTTGCACCCGTCGCGTATTTCAGTGTCTGCATTGCAGACACTGAAATACACAGTGGGGCCCTCTTACGGGGGCCCCTGCAGTGCCCATGCCAACGGCATGGGCACTGCAGGGGTCCCCAGGGGCCCCGCGGCCCCCCTACCGCCATCCTGTTCCTGGCGGGAGACCCGCCAGGAACAGGATGGCAGTAGGGGGTGTCAGAATCCCCATGGCGGCGGAGCGCGCTCCGCCGCCATGGAGGATTACCCCGAGCAGCGGGAAGTCGGCGGGAGACCGCCGACTTTCCGCTTCTGACCGCGGCTGAACCGCCGCGGTCAGAATGCTCGTGGGAGCACCGCCAGCCTGTTGGCGGTGCACCCGTGGTCGGTGGCCCTGGCGGCCACCGGCCGCCAGGGTCAGAATGACCCCCTAAATGTTTTAAATTCCAAGAAAGCAGGTCCCATTTTCTGATGATTGGGCTGTAAGAGAAATGGATTTATGGGATGGATGGAGGTTAGGAACTACTGCCACCAGAGTGAGAACTGAAAGTCGGGGTCCATACTTTGTACCTGCAGCCTTTCCATCAGCCATCATACTTTTTAAGCATTTGCTTCTGTGATTGACAGTCTCTTCTCTAGAGGAGACAGTGCCTACTGTTTGTCTAGAATACCACCCTTCCCACCTACAAATGCGATGTGCTTTTTTCAGTCCTGGCCAATGTGTTCCACTCCGGTTGCATCTGGCCAGCACTCCTTCAGACCTACACTATTCACTTCCCCTTGTGTGATTGGATAGAGAACTTAGGTGCCTAGTGCAGTATTGTGTACAAGAGGTTTTTTTTTAATGTTTTTAGGTTTTATTCCATGATCTCCCTATGACACCTTCAAGTGAACGCGCATTTGTGTGTATGAAGTCTTGCATAGTTTTTTCTTCCACACTTGATCTGCACAGTTCCTCTCTCTGCATCGGTCTTTCCCCTAATTAAGGGGATCCTCTTTCTCCGTCCATGCCCTGATTGCTCTTGACAATACACTTATGACATATTGAATCACTGTTTGGAAGGAATAACTACAGCACGCCACTTCCAAACAGTGATTTGGTTTGGAGTCGCAAAGCCATTTGAGAAGTTAGTTAAAATGTACTGACTTCTGAAATGGCTTTAGTATATTGTAGAAAACATTTTTATAGTTGCAAACAGCTACTCAGTTAGTTGGCAACCGTAATAATGTTTATTATATCTAGCCCTAAGCACTTATCAGGCAGAAGATGATGGCGAACATGTGGCAAGATAGAGCTGTGTCTCGATGTCAAGCGGTAGTTTTCTTACAGATGCTCTCTCAGGCAAGTCTAACTTTGGCCAGAAAAACAGACGGGAATTTCCAACGCAAACACTAATGGAAAGACTATGCACTACATGAGAATCTATATCAGGTTCATGCTCAAAAACTACTTTAAAGTTAGATTTGATGTTTTGTTATCCATTTTAGAGAGCTTTCGGCCATTATTGGAAAAGTATGATTACAGAATTTGGGACCTCACAGCCAGTTATCCGGTTCGTTGAACACCTTTAAAAGTACGTGCCTTTGTCTGTAGCCACAGGCCCCCATTTGGATGGGCCTCGAGGTTGGCTTTTTATTTCCTCACACTCAAATTAACATTACCAGAGGCCTTGTTTATTCCGAAGTGGGAATCAAGGGGGTTAAAAGTTTTTGATGAACAACAAGCAGGCTTCAGTGTTCCTGCACTGACGCTTGAATAGTTACCGCAGTATTTCAAATACAGCTGAAATCTCCTTGTGAACACCACAATTTGTCATTCCAGTGAGCCCAGTAACCTCTGCGAGTAGGCCCTCCGGAATTATTGTTTTTTTAGGATACTTCAGTGAATAATATCAACATTGCAGTATACAATTTATGCACTATCTAGTAGGTGCCAATTACAATTTCAACTGGCTGGTTTGTTTAAAGGTTGTTATGCATTGAGTTGTCAATAGAAATCTTGGTGCAAACATACACCTCTCTAGTGCAACGGTGAGTCCACGTCACTAGTAGTGAGAAGGGAGCAGCAACTTAGTATTGCTCCCAACAACAAAGGCTCTCTCTCATTCTCTCTCTCTCTCTCTCTCTCTCTCTCTCTCTCTCACCGTGACCAATGGTAAGCTATCACGAAATGGTAGACTACAGTCCACCTCTCCCTACGGCCATTTGTCATGTTTTCGTGTTTTGGGCACGGAGTGAGAAAAACACTCTATGATAGGAAATGGAGCTAAGACCCGAGAGTAACATAAAATTACATAAAACATATCATACCATAAAACAGATTATAACTTAAAAATTAAAACAGATCATGACATAAATCAGAACTTAAAACATCATAACTTATCACAACATAAACACACAGCACACTATAACATAACATAACATAGCATAACATAACATAACATAAAATAACATGGCCGAATCACACTTCCCCCACTGAAGCGCTCTCCAATGTCACAAAATAGATCCTCAGACGCGGACATCAATTCTATAATCTGACCATGATGTCGCTAAAATCAAATAGCAGGTATACAGTCGCTGACAGACTGAGCAAAGAAATTCTGCTCCTGCATACTAAAAGTAGGGAGAGGGGGCATCGTCTCGAGTCACAGAGAACCTCGGAAAGGTCCGAAAATAAGATTCACAAACATCTGTGAAGTTCTGCCAGGACACCAGTGAGGGAACGGAAGGCACAACCTCCATTTTGAACATAAATGTACTTTGACTCGTCCAAAGTCAGACATCCACAGGGAAATCCCTAGGTAGGCTAGGAGTCACGTGCTAGGCAGGAAGTTCATGCGGTTGATGGTGGAATCCCACGGTAACATAACTGGAAACAAAAAAACATTCCAGGAAAATGTAAATGCTAGCCCTAGACTGCATGGAACAAATAAAATCAGGGAGTCAGTAGGAGCCTCCTTATTTCGGGGTCCCCTCCCGAAGTTATTTTTAAAATAATTAAGCCAAATTATTTATTTTACAGCACAGCTTCCCAAATGTATTGGCTAAGAAGCCGTTTCTGAGGTAAGTACTCATGAACTGCTCCAGTAGCGCCTTGCATCATACCAGGAGCATGATTTCTCTGCATCAGCAAAGCAAGCATGGCTCTATGAGAAAGGTGTATGCCAGCCCCTCTCAGCTGTTTTAAGATCTCAGTGGGCATAGGATTACTCAGGCCATCCAGACATGAAAGCAGTCAACTCCATTTCCTAGAGGTTTTCCTGTGTCCTTTATTGCCAACCCAGCCAGGCCCAATAGCCTCAGAGGTCACGCGTTAGCCTGATGATCGCTGAGGCAAAGGGAAATCAGTTTAGTCTGGATATCCTTTTCAATGTCATGGCACTGTACTCCGAGCTCGTAGAAGGAACCACATACAGGCGAGAGGCAAACACTTCTGGGTGGTGAATGACAAGGCTGACTGATAAATCGTAAGAGAGATTGTGAAATACAATTTTAGACTGTGTGAAATCTAATGCTTGGTTAGGGAATTATGTAATAGACAGGTGGAAGTTACATACTAGGCTAGGGAATCATACACATGGCTAGTGAGTTGCAACCTACACTGTGAGGAAGGCAAAGGTACCTAGCTTTCTACCTATTCGCTTATCATTATATCCTGCACCAAATTGGAAAGCACAATAGTCAATTAGTAAAAGTAATAACCTGTCTGAGTCAAGTTGCAAGTGAAGTCCCCACAGACAGTACCACCAGTCTCCTCACACATCATATTGCAGAACTGAACCACATATTGCAACTCCTCACTCTGCCGCACATGATGAATTGTGTCTTGTAACGCTCAGGTTCCACTGTTCGGCTCATATCCCTACCTTCCAGGTAGGCCTCATTGATGGCCTGGATCTCCTGGTTGTTCCTTGTGGCCAAGATTTCGATAAGCGTCTTCTCTTCTGTGCCAGCACCCTGGAAACACAGGAAGAGAAGACATGTAGTTGCTTAGGTAACACAGAGAGGAGCAAACATCAGATTGTCAGTTCACTTCCTGTGCAGTGTCTTCATAGTTAGTCTTAAGTTATCTTCAGAACTTCAAGTCTGTGACTTGGTGTGCCTGTGTTTGTATGCAGACATGCAAAAGTTATGTACTATTATAGACATCTCAGTGGGGGCAGCAATATCAGTGATCGTGTGGGAGAACCTGGTGCAAGAAACAGGGTTCACAAGGCTACACCCAGGGAGGAGTTCTATATTATCCAAATCATAATAGCTGGTCAAGTACATGTACAAAACAAAAACTTCCCCCTTTCCCTATCCTCTCTGCCTTCCCTATTGGACTCACCTTGTATATGTATATATGGAAGAAAACTGAGAGAGAGATAGACGACCATCAAAATTTAGGGAATTTTTTATACGTTGGTGGAAAAGGTAACTGGTCGCAATGGCATTGGAGTACCTTTTCGGTCAACACGCTGGTCTGCCCACCAGATTTAAAAGCCTGCTGATCTTTAGTGTAACAATGGTGGAGACTACTGCATCTCCGCTGTGGTTAGACCCCTTCTAACACCCCAGAGGAGTATGTGCCACTGGAGGGTGACCTCTACATTTGCCTACCTAATTTAGATAGGAGGCCCTACTGGTCGGTTTTCACTGCCAGGAAAACCCTGGAGGTAAGGTGTAGTAAAAACTGCAA